>NC_081421.1:92236445-92587203 GCF_949786415.1 Peromyscus eremicus | reverse complement strand
GCAGCACTAGATAGATTAGCCCTCAACAGAGCCAGTTAAGATCTCTCTTGTGATATGAAATGGCAGGTTTCTTTAAGACACATACTTTTTGTATGTCGTCCCCCCCCCCCCCCCCACTCCCGGAGATTTGGAAGTAGATTTTGTTTGGGTGTGAAGATTTACAGAGAGCCCCTCTGGCCATCAGGTCAAAGGTTTGCTCAAACTCAAGAAACTGCCACTGGCTCTCTCTGCACACAGGTTTAAGTGGGCAGAGAGGTGACCTTTCAGTGGGTCTGTAGCACAGCCTGGCCGGAACTCTGCCTTTTGGGTCCCCAGCACTGAGCTGCCTCAGGCAGAGACCCCTCTACTGTGACACTTTTCACTACATCATTAATGAAACCTTGTTGGATATGACTTCTCTGAAGTCAATATTTCCATAGTTCCCTTTAGTGTAACACAGATACTATTTATTGTTTGTTATATGGGAACACACGGAGATTTAAACAGTATTTGAATTGCCACCAACTTTATATGGGTTGCTCAGACTAGTTCATTGATGACCATCGAACAGAATATGGCAAACATAATGTAGAATGTGCTATGAGTTTAAAAACTATTTAGGATAAATATAGACATTTAAGGGGGAAACAAGGTTGAATAAAGGGAAAAAAAAGAATGGAGACAAATGTTATCAAATGAGATGGAAAGATCAAAAGATAAAAACCTGAATGTCCAACAACTAAAAATGCAGCAAAATCACATAAATGTAAGAAGAAAAATAAAAATTAAAACCAGAAACTTAAAAGACCTTGTGATGGTACATGTTGGTTGTTGACGTGGCTCGGCCTGTAATCAACAAGCCTCTAGGTGGACCTATGAGAACCTGAAAGGATTAACTGAGGGAGAAGTGTTGGTTTTTTTTGTTCTTTTCGAGGGCCCGCCACCCAGCTCCCAAATAAACCACACACAGAGTCTTATTCTTACTTACTTGTTTCTCGCCAGCTTTTCTTAACTTAAATTATCCCATCTACCTTTTGCCTCTGGGCTTTTTCTTCTCTTACTTCTGTAATCTTACTTTCACTCTTACTCCGTGGCTGGCTGGGTGGCTGGCCCCTGGTGTCCTCCTTTCCTTGTTCTCTTGCTCTTCTTTTTCTCCCAGATTTCTCCATCTATTTATTCCCTCTGCCTGCCAGCCCCACCTATCCTTTCTCCTGCATTGCTATTAGTTGTTCAGCTCTTTATTAGACCATCAGGTGTTTTAGACAGGCAAAGCAACACATCTTCACAGAGTTAAACAAATGCAACATAAAAGTATGCAACACATCTTCGCGTCATTAAACAAATGTTCCACTGCATAAACTAATGTAACACATCTTAAAAATAATATTCTACAATAGAGAAGACTTCCCCCAGAGCGGAAAGCACCTTCTCATTCAGCCCACATACAAGGAGATACAAGGGGAAAGGCTGCATTTTGCCTGTTCACCTTTGCCCCTCATGGGTGAGTGCATCCACCTGTTGATGCTATTGCACTTACCATTCATTGCTGACACCAGAACCCAGTTTCTTTGACCTTCCACCATGCACTGAAGATCAGTGGCTCTCCAGGAATCTCCTAAGCCTTCAGTATCATACCGAGACTGCTGAGCTACCTACCCAGCTTCATGGACTGAGCCTAGAAGACAAGCTGTGTGTGCTGCAGAGGGCAGAGCTGGAAAAGTGACCCAAGCCCTTTGGGGGAGTCCAGAAAATCATGAGACTGTCAGGGTTCAGGTGAGTGATGATGATGTAGTCCAGATAACTGGACATTAAGTTATTTATACTGTTGGAGTTTGGTTTTGCTTGGTTCAGATTGTGATAGTGCCCTGGTTCTTTCCTTTTGAGGAAGGTATTTAATTTAATTTCGATTTTTAAAGGAGACTACAGCTGAAAGACTTGAACTTTTAAAGGTGATTTGATATTTTAAAGAAATTGAAATTTATTTTTATTTTATTTTTTTATTAAGAATTTTTTTTTATTCATTTTACATCCCAATCAAAGATCCCCCCTCTTCCCTCCTCCTGCCCTCCAGTCTCTCCCCCCCAACCCATCCCTCATTCCCTCCTACAAGAAGGTAAGACCTCCCATGGGGAGACAGCAAAGCCTGGTACATTCAGTAGAGGCAGGTCCAAGCCCCTCCCCCTGCCTCAAGGCTGTGCTAGGTGTTTTACCACAGGCAGTGGGCTCCAAAAAGCCAGTTCATGCACCAGGGATGGATTCTGATCCTACTGCTAGGGGGCTGCTTAAGCAGATCAAGCTACACAACTGTCTCGCTATGTAGAGGGCCTAGTCCAGTCCTGTGAAGGCTCCACAGGTGTTGGTCTAAATTTCATGAGTTCCCATTAGTTTGGTTTGGTTGTCTCTGTAGGTTTCTCTGTCATGAGGAAGGAGCCTCAGTTGAGGAAATGCCTCCATGAGATCCAGGTGTAAGGCATTTTCTCAGTTCTCTAATTCAATGGGGGAGGGCCCAGGCCATGGTGGGTGGTGCCATCCCTGGAATATTAGTTCTGGGTTCTATAAGAAAACAAGCTGAGCAAACCGTGGGAAACAAGCCAGTAAGTAGCACCCACCCATGGCTTCTGCGTTAGCTCCTACCTCTGATATCCTGCCCTGTTTGAGTTCCTGTCCTGATTTCCTTCAATGATGAACAAAAACTTGGAGGTTTAAGTCAAATAAATCCTTTCTTTCCCAATTTGCTTTTTGGTCATGGTGTTTTGTTGTGGCAATAGAAACCCTAACTAAGACAGAAGACGTGTCCCAATGATCTTATACCTTCCATAACTCCCATATTCTAATGGTTTCCAATGCCTTCCGATAGGGTCATAAACAAGGGACCAAACCTTGAGCTTATGAGCCTTTGGAGGCATTCCACAATGAATTATAGCCATTAGATACAGGATTTCCTGAATTGACTGTTATTTTCTCTTGATAACACTTCTTGTTATTGGTGTTACTCTTCAATTTTAGATTCACTTATTTCTTTAATCTTGGGACAATTTCAGCCATTATATCTTCAAATGTTATCATTAGCTATTACATCTCATCTGTTTTCCCGAATCTCTGAGATAGATCTCAAACCTTCTCATCCTTGTCTCATGCCATCTAGCTACTCTTTTATACCTTTCCTGGTTTTAGCTGCTTTGGTGGCTACTTAGGTAATATTCTTTTGCCCCTTAAAACAGTTCAGCATAACTTTCTTTCTGGTGTACCTAGGCTGCTTTATAACTCATCCATCAGTTTTTAAAATTTGAAGACAATGGTTTTTATTTCTTTCCAAATTCTGTTTAATATTTGTTTACATGTACATCTTTTAAAATTTATACTGACTTTCTAATTTACCATGTTTTCCATTTTCTAGATGATTCTTTTTATAGCTCCACTGAGGTTTAATTCACCTGTCATAAAACTGTACACACATAAACTATTTTAGTAAACTTTGATGGATGTATACAGCTAGCAAACCATTAACTACGCTTGAGAGAATTGATACATTCATTGTCTCCAAAAATTTCCTTGAGTCTTTGTGATCTTTCCTTTCCTCTCACCATCCTACCCTCACTTGAAAGGAGGTATACCCATTTGTGTTTTGTCTTACAGAATACATTCCACATTGTCTACTTTCATAAGAATGCAATTATACAAACGTGATATGTATTCTTTAATTTTCTTCCTTCAGAAAAATTATTTTTGAGGTTATGTTTTGATTGTACCAAGAACATTGTTTTATTATCTTATTTATGACAAAAGAACAATATATTAGTTATGATAAAACCGTAGCTATGCCGTAATTTATTTGTCTCTTTAGTTATCTAGGAGAACATCTAGGTTGTTACCAATTTAGAGCTAATAAAATTAAAATTCATGTATGAGGGTTTTTTGTTGTGTGTGCTTTTTTGGTGTGCTGGTATACGTATATGGGCAGGTGTGTTCACAATGTCTCTTTATGTATTGAGGCAGGGTCTCTTGCTGAAGCCAGAGCTCACCGATTCTCACAGTCTAGATAATAACCTTTCCCCAGGAATCCCACAGGTGGCCCCCATGCCTATCCAGCTTGTATGTGGAGTCTGAGGATTTGAACTCTTGTCTTTAGTTTTTCCTGATAACTCCTTTATTCACTGAGCCCTCCACCCAGATATGGATGAGTGAGTTTTTTTGGTCAGATCATATGATCACATTTCTCTTGAGTGAATTTCTAGGAGTGAAATGTCTGAGTCCTATAGTGTGTATTTTTAAAATTCCAAACTCCTACATTACTCATAGGTTAGGAATACAATTGATATTTAGGTTAATTTACATAAGTATATCTTATAAATTCCAATTATTAG
Organism: Peromyscus eremicus; assembly: GCF_949786415.1. Classification (NCBI taxonomy): domain Eukaryota; kingdom Metazoa; phylum Chordata; class Mammalia; order Rodentia; family Cricetidae; genus Peromyscus; species Peromyscus eremicus. Next base: position 92,582,860 of record NC_081421.1, on the reverse strand, counting down.
CTTTAGTATATTTTAAAAAGTGGTCAGTTGGATTTTCTGCACACACAATCATATTCTTTGATAATAAAGACAACTTTGACCTACATTTTAAATCTGTTTCTTTTTTGAAATTTTCCTTGTTTTCATAAATTTACTAAGATCTTCAATACTATTTTGAATAGGAAAATATAAGAGGACATTTTCACCTTGTTGATTTTAGGAGCAAAAACATATTTTTTTTTACTAGAAATAATGAAGCTACATTATTTTTCTATAGATACTCTGTGTTGAATTGAAGGAATTCTGTATTCATAATTTATTGAAAAGTTTATTTTGTTAGGAATGAACATTTGATTTTGTCAAACACATTTTTCTGTGTTTATTTAGGTGATTATATAATTTCTTTCCCCACTTTTGATGTGTATGTATATGTGGTGTGCATGCATTTGTGTATGTGTGTTTACATGCATGTGGATGCATGTATATGCTGGGGAATTCCTTGGTGTCTTTTCCCACATTATTCTTTTGATGGAGGGTCTCTTAATCAAACCCAGAACCCACCAATACTCATAGTCTCCTGATAAGTTTGCTAGAGGGGAATCCCTTGTCTCTCTACCTTCCTGAGCTAGGGCTGTAGGCAGGCTGCCATGCCCATCCAGCATCCGTGTGGATTTTGAGGATCCTAACTCCAGTCCTCTTCAGCTAGGACTGTAGGCAGGCTGCTGTGCCCATCCAGCATCCGTGTGGATTCTGAGGATCCTAATTCCAGTCCTCTTGAGCTAGGGCTGTAGGCAGGCTGCCGTGCCCATCCAGCATCCGTGTGGATTCTGAGGATCCTAACTCCAGTCCTCTTGCTTGTGCAAAAGCTTTAACTGCTGAACAATCTCCATGGCTTCTGGCTTTTCATTAGTCTGTTTAGCTGATGGATCACATTAATAGATGTTTCCATGTTAACCACTGTACATTTGAGATAAATTATACTGCTTCAATTTACTATCATGTGAAAATTTGCTAGTTTCAATTATTCAATTAGTAATTAGCAATAATTAAGAATTAACTTGTCTTTGAGCAGAGGTAAGTGATGCCTGCTCCCAACACTTATCACCAGGATAAGACTGATAGCTGAGTGGAGAAGTACTTTCTCCTTTCCAGGGCTCTGAAGATGCTGCTATATAGAACTGGCATCGCCGAGCTTGAATAGTGGGTAGAATTCATTAATGAAACTTTCTCATTCTCAGTTTCATTGTGAAAGGTTGGCTTCAGTTACAGCGTCTATCTCAGAATTGTTCAATCCATCTCATTTTTCTACAAAGAACTTTGGTCTTTTGTGTCTCTCAAGAAATATGTTTGTTTTGTATAAGCTGTGTTCTGTTACGTGTTTAGTCTGAAGTGTTAGCACTTAGGAGGCTGAGACTGGAAGACAGAATTACAGGTGAGCCAATAGCAAGACTCTGTGGGAAAAAAAGAGAAGAAAATAGAAGAGAAGAGAGAGAATGAATATGAAATGGTTAAAATCGCAGCTCTCAGTCCACCTTTAAGGTATGTTACAGCAGTTCATGTAAGCTCCCAAACAGCTTAGGACTCTCAGGATACTGCTGTTCCCTTTTTTCTCTGAGGCCTTTTGTCTTTGGTACTTCTGTGGAGCAAGGGGTTAATTCTTGATTATTGCTTTGATTTGATTTTGTTTTGTTTTGTTTGTTTGAGACAGGGTCTCACTATTAGCCCTGACTAGCCTGGAACTCACTTTGTAGAGCAGGCTGACTTCACACTCACAGAGTCCCCCTTGCCTCTGCCTCCCAAATGCTGGGATTACAGATATATACCTCTATACATGGCCAGAATTTACTATTATTATTATTTTTTTTGAGACAGAATTTCTCTGTGTAGCTTTGTGCCTTTCCTGGAACTCACTCTGTAGTTCAGGCTGGCCTTGAACTCACAGAGATCCACCTGTCTCTGCCTCCTCTGCTGGGATTAAAGGTGTGTGCCACCACTGCCCGGCCTGAATTTTTTATTCTTTAGCATTTCATTTTTTCTCATGCTTATGAATTGCTATTTCCTTTTTTTTTTTGAGTTGGAATGGGTATTTAAAATTTAATCAACGCTGTGAATCTGTGCCACCAACACAGGGTCTTATGGCAGTTCCCAGTACACCACTCGACAAGGTAGTAGGAGCAAGAAAGCAGAATCTATTATATTAGGACATATCAGAAATATATAAGATTATATTAGAAGCACAGGGGCAGGAGACAGGCTTGTGGGATGGGCTCTTACAGTGTATGAGTGGTTAACTAACATGCAAGCTGGGAGTTCATGCAATCTTTCTTTAGATTTGTCCAAATGGCTTCTTCATATGACACTGGCATGTACATACAAGATGAACTGAGCATAGAATGGCATTGTTGTTGACAGTGAGAACAGCAGCTTTCCTCCATTTTTCTATTTCATCTGTTTTTTAGGGCTTAATTACTATAAAGCTAGAGGGACTTTTATTTTTACTAATGTGAAAAGAACATGTTTCCTTTCTTCTAAGGAATATGTGTGTACACAATTTGTTTGCAGTGTTGGAGACAGGTGTGTGTATGTGTGTGTGTGTGTGTGTGTGTGTGTGTGTGTGTGTGTGTGTGTGTGGTGTGTTTGCATGTGCATGTTTGCGTGTTCATGGGAAGGCCCCTCTTATCATCGTAGAAGGGTGGTCTCTGTGTTGCATCATTTAGAACCACACAGAGAAACTGGGCAGGTTTTGCCTTGGATATTTGTTTCTTGAAGCTAACCCAGGACTAATTAGTGACAGTGTGGTTGGCTGTGATGAGAACAAGCTTCATGGGCCGCTGGATTTTAATTCCCAAAGCGTGACATAGCTAAGATAAAACCTTGCAGACACAGCTCTGCAGTAAATGCTATGGGCACCTCTGCACACAACCACTTCTGTGCTGTGCTCTCTGGATAGACCAGAATCCCCCATTGACATTTTAAGAACAGAATATTTTTCATATAAAACTTATTTGTTTTATTAAAGGCTGGAGGCCTGAAGCTTCCCATAGTGTAAGTTTGTGCTCTGCCATGATGATGTATGTGCAAATTACTGAGTTCCAAAGCTCATTTTCTGGCCTGCTTTCCTATAAAAATTTTGAGTCTCTGCCACAAATAAAGGATCTGTGTTTTAGACAAGGTACAGTGTCACTGAGAGTGATAGCCATGTCCCAGAGAGGAGTCTAATGTGTGTGAATATTTTCAATAGTTTCTTAGCATGACAAGGGGCTGGAAATATCTATGTGAGGACAAGGATTATTAGACATTTTTGGGCCCTACTTAAAGGCTGTGAGGAAGTTTGTCCTTAGTGGGGCTGAGGCTGAAGGTGTGTAACTGGCTGTTCAGACACTGTGATCTGGAAGCTGACTATTTAGAGCATGGTTTTAATTGCCAACGGCATTCCTCAATCTTCCTCTCATTCCTGGCTAGTTAACTGCTTATGAATATACAAGGTCGGTAGCCAGATGGCCCAGTGTAACAGAAGCAGTACAAATCTGTCAGCAGGCCTATGAAGGATCATACAACACACATGCACATAAGCACACATGGATGCATGTCCAGATCATGCATGCCATTGTCTATGGAGTAACCTGGAAAGGAAATAAATGCCAGTGGATTTACTTTGCTCTAAGGGTCTAGTCTCTCTACTAATCACATGTATATATATATGTGTGTATACAAATTATGATTTCAACACAAGCAAAGAATATTTAAAGCTTAAATGCTGATATAGGCAGCAATACAGAACGCTGCATTATCCCTGGCACTCAAGCTCTAGAAGTTGTCTCTTCTTACTCAGAAACTTTGGACAAGAGAAACAGATGGGAAAATAGACACCATGTATCCCAAAGGATGGGAAGTCTAGAAGAAGGCTCAGACTTCTGGATTAAGAGCTCACCTGAGGCTAACTATTGTGATTTGAATGTGAAATATCCCCAACAGGAGGAAATAATGTAGACAACTCTTGTCTATGAGAATACCAGAACTTCTTGATTAATTTTTTTTTTTTTTTGAGACAGAGTCTTATGATGCAGTCCTGACTATTCTGGAACTCACTGTGTGCACCAGACCAGATTCAAACTCACAGAGATCCACCTGCCTCTGTCTTCCAAGTGTGGGGATTCTAGACATGTGTGTGCCACCGTATCCAATCCAATTCAGGAAAGGGAGGTAGTAATTTATGAGCATGGTGGTTTGACCCTTATATGCTCATATATTTGAATACTAGGTTCCCACTTGGTGGAACTGTTTGGGAGTGATTAGATGATGTGTAGCCTTGTTGGAGGAGGTATGTCATTGGGGATGGGCTTTGAGGTTTCAAAAGCCTACACCATTCCCGGTTACCTTTCTCCTTGCCTGGTGCTTACGGATCAAGATGTAAGCTCTCAGCTACTGCTGCAACTCCATGCCTTCCATGCCTGCTGCTGTGCTCCCTGCCATGATGGTCATGGACTCCAACCAACCCTTTGAAACCATAAGCACCCAATAAACTTGCCATTTTAACAACTGCCTTAGTCATGATGTCTTCACAGTATTAGAAAGGTAACTAAGACAATGAGCATAAGAAAAAAGGAAATGTTAAAGAATAAAAATTCTGGCCAGGCATGGTGGCATATACCTTTAATCCCAAGACTCTAGAAACAGAGGAAAATAGATCTCTACAAGTCTGAGGCCAGTCTGGCATATATAATGAGTTCCATATCAGCCAGAGCTGATAGTTGAGATCCCATCACAAAAATAGTCAGAGCATTAAATAAGAATTAACCCCACTCTACATAGAATAAAGTAACAAAGGTGAAAGGCCTCAGAGGCGAAGGGAAGAACAGTGTTGTCAGATTCCTGTGCTCTATGTGAACTGGTGGATATATGTAAGGTAGTCTATGAGTTGCAACTTTAACCATTTCATTCTCTATGTCTCACTTCTTTCATATCCATATCCAGATATTCATATATTCCCTAGCTCTGTATATCAAAAGAACTTATAATGGAAGCATTTCCAAAATCAGTGAGCAAATTTAGTAGACAGATATTGCATTCAAAATATCATTCTATTATAAGAGAAACCAGACTTACCTTAGAGAAATGGCTGACTCTAGATTAGGGCAAGAAAAATCTAAGATGAACAAAACTTATCGTATGCCAGAAAGTAAAGAACTGATAGGGGGCTGGAGAGATGGCCCAGTGGTTAAGAGCACTGGATGCTCTTCCAGAGGACCTGGGTTCAATTCCCAACAACCATATGGCAGCTCACAACTGTCTGTAACTCCATTTCCAGAGGATCCAACGTGCTCACACAGACACACATGCAGGTCAAACACCAATGCACATAAAAATAAAAATAAATAAATCTTAAAAAAAAGAACTGATCAAAGAATTATAGAAATGAACAAAAGCTAGTATGAGCTCCCACTGACCAGTTTAAGGGCAATTCAATCATTAAAATTAATTATAATAGTATGGTAACAGATTAGAACTCATCAAATAAAATAGGCGAGCATAGATCTATACAAATGGAAATGAGATTAATATTAAAAAATTAATGTGGGATTGCATGTTTATACAGCCTTAAAATGTGTCTTCACAGAATATTATTAATTACAAAAGGAGAAAGAATCACTTCTGTGGAAAAGCCTAGAAGATGCTGCCTTCATCAAGAGGTCAACATGGGCCTCATTAAGGAGACAAATCCTGATTGTATAGTGTCTGATAGGAAGTACTGAGAACACAGCACCACTTCCATGATGCTTCTGCCAAAGCTGCAGAACCTGTGTCACAAGCAACACCAGAAACAACCAAACTGAGGCGTATTCTGCTAGCTTGTATGCAATCCTTCAAATGTTGGGTTTGCAAGCATTAAGAAAGACTGGTAATTTTTCTGAAGCCAACATGTGAAATGTGACAGCTAAATGTTCTGTGGGATTCTCAGCTTTATCTCGGGTCTACCTGGTAGACCTGACGAATGGTTAGTTAGTAGTGGTGTATGGATATTACTGACTTGAATTTGTGGTTGCGCAGAGGAATGTGCTTATAGGAAACACTTACGATCAAGCAGCAAGTCAACCGCTTGCCCTGAAAGTCATTCAAGGAAAAATTCTTTCTACTTGTATCTTCTTTGTAAGTTTCTTGTATGTTTCAAAATAAAAATTGGTTCTATAAAAACATAATCACTGTTGATGTTTGAGGTGATTATATATAGTGGAAGTCATATAGGAAGATCATGGCTGTTTAGGTGGCCATACAAAGCTGGATAGATACCCACTCTTTGAGGAAAAATACAGACAGAATCTCTGTAGCTCTATACTTAACTACCAAGATTCCATAGAAAATGAGAGAAGGAAGACATAATTCAAATGATCAAATGGCAATGCTACCAATGAGGCTTGACTTTTCAATGCCAACGACTGAACATGGACAGCTCTAGCTCTGTCTTCTCAGGCCCCATTACTTAATGACCTCATCTCTATCTCCACATCTGTATTCCTTCTCTTCAAACTTTTCCATCTTAAAACCCTTCAGTGTGTGTGTAAAGCCAAAGTCTTAAATTGGGGAGGTTTGGATAATTCTTCAGTTAAAATTTAAGTGTTTAAATGAAGACTTTCTGTTTTAGATTCTGGAAGGTAATAAATTGCTTAAGCATGGTACCTAAGGAAGCTCACGTATAGTGACTTTCCCATTTGAGCCTTCCTTAGTTTATTTTCTGCTGCTACAAAAACAACACATTGAGCAACTTGTGCTGTGGGATGGTCTGTATGTCAAGTGTGTTGCTGATTGGTCAGTAAATAAATCACTGATTGGCCATTGGCTAGGCAGGAAGTATAGGCGGGACAAGGAAAAGAATTCTGGGAAGTGGAAGGCTGAGAGAGGGACACTGCCAGCCGCCATCAGGACAAGGAAGATGTAAGGTACCAGTAAGCCATGAGCCATGTGGCAAAGTAAAGATTAATAGAAATGGGCTAAATATAAGAGTAAGAGGTAGACAATAACAGGCCTGAGCTAATGGCCAAGCAGTTTAAATAATGTAAGAGTCTGTGTGTTTATTTCATAAGTGGGCTCTGGGACTGGCGGGACTTGGTGGCGGGAGCTGGAGAGAAATTCTCCAGCAACAAATGGCGTCCAACGTGGTGGCAAGAGTTTCCACCTAAAAACTTAGAAAAAAAGATTCTAAAACGGACCTAAAACAGCTTCCTAATTGTCTCTCTCAAATAAGCGGCAGCTGCCGGTTTGAGCTACTGGCGGGTTCCTAGCGTGCGCTCTCGACCTGCAGTATGGTGGGAATGAGGCCTCTGCAAGTAGCACATTAAACTGTGTGGTGAATTTAGCCTTTGCTAGTACAAAACAAAAAAAGAGGTTTCTGGGCTACACGCTACTTTGGTAAAAGTGTAGACCCACTATTTCTGAGAGTTATGGCTCCCAGAGCTGGCGGAAAGCGGCCCGCCGCCATGTTGGGAAGCTGAAATGGGCGGAGCCAGCAGCCACTGCGCCGTTTCAGGCTTAGAAGGCTGCAATTTAAAGCAATAGGCTCAAGCTAATATAAAAAAATAAGCCACGTAAAGATGGCTACCACACAGAGAATCTGGATTATGTTCTCTTTGATATTCGTAACTGCAGAAAAACATTTGATTGTAAAAGCTGTTGAGTTATGCCAAAATGTATATTTTAAAGGTACCTTGACTTCAAAATTTGGATATAAGGATATGTTGCTTTGGAAAAGAGTCTCTGCTCTTGTTTCCACAGAAAGCCAGAGACTATGGATTTGTTCCAGATTAAGATACATCAGGTTTGACCAGCCAAGACCCCCTGAAAGGTCTCCAATGACACCATGGCCCAGATGATTCAACATCCAGAATGGTTTCAAGTCAACTGGCTCAGATATACAGCCTCACGGACTACTCCATGATCCTAAAATTTTCTTTCTGTCTCCAGAAGATACAGCGCCCCCCTCCAGCAGGAAGTAGTAAGAAAAGCTACGCCCAAATTCCCAAATATACCAAGCTGGCTTTAGAGATGGAATTGGCTCACTCCCCCTCTAAACCCAGACATATTGCTCAAAGAAAAAAAAATGGTTAAGAGATTCTTGTGTCCCAAATCAGAAGAGCCCTCTGGTGTGGGACAGAGAAAAAACAATATTTTTATTTAAATCAGGTTGATTATAAATACAATCTCTTTCTAAAGAAAAAAAGGGGATAGTTTAGATATGATAGGATGAAAGGGTAGATTAATGAACCTACTTTTAAAGAGTAACAACTTGTTTAAAATGTTTTACATTGCTACAGATTTTAGTTTATTGATACAAATTTAAACTTAATTTTGTTTTACTGTATATATATTTCTATTCTTGTTTGAGGTATTATGTTTATGTAACTCATTTAAAATTATAATGGATAATTAAAAAATAGATTAATAATTAGTCATCTATGATAATCATATTTGTAGCCATGTTAGTTAAGTCTTCTAGGTATACATAGTTATATTTCAGATAGATAGGTAGTCTTCAAACACTTCAAAGACCTACAGAATATGGCATTTAAAATGTTTTAAAAATTTAGACTTTTTGGACAGTGAGACATGTCTGCTCCTGACAGCACCGATTTACTTCAGAGAGGAGGATGGGCATCGAAGACACTCCATACGGAGTTTATCTTCACCTTGACAAAAATAGCCATTTGGGCAAGAAACTGTTCTTGCCTGGACTGCCTGATCAACTGGACATGCAGGACCCATACAAAGGTGACCACTGAACTTTGCTTGACAAAATGGTCCTTCAGGTTCCTGCTTTGCAGAGAAAACTGCCAGACATTCTACAGGACACAGAGAAAAGTGAATAAGAGACTCTAGGCCTGTGGGCTGAAGACAGATGCCCCAACCTTACAAGAGAACTTTGAATGACTGTCCAGGCTGTCAGCTGTCTCTATCTACCCTACAAGACTCCTAAAAGTTGCTTATATCCTTCTCCATTTCTCAGGTAGTAGTATATCCTTCTGAGGTCTTTGATGTGGTTAAAGACTAGATACTTACAATTTTCCTTAGTTATAATAAAAGATAAGTTAGATATAAAACCTTAAACTTACAAATATAAGATAGATAGGATCTCTTCTTTAATATTGTAACTGTAATTCTTGCTTGATAATTGTTTTATTATATGTAATTTTACTATGTTAAAATTAAAACCTTCCTTTTTAAGAAAAGAAAAGGGGAAGTGCTGTGGGATGGTCTGTATGTCAAGTGTGTTGCTGATTGGTCAGTAAATAAATCACTGATTGGCCATTGGCTAGGCAGGAAGTATAGGCGGGACAAGGAAAAGAATTCTGGGAAGTGGAAGGCTGAGAGAGGGACACTGCCAGCCGCCATCAGGACAAGGAAGATGTAAGGTACCAGTAAGCCATGAGCCATGTGGCAAAGTAAAGATTAATAGAAATGGGCTAAATATAAGAGTAAGAGGTAGACAATAACAGGCCTGAGCTAATGGCCAAGCAGTTTAAATAATGTAAGAGTCTGTGTGTTTATTTCATAAGTGGGCTCTGGGACTGGCGGGACTTGGTGGCGGGAGCTGGAGAGAAATTCTCCAGCAACAAACTTGCCATGAATAGAACCCCATGATTCTGAAGGTTGGGAAGACCAAGATCAAGGGGTTACATTTGGCAAAGGCTTTCTGATATATCCCGATAGAACGGCAAAGGAAGAGGGTAGGGTAGAGGTGGCTGAATGTAATTTTTCCTAGAGAAGCCTATCCTGGGACAACCCACTCTTATAGTAACAGCAATAGCACAACTCTATTATGAGGGCTGTAAAACTAATACCCTTCTTGCCTCAGTGTGTCAAAATAACTGACTGAAGCAATTTAAGGGAGAAAAGGTTTATTTTGGTTCAGTTTCATGGTAAGGGAAGTATGGCGGCACTCATGCCCAGCTGTGGCTCCTGTTTGGGGTGGTGGAAGCATGAGGTGGCAGGGCTTCACATCTCAGCCGATCCGGAAAGAGAGTTTGGGGTGAAACTTTGGCCCTACCTACATAATAAAGAAAGTTATAAATCAAGGCAAGTTTAAGGTACAGTGGTAGGTACATCAGAGAGGTGGTTCCAGCAAGATGGAGGGAGCTTTTCCACAGGCTTCAGGTGCTGTCCGATGACATTCTTGGCTTTGAGTTGGTGGAAGCTAGTGGTCTGCTAAGTTAATAGATTCTAAAAGGTTCTTATCTGTCTGTTACAGGATTTGTCACAGGTTCTTATTTATTTGTCTATTAGTTCTGACAGAGATGATCAAGGTGAGAATCTATTAACTTAGCAGATCACTAGTAGGGGCTAAAGTTAACTGAGCTAAGGCGATTAGCCTCTGGATCAGCAACATTCCAGCCTCCATACCACTGTAGTTCTACTCACTTAGTCACTGCAGACATAGCTTCTTTCCTGGACTTTTTGTTGATGGTTGGCGAGTAAGTTTATTCATGGGGCCATCCTTGCTGACTCCCTCAAACCATGCTTTTCAAATTAGTGTCCAAGAATGCAGTCAGGTTCAGCAGTAGAGGTTGGCAAACAACAGGGAATTCGGTGTCTTAGTTAGGGTTTCTGTTGCTGTGAAGGTACACCATGACCTGGCAACTCTTATGAAGGAAAACATTTAATTGGAATGGTTTATAGTTCAGAGATTTCGTCCATTATCATCTTGGCAGGACATGGTGGTGTACAGGCAGACATGATGCTGGAGAATGAGCTGAGAGTCCTACATCTTGATCCGCACAGGCAACAGGAAGTGAACTGTGACTGAGGGTAGCCTGAGCAAAGGAGACCTCAAGGCCCAACCCCACAGTGACACACTTCCTTCAACAAGACCACACCTAGACCAACAAGACCACACCTCCTAATAGCGCCACTCCTTTTGGGGGCCATTTTCTTTCAAACCACCACAGTGGGGAACTTCAGAGAAAGAGTGAGAAAGCCCAGGGTGTTCAGGAAAACATGCTTAGGCTTTTGGCCAGTATCAGAAAGAAAAAAAGTAGAAGGAAAGTAGAGAGACTAACAGTGCTACAGTGAGGGGCCGCTGCATCAAGGGAGGGCCTTTGGAGACAGATAAGCACATTACATTATCTCATTAGGGGAATAATTAGTCTTCCCTCTTCCTTAGGTTGTCTTTAGATGAATCAGATTTTCTGGGTGGTTGAGGTGGATGGACTCCTGGGTATGCAATTGTTAAGCATAGCTATAGTAAGTCTTGAAGGGAGGAGGCAATGGTACATGATGTTTGGGGTGGTTTAGAATATTCTGTCTCCACGGAGGGCTGGAAGTGGAACTAGATTCAGTTCCTTTGACTAGAAGGAAGTAGCTTTTCCTTAATAGGCCTCAACAAAGCCCTGGTACCTCAACCTTTTCATAAGGTCATTTAAATCATAAGCGGGTAGAGGAGGAGAGTTCCCTTTTAAGAGTTACCAGGGCAACAGATGAGATTCAAACCAAGTAGCCAATCCTTAACTGCCTCAACTATTAATCCCTGTAGTAACATTGTGTAACAGTGACTATTCATTTGTGGATTGTTTTTTGTAGACTTACTTTCCCAGTCTTTGCCGAACATTCTAAATTTGTACCTATATAGCTAAGGCTAACTGCTGAATCATCTTTGTTTAGCTTTATAGGACCAAGAAGATTTGGTGACCTTTACATTATGTTAGGATGTTAAGATGGTGCTTAGCTTGCACAAGAATAGTATGCTTATTGAAAGAATTGCAGGAACTAGCTAGCCCCAAGAGGTTGAGGTCAATTGCTATGCTCCAGCCAATGAAAAAAAGATACACAGCCAGTGAGACAAGACTCTACGGCATAGTCTCCTGGACCAGTCTGAGGTTGTATCTCCACTTGTTCTCTTTAGAGTCCTGTATGGCACCCACGTTCTGCATGGAGGCTCTTGGTTTGTTTTGATTTCTTTTCCCGAGGATAGTGGCTCCTGTCCCATCCTCTCTGCCTGCTGGTCTTTGAGTAAAACTGGTATTTTTGTGTGTTGTGACTATTTTTGTTCTGACTATTAGCTTCTGAGTGATGAGAAGATAGACCTGGGTTCAATAATCCTTGTGTATATGTCTTTCCGTATGAATTCAAAGTTTTTCTTTGGATAAACTCCTGGATAGGGGATTTTCAAGGAAACAGTTTTAAGATGTTTTGACATATGTTGCCAGAAGACACTGAACAGGATGTAGCAATTTACATACCCGCCAGAAATCTGACTGCAATTTTTTTTTTTGTGGGGGAAAGAATAATTTATACAAAGCAAAGTATACAAATAGAAAGTTGATTGCTCAGTGAGTACTGCAAATACACATATCATCTAGATTAAAGTGTAGGCAATACCTGTTGCCTTAGAAAACTCCCCTTAGGTTAACAACTATTTTAAATTTTGCATAGTAGGTTAGCTTTGTTCTTGAACTTCATATAAATAAATCATATCACATATCTGGCTTCTGTTCCTTAACAGAATATTTTAGGGCTTCATCCATATTGTTACTTACATTAGTATTTTTGAAGTTCAGGGGTGCTACACATTTATAGTTCATTCTCTGGCTGGTGGACTCAATTTATTATAATTTTAGGTTATTATGAACCAAGTTGCTAAGAACACTCTCTCATCTATCTTTGTGGGGATGCATTCAGTCATTTTTATTGAGTATATACTAAACAGAAAAATTGTAAGGCACAGAACAGGTATGTTTTTAACTTGGTAGATATTCCAAGTTGCTTTCTGTAGTTACTGAGGCAATCCACACCACCAGCAACACACCCAAATGTTTCTTTGGCTCCATAACCTTGTTACCTGAATGTCCTTTTCTAAGGATCATTTCCATCTCCTCCCTACTTTTGTTTATATGCTTGATTGAGTGCCTGTTACATTAATGAATTAATTAATAATTTTCTTTAACTAATAAATATTTACTAAGCAAGTATCATGTATAGGTTCTGTAGAAACCTGGTGGATGCAAAGATGAGCTCCTAGAGGCTGTCCAGCATAGGAGAAAAGGCATAGAAGCACATAGCTAAGGTATGTGGTCTATATAATGATGTGAGCATTTGTGTGTCCAGAAACGTAGTTTTAACTATACTTAATTATAAAATTAATATTAGAGATCGAGACAGGAACCAGAGACTGTGCTAAGCACATCTCATCTAGTCCAACTTTGGTGCGGGCTGTGTTATCGCTGTGTTCATTCTGAAGCCTGGGGAAGTTAACAGGAGAACTTGCTCATGTCACTATCCACAGAAAGAGCTGCGACCCGAATCCAGCAAGCTAGGCTCCCTCACGTACTCTAGATGACCGCTTCAATCCTATGCAAGCATAAGGGTCTCCAGGAAGGTCCTCAGTGAAAACAGCAGCACAGAAAGTAGAAAGAGAAAATACAGTCTTGTAAGTCTCCCCCAAGAGGCCCGAGGGAGCAGAGTAGTCAGAGCCATTGAAAGTGGGCATGAAAGCCTGCAGGACCAAATCTGGGCGGAGTGGAGTTGGAATTCTTATGTAGGTTCCTGCGCGAAGGTGGCCCCTTCTCCTGTCCCATGGCCAAACACCAAGTACTATTTACATGTTTCATCTTGTTGTGATGCCAGCCATTTGAGTACACTTGCCAGATAACTGAGCATTCAAAATTCCTTGCACGGAGGGCTGAGCGCTGCTTGAATCACATGAGCAAACCCAGGCTTCAGATCTGATGGTTGCCGGCAGGGCCTGCTTGCATGGTGCGTTCTGTTTAATATATCGTATCCATCTGCTGGTGAGAAGTTGGCTTTCGGAATAGGCGATGACAGTGTTCCTGAGTTTCTGAAAGTGTCCAGTCATAAACGTACAAAACCTATGCAGTGTCTTCAGGCATAGCAGGAGATGCCAGCTTTTTTTTCCTCTTTTTTTTTTTTTTTTCCTAAAATAGGCTTAAGTTAAAAAATACACACTGTGAAGCATTTGTCTGGTTTAAATAATTTAACAGGTCTTACGTTCCTGCTTCAGTCAATTTCAACAGAAATGCTTCTCTGGAGGGTTCTCCTTGTGAACATCATCAAGCTAATCATGTGGAGGCCCACTTGGTACCAGCTGGCTGGGGACAGAGCGCTGGGGGCCTGGTGGTCCCAGGGAGGGTGGGAAAGGAGGCACCCCAACTGTACCTTTGGGGGAAATGCAAACTTTTCTTGCCTGTAGCTTGCGTGTGCGTTAGTATTCAGAGCCTGTTGGCCCATTGTTTGTGACTCGAGCCTTCTCAGCAGAACGCGCGGCAGATGGCTTACATTTACATTAGCCTTCTGGAGAAGGAATTTGCTACCAACAACATAAGCTGCAGCTTTTTCTTTTCAGAATTTACAACAAATTGGCCAGAATGGCAATTAAAAAAAAAAAAAAAAGCATTAGCATCACTATTTCCACTTTCCCTTTCTGAATAGGGTAAACGATCCCCTTTCCAACTGTGTCGTGTGCACTCCCCCCAAATGTTTATTAAAATGATTCAGGTATTTCATTATGCAAAATGACTTTTATAAAAAGACCTTTCTTTTTGCCCACAGTCACACATAATTTCTTTTGTCACTCGTTACAGAGTGGAGTTATGTGAAGCTAGGGCATATTATTTGTTCTAATCTGTATTGGATAATTTATTACATTAAGGAACCAATAATTTTCAAATGTAATCAGATTTAAGTTTTTAATAAGATTCATCTTCCCATTCACACTTGCTTAATTTAAGGATATTAAATCTGCCCAGGAAGGAGCTGCCTCTCGAAGCCTGGGTGCCCATTAGAGGCCTTTATTCCTGATGTGTTAATAGGATTTAATTACATTACGGTCTTCTTGGAGAATCACAGAGCCCTAGTTAACTGTGATAAGCCGAGCAAACACCAGCCTGAAAGGGAAATGGTGTACAGTAGTTGGCTTATCGGCTTAGAAAATCAAGATGATTATTATTTTTAAATTGACGGTTGCATGAATTTGCATCCTGTTTAGTTGAAATGCTGAAGAGAACAAACTTTCTCCATTCCTTGAAAAAGAAAAATCACTTAAAAGGCCACCCACATAAAGGGTGAACAATAAACACTTAACAGAAACTACTTAATTGCCGATTGTCTTTTGAATTGCAATGAGATTTTTTACTATCGACTACAAAGAGATTTGTTCCAACAATTTACCCTGCTATTCCTTTGTCTTTTTGACTATTACATCCTTGATTTGGGGTTCAGAATAATGGCTGTGTTCCTTGTTAAGAAGTAATGATTTTTAAATTGCTCTTTTAGCCTGTCTTAAACTTTTTTTTTCTGCTCTTGCTCTTGAACCCCTCCCTACAGGCTGCTCCCTCTCCTCCATTCCCGCTGTCCTCCTGCTTGGTTGAATGACAGAAGGCAGAGCCCCAGCCTCCTGTGGCCTGACAAGAGGAAGCTGGCCATGTTGCCCTCTGTGAATCTTGTCAATTTCTCCATCAGGGTCTTTTGCATCGATTGCAAGTGTTGACTTCTGTGAATTTCTGTTTCTTGTGAACTTGTCAGAAGTCAGTACTTTTGCTCCATCGCAGATGCTTGTGCAGTAGAAAGATGACTTCTAGAGTTGTTCAGTGACTAAAAAGAGTGTGTGTGTGTGTGTGTGTGTGTGTGTGTGTGTGTGTGTGTGTGTGTGTGTTGAGGAGGAGTGGGGGTGAAGAAAAGAAGAAAGGGGAAAAAAGAATCCATAATGTGCTATCTGGTTGAACTTTT
Source organism: Peromyscus eremicus (assembly GCF_949786415.1). Taxonomy (NCBI): domain Eukaryota; kingdom Metazoa; phylum Chordata; class Mammalia; order Rodentia; family Cricetidae; genus Peromyscus; species Peromyscus eremicus. Next base: position 92,567,155 of record NC_081421.1, on the reverse strand, counting down.
CACTTCCAAAGTGATTGACAACTCCTGGCTCATTTTCAAGAGAGATCACAGACCTGGCAAACAATATTTGAGATACTTTACAGTCTTGCTCCACTTTGTTAAGTTTTTTATGAAAGTGAAAAAAATAATAAGTATGAAAAAACACAATTTCTCTCTCTCTCTCTCTCTCTCTCTCTCTCTCTCTCTCTCTCTCTCTCTCTCTCCCCCTCTCTCCCTTTCTCTCTCTCTTCCAGTTACTTTCTACATTGGTATGTCAGGAAGATGTCCATGATGACATTTTCTTCACAGATCAAGGAGGTGGCCAGGGAAGTTATCTACAGCTGCACTATAGTTCCAGTCCTCTCAGAGACATTCCAGTTTCATGTCCTCCCCCCACCCCTCTGTGTGTGTGTGTGTGTGTGTGTGTGTGTGAGAGAGAGAGAGAGAGAGAGAGAGAGAGAGAGAGAGAGAGAGAGAGAGAGAGAGAGAGAGAGGGAGAGAGAGAGAGAGAGAGAGAGAGAGAGAAATCGCCAGCTGGCCCTGACTCCCCAGGCGTGCAGGCTTAGGGGTTCAGCTGATGTCCAGAAAGAGGAGTGGAAAGCTGGGATAAGAAAGAAGTTTATACTGAGTCAGAAAACAGGCAGGCTTAGCAATGAATCTGAAGGAAACTACATCGAGCAAGGGACTTTTAGGGACCATCTATAAGTACATGTCTCATTAGTTATTTCTCTCACTTTTTTTTTCTTGAGACAGGGTTTCTTTGTGTAGCTCTGGCTGTCCTGGAACTCTCTCTGTAGACTGGGCTGGGCTCAAGCTCAGAGATCCACTTGCCTCTGCCAGAGTGCCGGGATTATGGGATTAAAGGCATGTGCCACCACTGCCCTGCTCTCCCACTTCCTTACTGTCCCTTCAGGTGTGTATTAGGGTTTCTACTGATGTGATAAAGACTATGACCAAAGCAAACTTGTGTGTGTGGGGGGGTGTATTTCATTTTATACTCCTAGTGGCAGTCCATTGCTGAGGGAAATTAAAGCAGGGATTCAAGCAGGTTAGGAATCTGGAGACAGAAGCTGATCCATTGCTGAGGGAAATCAAAGCAGGGACTCAAGCAGGTTAGGAGTCTGGAGACAGAAGCTGATGCAGAAGCCATGGAAGAGTGCTGTGGGATGCTCTGTATGCTGTGAATGTGTTGCTCTGATTGGTTGATAAATAAAACGCTGATTGGCCAGTAGCCAGGCAGGAAGTATAGGCTGAGTCAGCAGACACCAGTCCAAAGTCCAGGGAGCAGCATGCAATGGCACACAGGTAAAGCCACAGAAAACGTGGCAACATATAGATTAACAGAAATGGGCTGAGTTTAAGTGTAAGAGCTAGTCAGTGGTAGGCCTGAGCTAATGGCTGAACAGTTTTAATTAATATAAGCTTCTGAGTGATTATTTTATAAGTGGCTGCAGGCTCCCATAGGGCTGGGCAGAACTGGAGAAAACTTCAGCTACAGAAGAGTGCTGCTTACTGGCTTGTTCTTCATAGTTTGCTCAGCACACTTTCTTATAGTAGCCAGGACTACTAGCCCAGGGATGGCATTGCCCACACTGAGCTGGTTCTCCTGCATCAATAATCAGTCAGGAAACACACACACACACACACACACACACAGAGAGAGAGAGAGAGAGAGAGAGAGAGAGAGAGAGAGAGAGAGAGAGAGAGAGAGAGAGAACACAGACAGACAGACACAGACAGACATGCACACTTTCACTTTAGGGTAGTCTTGACATTGTAAACCAGGACTCTCTCCCTATCTTGGGAGGTCTCTGACTTTGTCTGGCTGAGGTAAGCATGTACTGGTTACAGCAAAGCATATGTCAACTACTTACCAAGACATTTGTCAAAGGGCTATTTATTATCAGCCATGCTGGTTGTGTAAAAGGATATCAATTACTGATATTCACATGTTACAAAAAAAGGCTCCCCAACATGGGAAAGGTATCTTCTTTTATTTTTATAATATATTCATTTGTTCATTTTTTAAAAAAAATTTATTCATTTTACATACCAACCACAGATCCTCCTCTTATCCCTCCTCCTGCTCCCCCACCTTCCTCCCCCACCTCTCCTCCCCTCCTCTAACAGGGTAAGTTCTCCCATGGGAGGACAGCTAAGCCTGGTACATTCAGCTGAGTCAGGACCAAGCCCCTCTCTGCTTTATCAGGGGTGAACAAGGTGTCCGATCATAGGTAATGGAATCCAGAAAGCTGGCTCATGCACCAGGGATAGATCCTGATCACACTGCCAGGGGCCCCACAAGCAGGGGAATTGATGGTATCTGGGAAGCAGTTGGCTGCAGATGGCCCTTTCATTCCTCCTCTTCATGCATCTTTCTAGCATATTCTGTCAATTCCACATTTCAAAAAAGCTTGAAAACTATAGAACACACTTTACTGGTCATCTGTTAGCCTATGCTTATGGGCGACACCCATAATTCCAGTGTGTCTACTTCTGGAATTGGCTCTGAGCAAGGAAGAAGACCTGTTGCCTCCTCTGTGGGAGACCTTGTGTTCCCAGGTCATATGAACTTAGGTCGCACTGATGCTCTGCTGAGACAGGGGCCAACTGTGCTTTTTCTGTCCCTCAGCTCTCTTCACACGTACCATTTTCTGTGATGGCTTCTCTAACCCTTCAAGTTGGAGTTGATTTCTCTTCTGTTCATGCATAGGAGGAGGAAAAAACAATAATGTACTTTTAAGCTTTCATAATTCCTAGCTAGGACAGATCTCTGCTGCAAAAGGTGATAAAAAAGAAAACAAACAAACAAACATTCTTTCACATGTATGATTCATAAGTATGTGGGAGAATATACCCAGGGAATACGTAAATCTTAAAGAGTGGTTTTGAATATAGGCTTATGTAATGCCCTCAGCAAGGAGCAGTAAAGTTTCAAAGAAATGACAGTGCAAAGGGAAATGCTTTGAGTCTCTAGGGATGTCAAGTTGCAGGGATGTACATCAGTAGAAAAAGCTGATGTCATTTGAATCAGAATGTGAAATATGAAATCCTATAGGTGCATGTGTTTGGTTACTTGGTTCCCAGCAGGTGGTACATTTTGGAAAGTTGTATAATCTTTAGGAATTGAAGCCTTGCTAGAGAAAAATGGAGCTGTCCTTGAGGTTGTACAGCCCAGACCTGCTGTCCTGGCCACTTTCTACTTCCTGATTGTGGATGAAATGTGGTCAGCTGTCTCATGTTCCTGCTTAGTAGGCCTTTCCCATCATTCAACCAAGGGGCTGAGCTATAAGATTCCTCCTTCTCCCAAGTTGCTTTTGTCAAATGTTTTTGTCACAGCAATGAGAAAAGTCATGGAGCTGGTGAGTCAAGTTGGTTGGGTGGATTGCTTTGGTTGCTATCTGGATTATAAACCTTTAGAAACCAGTTTCTGTCCTTCTTTCCAAAGACAATTGGAAGGGAGCTTTTGCCTTTGAACATTTACGTCCAACTTTTTAGCAAACTGGGTAAAGCAGAGGCTCAACAATTTAAAAAAAAAAAAAAAACAACTGACTTTCCTTTCAACTCAGAACAATACTTAGGTTGGCACAAGCAGGTTTTGTTTCTTTCCAGCTCCAGACCCTGATCTATATTCAACTCTTACTGCTTCCTGCCTGAGGTCAAGTTCGTCCCCTCTGTTATGGATGGTCCCATTCTATGGTACAGAAATTGGGTCTTAAAAAGCAATCTTTCAGTGAACTATTATATAGAAAACAACAAGGCTGTATTCTAGCATGAGAACTTAATAGTCTTAGCTTTTCTTTCTTTCTTTCTTTCTTTCTTTCTTTCTTTCTTTCTTTCTTTTTTTTTTAAATATAGTTCCTTTAGCATCCAACACATTTCTTTGTACATAGGCTATCTTTAAAGAATATTTGGAAAAACAAGTATTCTGTTTCTCTTTTAGGTATATGGACTGTGATTAGGAAATTTCATTGTAGCTTTTGGTACTTACCTGTTTGCAATTTTTGTTTTTGTCAGCATTTTATGCACCAACAGCACGACATAGTGTTAATTGTATCATTCCAACCTTGACTTATACTGACATAATTTTTTCTTCTCTACCAACTTTGTGTCTTACCCTTTTACACCTGCCTTTCCCATAACATGTTCTTATTTCTATGCATAGTGACTCAAATCACAACGGGTAGGTTTGGCTCTCCTAGAATCTCCTATTTATCCTGTTTATTTAAAATTCTCCCATCTGCCCATAGTCATGTTACCACTTTATGTCACACATTGTGATCCATAGTGGGGACCACAAAAGTGAGAAAAAGGTCTCTGTATCCCCAAGCTTATATAACTAGGTCATAAGGTAATGGCGGAGACAGCAAACATGGACTCAGAAAGCAGCAATGTTCCTAGTTAATATAACTTCTGCCACTTGGCAGATCACAATAGTTCTTAATAAAGCATTGATGTACTTATTACATAGTTGTAAACATAGTTAGCATTTCTTTTTCCAAATTCATACTCAATGAATCCAATTTGAATGAAACTGTAAGAGAGCCACAAATAGTTGTCCATATGCATAGTTTTCAGAAGATAAAAGCAAGTACTATCCAAGAGTTACTGAAAAAACAACCGAGTTGAGAACTACCTTTTCACAATTAAGCAAGTCCAAGACACAGAGAAGGATGGGCATACGGCCCATGAGGCCAGCATTCAAATTCACGGTGAGCAGCACCTTTTTCCCTCTCCATGTTCCCCAAGTCGATGACAGCTGTCAACTACTTCCATCAGGGCTTCTTAAACATTTTCCTCTCGTGACCCCTTTCCACCCAAGAAAGTTTCCACACAACCCTAAAAACACGAGTATATAAAAGATATACAAATCAGTCATATATTAACCACATGTCATAAGTTTATTTGAAAATAATTCCTCGGCGTGCATATGATTTTACCATTTACTAAAGACAAAAGCAAACTGTGTGCTAATGAGATGAATGTGCTTCATCTTTGTCACTGTTCGTGCCGTGAAGAGACACCGTGACCAAGGTGACTCACATGAAGGAAAACACTTAATTGGGTGTTGGTTAGAGTTTCAGAGGGCTAGTCCATTATCATGGGGGAGAACACAGTGGCAGGCAGACAGGCATAATGCTGGAGCTTTATATTCTGATCCAGAGACAGTGGCAGCAGCAGCAGCAGCAGCAGCAGCAGCAGGAGAGAGAGAGAGAGAGAGAGAGAGAGAGAGAGAGAGAGAGAGAGAGAGAGAGAGAGAGAGAATGGGTCTGGGTCTGGGTCTGGCATGGGCTTTTGAAACCTCAAAACCTACCCCTAGTGACCTACCTCCCCCAACAAGGCCACACCTCCTAATCCTTTCCTGACAGTCTTCATTGACTTGACTGAGGACTAAGCATACAAATACACGGGCCTAGAGGGGCCAATCTCATTCAAACCACCACATGCGTGTCTGTTTTTACATAAAGAATTAAATCTTGGCAGCCTATTTTGATTTTGCAGGTTGTAGAGTGTCTTCATTTCTTTTCAGAGTTGGTGGATAGCTTTATTTTTACAATCAAAGAGGATAACTTTTGAGTAGCTATACAACAACAACAACCTTAGCAGAAGTATACTTAAGATTAGTTTATAAATTGTCAGAAATTCTGTCTTAACCTCACACTAGAATCACTTATTATTATTACTTTTTTTTGGTTTTTCAAGACAGGGTTTCTCTGTGCTGTTTTGGTGCCTGTCCTAGATCCTTGTCTGTAGACTAGGCTGGCCTTGAACTCACAGAGATCCACCTGACTCTGTCTCCCTTGTGCTGGGATTAAAGACATGCACCACCACTGCCCAGCAGATCTTTTTTTTTTTTTTTTTAAATGAAGCTTAAAACAGCAACTTTTATGATCAAACATCAACACGATGTAATCTAAAGATATTCTGCTTTGATACTTACATGCTGAGGAATGAGAGTAGAGAAATATTTAAAGTCTCTGTTTGCTGAAATTAAACCATTGATTCTGTGAGAGTAGAAAACTTTGCATCTATTGGGAAGACACTGCAGTTTGTCTCAGAGCTGAGCTGAGCTGCAATGGTTCAGGCAGCATTCACTGGCGTGTGGTATGAGAACATGTATGGTGCCAAGTTGCAAATTCAGAACCAATGCTACAGAGAAGTTATGGAAAGAAACATGGATGATCACTGTCAGAAACACATTGGGTTCACTATGTATTTGAGTTTTGAATTAATTTCTGGTTGCTGCCCATTGAGATACCTGTTTTTTTTTTTTCAAATTTTATAATCTCCCAACATTTAGCTATGTGTGATCCCATACAAAGCTACAACTCAGTTTTAAGATTCTAAGATTTACATCCTATACATCTATTTGAATTATTATCTTTTAGTAGTTTGCCTGGTAATCCCTCCATGTCAGTTATTCCTTAATTTCTTTGGCCTAGTCTCATCTTCCTGGAACTTAATTCTACTATTGGAGTATATTTGATTGCTCCTACAGTGCTACATTCTAGAGTTTCTTTCAGTAAGTTGGCATGCACTAGGCCATTTGTGTGTATACACACACACACACACACACACACACACACACACACACACACTTGGTTCCTTCATCAAAGGGTGAAGAAAAGCTGTAGCATGTGTGAGTAATGAAGAGAAAAAACAAAGGTGTAACATGTAAACGTCATACTGGAAACTCAAAGGAAGTGAATGAGAATCCTGAAAACTTACTGTGAGACTAGGAACTCCACCAGCATGTGGAGGCATAGTGCTAAGAGAGGAAGAAAAATAATAAAATCTCTTTCAGTTGATTTTCATGGAAAATATTGGAGTCTTTTCTCTGGGGAAAAATGGCTTCGTGTATTAGGAAATGGTATTTGAAGTCTATGGATGCACCCTCAGTGTTTTTCTCTTATAAAACTCAGGCTCATGTGAATCTCCAAATGTCCCCAGTGGTCTATCCTTCTCCTCCTAAAGTTTGTAGGATTAGTCAAATGCCATCTTGGCTTTTAAAAAGTATTGTTAAGAAATAGTTACTGCAAATCTGTAAATTAGACTAGGTAGGTCATCACCCCTCTACTCAAGTGTGCATTCCTGAGAGGATTTACCACTTATGAGCTTTGTGATTAATCTTAATTATGGCTTTGGACTGTGTCAAGTTATGTGCTAGTAATTTGTATATTTTTATCTAATTTTGCTGGAAATTATTTCTGCTTTTCATGTAAACTAATGCTAAAGGTTATGGTTTAGTGTCTTACAAGACACCAACAGTTTCATATTTAACCATCATATTTTAACACTCATTTTAACACAAATTTAACGCTTCATTGAGTTTCATATACATCTCTAGCTCCTCAGTATTCTTAAAAGCAATCTTACTGGCTTACTATTTTCCCATTAATCTGTTAAGTTCAATGAATTCTTTTGCATGACTTCATTTTTCTACTTCAGATCAGTTATATTTTTACCTTTCTCTGGAACTGGCTACTCGGCTAATGTAATTGCAAATTCATTATAGGCTTTTAAAAAACCAAAACTCCAGAACACACCTATCTATCTATCTATGGTGTCATCAGAACTCTTTATGAGCCATAAGTGTTGGATATTCTGATTCATTTCAGGCTGAAATAATGCTTAATGGCTTGATCATCTTCCCAAGTCAGTAGGTGTCTCTATATGACACTTTCTGTTTTTTCCATCATCAAAACCAAAGCTTGTAAAGGAAGAGGATTTGTTTACTACCTCAGATGTGTTAAAAAAAAAGACAGCAAGAATTTAGATCTAAGGCATGTTATGACTTCCTAAATGCCTTCTTCAAAGGCACCATTGTACAAACACATCTGTAGCTGTCTAGGCAGCTACACTTGATTTTAGTTCAAGTCAACTAACTTTTATTGAGCTCAAACCCTAGGCCAGACACTGGGCCTTGAGGAATAAAGACAAGTGGTGTGTGATTGATTTTAGATATCTACAGAAAGGAATGATAAGAAAACAACAAGACTATATATATATATATATATATATATATATATATATATATATATGCACACACATACATATTATGTATAGTTTTCCATGTTACATAATAAAGTAATGATTGGCCTCAGGCTCTATGCCTTGTTTTAAAGAAGTAATGCCTGAACTTGTTTCTAGGAAAGTAACTGTAGCAGAGACATATGTAGCCTTGCAACATTAAGCAAGAAATAGTCAAAGAACTTAGATACATTTATGAGACTGACATTTGGCAAGAAATTTAGTGAGAATAGTCAGCAAAGTTTGTTCACAGTGGGAGGAAGAGAGGCCTCAATTTGACAGATTTGACCAGTTGCTCCAACTGAGCGGCTTTTTCTGAGGACTAGATTGCTCCAGCATCTTTCTGCCTTTGCTCCATGTTGCTGATGTTGTTAGCTGACAAGTCTCTTCATTTTACATCTCTCTAGGTGGAGGGCGCAGATGAGGTGGGACTCAGTATTGGACAAGGGCTGAAAAATCTAATTGATTTTAGCCCTTAGAGAACCAGAAAGGGATGTCAGAAGTAAGTTGGGTGTCATATTTAGCTTTGGACCTCTGTTCTAGTCTTCAGAGTGATCATCAAATATCCCCAGGAGTCAGTTAGTGTATAAGGGATGCTCTGAAACATAAGTTACCCAAAAATGAGGAGACTCTTTTCTACTTAAAAGTCACACACTGAGATAATATTTCAAAGAAGAAAAACAGAATACATAGATGTAGTAGTATAACTTTATGTTGACAAAAAATTCCCATGTCATATCTATACCTGTAACTTATTCTCTACATATAGTTTCATAGTGATTTCTGGAACAGACAGAGAGGTGATCTATAGCCTTTGGCCTGGATAAATTGATGCCAAGACCAAAGACCAGTTTTGACCATCCTTGCTTGATGTAACTTTGCTCCTTAATTTGCCTGAGTGTGAGAGACAAGAGCTAGATGAGTAATGTTCTTGCTTACGGAGATAGGAGGGGGCACTGGCTGGTCTTCACTTCTTTGAAATCATGCCTACCCATTTGTGTCATGTCATGTGGGAAGATGATGCTAAACAAAGTTAGTTGACAGTTTACGTTGTCTGATGGTGCTGTTTTGAGGAGTTTTGTGGGAAAAATATTTTTCTTGATTACCTAAAGTATGAAATTTATGCCTGGAAAATACCCTTTCTTTTTCTTCTTTGTCTGTTCCCTATCTCCTCCCCTCCCTTCTTTTTTTTTAAACCACCCTCTCTGTCTTCCTTTTTTCCCTCTCCCTTCACAAACACAAAAACTTCTAGTGAATTCTGGGTAATGCACCATGTCCTGGTAGTATAGTAAATAAACAAGGTAATGTAGTGGGTAGCCATTCCAGCTTTGGTCTGGAAGTTCCAACCCCCATTGAGGCTTCGGTAACTATCATGCCTACAAGGTGGGGGGGGGGCAAGGGAGGGCCCTGAAGACCTGAGATCGTGACACGCTGCGCTCTCTTGTTTCCTGGACCTGGATGCTAGAGGTAGATGAAGGAGAGTTCTCCAGAGAACACCGCAGGACTGTGCTGCGTCTTTTCCAGAACCCGCCACCTACCTATCCCTTCATTTGTAAGTTACCCACTAAATAAATCTTCCTCTTTTTTTTTTTTTTTTTTTTTTTTTGGTTTTTCGAGACAGGGTTTCTCTGTGTAGCTTTGCGCCTTTTCCTGGAACTCACTTGGTAGGCCAGGCTGGCCTTGAACTCACAGAGATCCGCCTGGCTCTGCCTCCCGAGTGCTGGGATTAAAGGCGTGCGCCACCACCGCCCGGCTAAATCTTCCTTTTAACTATGTGGAGTGGCCTTAATAATTTCACCAATAAGGTAAGTATGATTTTTACCACCCTGGCACTTGTGAAAATTAATTAGATTAAAAATAAGTTAATAGTAAATGAAATTATGATACAGGTTATCTGTAGAGTTTGGGACACTGGAGGACTGTGAGAGAAATTTCCCATGTAGTCTGAGGGAGTCTTGAAGTGACATTCACCAGGATCACAAAGACTGCAAAGGAAGCAGCCAGATAATGGGCTGAGAATAGGGTAGGTGAACAGGATGTGAATGGGGAGGAGAAGCTGAGGGTTGATGAATGGCCAAGACCTCTGGAGTAGAATGAAGACCAGTGTGTCCACACAATGGAAAAGGAACAAGATGGGTGAGGGGGACAGGACTGCTTGCTTGGCATGGGCTGGTGACATATTGTGTCAGATTGTGGAATCTCTTGTTTCTGAGTCTACTAGGATGTGCTGAGAGCACCGGAAGTCACAAAGGATTTATGTAGAAGAGTGACAGGATCAGATTGGTACCTGTCGAGTGGATATTCTACACTGTGAAGGATAAGACCAGAAATACCTTTGGAGAAACTGGAGAAGAGGGACTTTCATGGACTATCCTGAGTATGACGATGAATTTCACGTCAGTTTGACTGGGCTTTGGGTTGACCAACTCCCTGGATAAACGTTATTTTTGACAGTATTTGTGAGGGTGTTTCTTGATGGGATTAACATTTGAAGTGATGGATTGGGTCAGGAAGATGTCCACTTGTCCAGGTGGGAGACATCTTCTAATCTTTAAAGGGCATGAATAGAAATGAGGTTAGAAGAAGGTTTGACTCCCTTTCAGTCTGACTACTTGATCATAATTTTTTTTTTGCCCTAGTAACTTTTTTGGCTTTTGTAACTTCAAACTCAGACTATTGGCTGTCCAGATTCCATGTCTTCAAACTAGTTTTCCTGCTTCTTCAGCTTGAAGACTGGGGGAGTTCTTAGCATCCATTGCTATGTGAGCCAATTCCTTATAATAAATATGACTCTAGATTATACATGTATAATTGGTTCTGCCTCTCTAGAGAACTCTGGGTAACAAAGTGAGAGATAACCTAGGAGGCAGGAATTGTGATGAAGGTGGGAAAGAAAGTAGGTGAATACATGCAAAATCTTATTAGAGCCCATGGTTGATTGTGTGGGTGGATGAGGCTGGTGGAGTTCCAGGCCAGCTCCCAGCTTTTGTCAAGCATCCTTTGGACCTGGGTGAGAATCCTGCAAATCTGTCTCACTTTCTACCTCTCTCTAGCCCACTGAAGATCTTTGTGGAATGGAAGGATCGAGGTACTTTAGAGTGCTGTGGACAGTTGTGGTCCTAGCAGCCTTTGTTACTCTTTATTAGAAAAAAGATTCAATCTACAGCTTCTTCAGATGGAGCGTCAACCCATCCCTGGCATGGGCTCATTAGTCATATCCCCAGCATCACTTTACCAGTAGTCCACATCCTGAGGATGCCTGTGCCCATCTTATGTTTCGTTTATGTTGAAGATCACTTAGGGGTCAGTTTGAGGTGCTCACTTGAGTGATGCTCTTGGAATTTCAGACTCTGCTTTCTCCATGTTCTTTCTATAGTGTCATACATTGTCCCCCAAAAGGTTTATGCATGGATTTCAGTTTAGGCAAGAGTTGTGTCTCTGGAAACTGTGTGGCAAGTACTCTTGTCAAGAAAGTAGTTTAAAATTGTATATTTTGGAGGAATCCTTGTAAGAAATTAGTCTGTGAAAGAACCCTTCTGTTGCTTGGTTACTTACTTACACATCTTTTTCTCCATGTCTTGAAGATGAGGCCTCTATTCTCCCTTCTGAGATGTGTGGAGGAATTGCTTGTGGTCTGTGTCCTTAAAGAGCTTCAGGGGAGTGCTAGCTTTGGCTGAATGGTCCAGCATGGAGGCACTTTGGCCATCTCTACCCTTGCCAGGCTTTGGTAGTGCCTTTATTTGGTGTTGGCAGAGAAAGGAGAAGGGCATGGAGTGAAAAGGAAGAAAATAGTAGACACCAGACACAAGCATGTGGTGGACATGTAGAGAGTAGGTCATCCCAGAGACAATGACCTGCTCATTTTGACTCTACCTTATTCTAAGGTCAGGGTGGTAACTTCAGGAAATGTGGTTTATAGAAGTCAAAGTTACCAGAGGAGAAGCAGTAAAACTTGGAGGTGAGCCTGAGGCTAGACCACGCTCTCCTGAAAGTGGTAAGTGGGTGAGGAGCTAGTTTTCAAATCGGACATTAAACATTGTTGAAAATGCGGAACTTTGACTCAGAAGCTTGGGGTGAAGCCTGAGAGTTTGCATTTGTGGTGAACCACCAGATGGGGCCAGTGTTGCTGGCCCTTGGGTCTTGCTCTGGAGCTGGGTTCTGGCCCTTGGGTCCCGCTCTGGAGCTGGGCTCTGGAGGTCAGAGGATAATGTGCTGTTTAGAGGGGCTTAATAACATCTTTGGTCAGAAACCTGTCACAGGAGAAACTTAAGATTCTGGAGTGGGTCTCAGTTTATACAGCTATAGACTGCCCATAGTCATTTGGTTTTAGGGACAGTCTTTCTGCATTGAACCTCTGACCTTCAGGGGTTTTGTAATCTCATAGAGCTTCAATTTCTTTGTCTTTAAGAGGGTAATAATAGTACTACCTTCCTCATAGTAGAGATTAGTTATGGGTATTATATTTGGAAAATGAGATTAAAGTAAAACAGGTTTCTACTGTATGATTAAAGAAGTTTCTATCTAATGAAGGGTCAAAGTTTAGTATGAGTCTTTAGCAGTATCAAAGCCAAACAGGTGTCTACTGCAGGGTCACGGCTTAACAGGTATCTACTGCAGGGTCAAAGTTTAACAGGTGTGCACTTGCAGGTGTGCAAGGCTTAACAGGTGTCTACAGCAGGGTCAAGGCTTAACAGGTATGTACTGCAGGGTCAAGGTTTAGCAGGTGTGTACTTCAGGGTCAAGGCTTAACAGGTGTGCACTGCAGGGTCAAGGGTTAACAAGTGTCTACTGCAGGGTCAAGGTTTAACAGGTGTGTACAGCAGGGTCAAGGCTTAACAGGTGTGCACTGCAGGGTCAAGGTTTAGCAGGTGTCTACAGCAGGGTCAAGGTTTAGCAGGGATTATTTCAGGGTTAAAGTGTAGCAGGTGTTTACTGCCGGCCTTCTCAGGATATTTTGTTTGCCAAAATGACAAAACAAGTATGTGCCAAGTGGTATTTGTTGCTCTGGTTTTCCTGGGGCATTCTTTGGTACCCTATTGCAGCTACCCTCCTCTTTTTAGCATACTGGGGACCAACCCTGGGACCTTGTGACAGCAGGCAACTGCTTTATCTGAGCTATATTTTCAGCCTTTGGAACCTCTGTCTTGGAAGAATTGATTTGGTAGTGGAGAGAAAACTGAGTTACAAGGCTGGGGAGATTATCTGGGGCCTGGGCTGGGAATGAAGATGTGCAGCCTGGTACCCAGGTGCTGACTTTGAGGTGGTGGCCAACGTAGAGACAGTGTGGTCATAGAAACACTGTGATGTGGGACCAGGCTGGTGACTAATTAGACGTGAGAGTTAGGCTTAAGGAGGAGTCTTGTAAGATTTGTTCCCACCCAGAGAGAAACAGAAGGCCAGGGGAGAGTGCCATGTGTTTAATTTTCTACTCTGATTTAAATTCTGCTGCTTGTTGGCCACAAACTAACAGCATGCCTCTTGTGTCTCTAGGGCATTTTACAGTAAAGCCACATATTTTCCGAAGTTGGGTCAAGACTGAGCATATGAAATTTCTCAAGTGTGAAATTCCACTTAACCCCATTAATGCTCACAGCCCCGAGTATGCATTGTCTATAACTCACTTCTAGTTACCAGTGGTTATTTGCGTTTGCCAAATATTTTCTATTTTATCTCAGGCTGAGTTTATTACAGGGAAGAAAATGTACCTTCTTGTAAAAGAAAAGAGGAACTAGCCTCCCTCTGCTCCCTCCACCCCCACTCCTGGAGGCTGTGCGTTTGACTTGGACGTTTGTGTGTCTCTGAGTGTATACATAAGGTAGTTTAAATTTCCAAATCTGTGATGGTAAATCTTATATTTACAAGGAGCTACACACATTGCTAAAGACATTGAAATAGGTATTGTTTAGCACACATGTTTTTTTGTCCTTATATATAGCAAATAAACTGGGCGTGGTGTACAGGTTTATAGGTAATCTAGACATGTTTTTCTTCCCTGGGAGTAATTTTTACAGCTTCTATACAAAGCCTTCACACAAGGCTGATGCTGAAAACATTAAAGAAATTATTTGAGTTATGGGAACAAACTCACGTATGTGTAAGAAAAGTTACTGACATGCTTACCACATAAAGAGCTTGGCTGATATTCAGCTGGGATAATTTTTGGAACCTTGCTTCTGCTCCCAAATTAGACAATATTAACTTTATTTAAATACTGCCTTAGTTAGGTTGGGGTGGAAAGAGTTGATTTCAGACTACAGCCCTCTTGTCAAACTCCATTGCTGTGGGAAGTCAAGGCAGGAACTCAAACAGCAGGAACCTGGAGGCAGGAGCTGAGACAGAGACCATGGAGGAGTGCTGCTAACTGGCTCGCTCTTCATAATTTACTCGGCCTGCTTTCTTCTAGCACCTAGGACTATCAGCCCTCCCACATCTGTCAGTCCAGTACCCTTCAGATTTGCCTATAGGCCAATCTTATGGAGGCATTTTCTCAACTGGGGTCCCCTCTCTCAGATAAGTAGCTTGTGTCAAGTTGACATAAAACTAGCCTCTCTCCCACACTAACAATAAAGACATATGACTCAACTTTTGCCTTAGATTAAGAAGCAATAACAACAACAACAACATTTTAATGACTTTTTCTAAAGTAATTTCTCTAGCCAATATCTTAGAATACTTTGACAAAAATCCAAGATGCAACTCATTGTAAGTGGCAATTTGAATGCATTCTAGGATGGATATGGATCCCTGAATCCCTGGAGTTTCTGTTGGTGGGAAACCCTGTTTTTGGACAATCTCTAGATTGTAATTAATGGGAGGCTGTCAATGCAACTTTACAATGTTGATTGGTTTAGAAATCCAGCTTTTTGATGGTGTTCAACAGCTATGTGAAAAACACCACTCATGGACGCTTTGTTTGAGAATGCTGCTTTGCATCGACATACTCAGCTCTCCCCACTGTCTTGTGTGGAAGGAGTTTGGGCTGTCTTTCCAGAAGAGAACAGCACAGTTCAGAAGAACTAAGTGGCACCCACTGTGGGAGCCTGGATCTGCTGGCCTCAGAGCCTGCATCTCTACTCCTGAAGGGGGCATCGCTTGTAGGTTCAATGATGTTAACTGAGATTTTCATTTGACCAGTTTATGCTACCCAGAGGCCCAGAAATACTGCAAACCACCAGATTTCATTTTCACTCCTTACAGTCCCTTCTTTCTGTTTACAATATGAGAAAAAAAAAACTAGGTCATGAAAAAAAAAAAAAAAAAACCAAGTGATGAGTGATTGGTGATAACTTAACATTTTAGTTTGAATGAGGAAATTCATGGTAGCTTTTGAGCTATAAACATACTGAATGAGTGTTGAGACCAATCAGTCCTTGTGTGGTATTGAAGGAAATGGTGTCCAAAGGGTCTGTAACAGATACTGTGGTGTGTTGACCAGATACTGGTCATCTGCTATGACCCTGTCCCTGCTCCTGGGAGTGTGGGCTTCTGATGTTTAGCAGTTCATTTTCTGGGGAAAACACCTATTTCTTGATGTTTCCTCCTTCTATTAGATTCTTTTTTTCTGTGACAAATACCTGAACAACCTATGGGAGGAGAGTTCTATTCTGGCTCAAGGTTTTGGGACCTTCAATCCATGGTTGACTCTCTTCTTCATTTGTGGCCAAAGAGAGAGTGAAAGACACACACACACACACACACACACACACACACACACACACACACACACACACACAGAGAGAGAGAGAGAGAGAGAGAGAGAGAGAGAGAGAGAGAGAGAGAGAGCACCAAAGAATGCCTGAGTGATCTCCTTCTTACACCCATGATCCAGCTCTGAAAGTTTCCATACTATCAATTTACCACTCACTAGTGGAATAATCCATCTATCAGCTCAGGGCCCTTTTGATCCAGTCATTTTTCAATGATTGGATCTACCACTAGGGGTCCAAGTTTCTAAATCATGAGCCTTTTAAGGGAGCATTTCCAATCCAAACTGTGACACCTGCTCTGGAGTACTATACTTCAGGAGTGACATGTCCATTCTGAAGTCAGAAGAGCTCTGATCAACCACATGAGACTTTCACAAAATTGAACCTACTAACATTCCCTAATGGACTTGGGGAGGAGAGAACCCATCTGCTGTGGTAGGGCTGCCTATACGCTGTCCACACTGCGGTAAGTGACCCCGATTAAACCCAGTGGTTCACCAAACCAGACTGGGCCCTTGAGTTTCTTTGGTGTGTTGTTGCCCTCCCTATCTGGGGTGAACAGAAACAGACGTCTCAGAAAAAGACACACACCAGCACACATCACCTTCAGGTTGGCCCTAATATTAGTTGTTTTATGAAGTGACCAGACACATTATTTTGCTTTGGACTGTGCTAGTTTGGCTTTAAAAGTAGTTCGTTGAAAGAAACCCCTCAGTCCTCAGTAAACTGGAGTGGTTGGTTACCTTCTAATCCTAAAGTGGTACCTAAATGTATGTGGACTGAGTAGGCCAGAGATGAAGAATGGGGCCAAGGTAAAGCTGGTGTCCAGCCAAGACGCATGTGCCCAGGCTCAGCAACCTCCTCCTCCTCCCCTTTCCTTTCTCTTTTCCCAAGGTCACTCTGCCATCTAAGTACTATCCAGGTGCAATCCTACTTAGCTTCCAAGGTTAGGCACATTCAAGGTGCCATGGCATTATACTGAGACCTCTCTGCCATCCACAGACTCCAGATCCAACCCTGCCTGGCTTCCAGGAGCAGGCACATTCTGGGTTGGGATGGCCTTCAGCTGAGCTCACTCTCTCCACAAATCACCTTCACTAGCCGATTTCAGGTTCTGCTTCAAAGACAGGGCCCTCAGACCCAAAGAGAGTCCAATCAGAAAGACACAGCCACCCTCTTATAAATATAAACACAGAAGATGCTCTACATCCTGCAGTATCAAACACTCAGCCAAGATTTAGTTTGTTCTGTAAAAGTGAACAGGCACATCCATCTCAGTTGTATGTGATTTTGCTTCCTTTTGAAATAAATGGTGAAATTATATGTTTGCTTTTAAATGGGTTTTTAAAGTTTTAAAGAATTGTTTTGAAAAGGATTTATCAGCAAATCCTTGACTTGCATGTCAGTTTTGTATCTCTTTCCACTTGGGTCGTGGAAAATTTCTGAAGCACAAGTAGTAGTGAGTGGAAACGAGTGAAGTTCTGAAACAGTCTTCCTGAAGCAAAACAAAACAAAAGAAATAAACCCTAAACTGTCTTGTTCTTAAGAAGCCATTAAAAGAAGTGGAGAAATGGGCCAGAGGTAAAGGGCACACAGTGAGCACTCTTTCAGATGACCTGAATTTTGTTTCTAGCATCCATGTTGGGCTGCACACGACTGCCTGTGACTCAGGGGACCCAAAGCCTCTTCTGGCTTCCTTGGGTACCTTCACTCACCGGCACCAAGTCCCCCACCCCAGTGTGTCTGTCTTGCTATCTTTCTCTGTCTGTCTGTTTCTCACACAGTTTAAAAAGAAACACTCTATGTGGTTGTTCATTTGGAAGGAACATAACATCTGGTCAAGAGTGGATGCTGAGTCAGGCGGTGGTGACACAAGCCTTTAATCCCAGCACTGGAGAGGCAGAGGTGGTCAAGGCCAGCCTGATCTACAGGATGAGTTCTGGGACAGCTAGGGCTACACAAAAAACCTTGTCTTGAAAAACCAAACCAGCCGAACAAACAAACAAAGAGTGGATGCTAGTTTCAAATTCACATCTTGCCCTCCTGATATCTCTTCCCTATGTCCGAGGGGTTTGCTAAAGAAGAACAATTTCCTTTTTAGTAGGTGAATATGAGCTCAGCAGCTTCTCAGGTGTTCTTTACAGAACCTCCGGAACCAAAATTAATCCAAACCATTCCTCCAAAGAGAACATAGGGGGCAAAAAAGGACATGCTCTCTTGTTCATAAAAGTGATAAAAATTGCCAGGGCATTTTTCCCCCCATTTTTAATTAAGTGAGGATGGATACCTTCACTCATCCATCTTCTTTTTAATTTCCTACATTCAATTTGATTAAGATGTGTTTCTTGAAGATAGGTGCTATCTGGTCCTTGTTGTATGAAAAGTTTAATATCTTTCCCCCTTTTATTGGACTGGTAAGGCATTTGACATTAAAAATAATAGCTTTGAATTTCCCTCTCGCTGTCTGCACTCGGTAGGGGGAATATTAAGAATAGAAGGGAAAAATTCATCTTTTTCTTTCTCTGAAGGGTCCTTCCAAAGCATTATACAGAACATGATCTGCTCTGCAACCCAAGATGCCTAGGATAAATAAAACAGAACGATTGCCTGTGTTCCTCAGCGGCCAATCCAGGAAATGAGAGTCTGTTAAAGAAATATGGCTACTAATTTTTTAGAAAAAGTTACAGAAACGCACTCCTTCCCTTTGTTTAGCTCAAGTGACATCTTTCCAGTGTTTAGCTGAAGCGAGCCTGTGGATTTATTCTCATTGGAAGGGTAATTGCAAGGGGAAGGAAGAAAACAATATTCTGCTTTGCTGTTTAAATCTGCCAAGTTAATACAAAGTGTGGGCTGTGTTCTGTGCTCTTTCCCAAGCTTTTGTTTTTAGAGAAAGACTTGGACATGGACAGACCTCCTAAAATCTTGATAGTAAGGGAAGGATAAGAATAAACAAGCAGGAAAGGGATCTGCATGAGGGTACCCACAGTCCTGATGTGATATCCAGCCTACTGGAGTCATGTGGACTGAGAACTCTCGGTGAGAGCCACGGCAGGGTGGGTGTTGATTTGGATGTTTGTGTGTGTGTGTGTGTGTGGGGGGGGGCGCTACTAGATCTCCATTCCTACCGTTCCCTTGATTTAGTGGTTCTGAAGGACATGGGCTTTTGGGTGAATCAGAACTCTTGGATTTAAATCTTGATTTCTCTAGGACAAAATCTATTTGGCAAATTAATGTAGCTTCGTGCATCAATTTTTGTGGTAGCCAGTTTCTCAAAGAGGCCCGATGTCCCCTGTTTTCTGCCTGATATGGACACCCTTATGAAATCACCTCCCACAATGTCAGTTGCTTTGTGTGGTCAGTAAAATATGGTGGCACAGAAAATGCTAAGTGATGGTGGAAATGGTGGCATGCACTTCCCAAGTTTGGGTATGATAATTCTATGGAAGCTAGCAGCTATGTGACAAAGCAGCCTTACAGAGAGACACATGTGTTAATGACCTCAATTCTCCTGTTAAGAGTCATAGACTCATATTAGTAGGTTCCCTTACCCCAACCAACCTTTTAGCTAGAATCTCTTGAAGCCCTGGAAGCTTTCTCATCTGAGAAATTTTACATTTTCTGTGACCCCAGGTATAGAGGTATTAGAACAGATATATAAAACAGACTACTGATAAAAAATCATAAAGAAATTTATCACTGAAAAATTCTCTAGTATGCATAGAGTTTTCTCATTTATTAAAGACAGAAGCAAAATTACACAATGATGAGATGGGTGTGCTTGCTTAGTTTTACATAAGGAGTTAGATCTTGGCTGAATATTTGATACTTCAGGACAAAGAACATCTTTGGTGCTTTTCAGAGTTGGTTGATATTCTGATTTTATGCTCATCAATGCTGATCTGTCTGCTTTACATGAATACAGAGTATAAAATGATGGAATTATGGTTAGGACCATTTTAGACATTGTTTAGAATTCTGTCTTAATTCCAAACCAAAATTCTTTTGGTGATTTTTATTTTATTTTATGTTTTATGAAACTCAAGTCAGAAACTCAAACATCATTTTATACAATCAAATATTCTAACAAAATCCAATCCCAAAGGTACTCTAATTTGATATTTACATGTCAAAGAATAATGGTAGACAAATATTAAAAAAAAAAACCTTTGTGTTCCAGAATTAAGCCACTCTGTTTCTAGAAGAGCATAAAAGTTCGTGTATCTATAGTAAAAACACTGGAATTCTTACTTACCACAGACTCATCTGAGATGAGCTGTTTTAGGCATGTTGGTGGGACTGGGAGAGCTGATGGGATGCACAGTCCAAGTGAACCAAGGCTGCAGTGAAGTCACAGGTTGCAATGCTGCCAGTTCATTGCATGTGTGATTTTGAGTTTTTTTTTTTCTTCTGTGTTCAAAAATCTTATTTGTGGCCAATTTTCCCCTCCATCTTCACATCTAGGTAAGGAGGTTTTACCCAGGCTGGATCCAACTGCACCATCCGCTCCTGATCTTTTTGCCTTCAGGAACCAAGTGACACAGTTAGTTTGTAGCTTTGAGTTGCTGAATTAGGATGTTCATTTTATTCTTTTAAAAAAGTGTGTGTGGGTGTTTTACTTGCAAGTATGTCCTTCTACCACATGCCTGACATCAGATTTCCTGGAATTGGAGTTACAGGTGGTTCTGAGCTGCTATGTGGGTACTGGGAATCGAACCCAGGTCCTCTGGAAGAGCAGCTGGTGCTCTTAACCACTGACCCATCTCTCCAGCCCCTTGTTGTTTTTTTTTTTTATGCAATCACAGATAAGTAATAAGATTATCTCTTGACAATATGTGAGTCATAACAGTAGTACTGTTATATTTTGAACAACTGTATTCCCCATGTGTAAGTCCTAAACCTGTAGGAGATGACTAGGTCATGAGGGTATTGCATTAATCACATTATTAATTCCCTTATAAAAGAGGGTCTGGAGAGATGCCTCGTCCTTTCTCCCATGTGAGCACAAACCCAAAGTATCAGCAATCTGCAAACTAGCAGAGAGCCCCCGCTGGATCTACCTACAACTGCATCCTCATCTTGGACTTAACTTCAAAAGCAGTGAGGAAAAACTTCCGTAACATATGAGCTGCCAAGAATAGTGTGTTTTGTTATAGCAAAATGAACAAGCTATCAAGGCAAGTGCCTGCCTTGGTTCTGAGCTAAAGTATGCAAGCCTCCCCGAGATAGTGTCCAGTGGCCAGAGGCTGCTCTTCTAACATGGAGTTTGAGTTGGCCATCAGCCAGTCCCTCTGATCTAGAAACAGCTTAATAGATGTTTAATGCTGGAAATTTTAACAATGTCCTTGTGTAGATGTCCTTAAGTGTCCACAAACATGTCCCCAGCAAACCCTTTTGTTTATGCTAGTCTTAGGCTGTTTTACCACTGATTCCGGCAGAGGGGCAGAATTCAGTGTTGAGCCCTGACCTTGGAGTGTCCTGGACATCCAGTCAAATCGGTCTGGAGGATCAGCCTTGAGAACAAGAAAGATGCTTCATAACTGAACTTTTTGCAATTAAGTTTTCTTTCTGTGAGGATTCTTTTTTTCTTTTGAGAAAAGGCAGAGACTTGAGTCAGACAGTAGAAAGTGGCTAGTCTTAGATGAAGTCAAGGAATTGAATCCAAATTTGTTTTGTAGCAAAAAAAAAAAAAAAGGTAGAAAACATCACTTGTCAAAACCGTATGACTTTAATTTAATTTAATATAATTTAAGACAAGGTTTCATGTTTCTCAGTCTGTCTTCAAGCTGGCTTCAAACTTGCTATGTAGCAGAGGATGACCCTGAACTTGTGATTATCCTACCTGGAGCTTTTGAGTGTGGCATCAGACTCAGTTTATGTGATGCTGGGGATGGAATCTAGGGCTTTCTGCATGCTTCGGCAAGTACTCTGTTAACAGAACTACACACCTGACCATTTTCAGTTTATTGTAACTCACGTTAGTGTGGGCTTTCAGTATATATTTGAAACACAGTGACGATGTAATATTGATTTTTTTTGAATGGGGAAGGAAAATGTACAGCTATTTAAAAATATTTATGGGTGAGACACTCTTGATTTATTGGGAAAGTCTTTTTGGCTGTACCTTATAACCTCAGGAATTACAAGGGAGGAACAGGCTATCTTTCCAGTTGGCCAGCATAAGGGAACTAACCGCAGCCCACAGAGGGGCAGATACGTCTTCTGTGGACAGCAGATTGTCCCCACAGACCACCTTCTCTCAGCATTCACAGCAGTAGCTGCTATGGTGAGTGTCAACCCCTTCTGATAAATGGATTATTTCATTCCATAGTTAAAGGCTTTGGTCAACAATAATCTTTATGTAAAGGATATGGAGAATAAATGCTTGAACTTATTCACAACGAGTTGAACTGCAACACTGAACAATTGTATTATTTATCTCAGGGGAGTCGAAAGTAAAGGCCAGGTACTTAACCTCCACACGAATCTACATATTGCTGATGCTTCATTGTTATCAGGGGTATTATTAAAAAACCAACACAATAAGCACAAGACAAATGTCAGAGATTGTGGAGGTTGTAGATTTATTTATTTGGTTTTTGTAAAGGTACTTAAAATATATTAGCTGCGATGAAGAAAGAATATTTGATTCCTCGCATACTATGTTTATACCTTCCAATGTTTCTTTTGGTTCCAAAATATTGCCATAGCAAAGATGTTTTGGAACATTCTATAGGTCAAAGAAAGCATCAGCTTTCTCAAGGATTGATCTAGAGGGAGAGAGGTATATAGGAGCAACCCCAGGAAGCCAGCTGGCTCTCTAACTTTTTCTTGGACTTGGGCCTTGATTGCCTGTTTTTGAAATTGTCTGTGTTGTGTTTTAGTACAGCCTAAAGGTTCCCATTTCCTTTCTCTTTTCTGAATCACTGCCTAGCCATTAGTAGGGGGATGTTTGTCCTGGGGCCCTGGGCAAACTGGGATGAGGATTATGAGCTTTTCCCTTGCATTAAGCAGAGTAAATCCAATTGTTTCTAAATCACGCGATGCTACAGTGTATTGATTTGCTGACCATAAGCTGAATGTTGCTTCAGAAACTGTCCAGCCTCTTCGATTTCTATCAGTAAATTACCAGGTTACTTAAATTAACACAGTCTCACATTTAATTCAAAGTCTATTTTGCATATATTGCTTTACTAAATCCCACATGCTGTCTCTATCCATGTACCTGGGTATCAACATATTCTGGAAAATTCTTGCTTCATCATGAGGATGTGCTGGAGTCTTCTTCAGAGACATCGATGTAAAAATCACCCAGGAACAGGCTTTTGTTCCTGAATGAGTCACCAAGAGTGCTTCTCCCATGGTTCCTTCTTGTTAGGGCAGTTATGTTAAATGGGATAAATAGAAGCTTCTAGAAATAATGGATGGGGGAGGGCATCAATAAAATGTTCATCTTCCTAGTAATTGAGGAAGTACTATTGCAACTTCGAGGACAGGAAGGGATAGCAAGCTTTGACAGTAAACAGGTCATATTAATTTTATTATTCTCAGCTCAACACAGGAATTCTGGAAGCAGGAGTGTCTTAGACAGAGAAAGCAGCTAAAGTCTAGAGACAACTGAGTTGTCTTGGTTTGACACTGGGACACTACAGGTAAGCCAGTGATACTAGCTGAAGGAAGGGAGAGTCCTGATCTGTGAGAATCCTTGTTTCCTGGAAGAGAATCAAGGGTCTCTCCATATTAAAAATTCCATTGATTATTTTTCTGTTTAACAGTGATGGTTAGGTCCAATGAAGAATATCTGTGGGTAAGATTCAGTTCATTGGGTTCATATTATATTTTTATTATATTATTAATATTTCTTATCTTTGTCTGAAGGAAACAAACTACTGGGGTCTGGTTATTACTATTACTTTTTTTTTTCTTCCGGTTTTTCGAGACAAGGTTTCTCTGTGTAGCTTTGCGCCTTTCCTGGAACTCACTTGGTAGCCCAGGCTGGCCTCGAACTCACAGAGATCCGCCTGGCTCTGCCTCCCGAGTGCTGGGATTAAAGGCGTGTGCCACCACTGCCCGGCGTTGCTATTACTTTTTAAGCAGTCTCATATTCCAACCTGATCTCAAATTCACTGTGTAGCTGATGCTGGCCCTGAATTCCTGATCATCCCTCTGCCAGCTCCCGAGAGTTATTACCGGCCAAGTCACCATGCTGGCTTTGATTTTGCTTGTTTTCTGACCTTTTTTTTCAACCGATAGAATCGTGTGACTCATAAAACAATGGGCATTTTCCCGCCCTGGTAGACTAACTAGGCCCCAAAGTATATTGAGAGGTGATGGTAAAGGGTTTGAAGATTTATTTTTATTTTATGTGCAGGTGTTGTAGCTGCATGTGCGTATGGGCACCGAGTGTGTACAGTGCCCTCAGAGTCCAGAAGAGGGCATCGGATCCCCGAGAATTGTAGTTACAGGCATCTTTTGAGCCAGCCACTACATGGATGCTGGGAAGTAAACCTGAGTCCTCTGCAAAAGCAATAAGTACTTTGACCTACTGGGCCATCTGTCTGATGAGATATCAGGTCTCCTTCTTCTTTTTTTTTTTTTTTTTAGTTTAATTTTTTTCTAGATCCATTTATTTGCCTGCCAATTTCATGATGCCATTTATAAAATTTTATTTATTTATTTTACATCTCGACTGCAGTTTCCCCTCCCTCCTCCCCTTCCAAGCCCTTCCATGCCCACCCCACCCCCATCCACTCCTCTTCCATTTCTCTTCAGAAAAGGACAGACCTCCCGTGGCTATCAACAAAACATGGCATATCAAGTTGCAGCAAGACTAAACACCTTCCCTTGTATTAAGGCTGGGCAAGGCAACCAGTATGAGGAGTAGGGTCCCAAAAGCCAGCAAAAGTGTCAGAGACAGCCCCTGCTCCCACTGTTAGGAGTCCCACAAGAAGACCAAGCTACACAACTGTCACATATGTGCAGAGGGCCAAGGTCAGTCCCATGCAGACTTCCTGGTTGTTGGTTCGGTCTCTGTAAGCTCCTGTGAGCCAAGGTTAGTTGATTTTATAGGTTTTCTTCGGTGTCTGTGACCCTCTGGCTCCTACAATCCTTCCTCCCCCTCTTCTGCAGGATTCCTGGAACTTCACCTAATGTTTGGCTGCGGGTCTGCATCTGTTTCCATCAGTTGCTGGATGAAGCCTCTCTGATGACATTTGGACTAGGTACCAATCTGTGAGTAAAGCAGAATGTCGTTAAGCATCATTACATTGACATTTTTTTCCTCCTGTCATGTTTGATTCTATCCTAGGTCTCTGGGCCATCCAGCCTCTGGGTCCTGGTGCACCAGGTTTATACCTGCAGGTCTTATTCTTTTTTTTTTTTTTTTTTTTTGGTTTTTTGAGAGAGGGTTTCTCTGTGTAGCTTTGCACCTTTGCTGGAACTCACTCTGTAGCCCAGGCTGGCCTCAAACTCACAGAGATCCACCTGGCTCTGCCTCCCGAGTGCTGGGATTAAAGGCATGCGTAACCACTGCCCTGCAGATCTTACTCTTAATATCAGAAGCTATTTCAAACTCAGTATTTAAGCATCATACTAGTTGTATGTTTATTGTGGAGAGAAAGTTTTCTTTTATTCTTGGTTTTGTCTGAGAACTCTAAACAAAACAGTGAATAGATCTTTAATTTTATTTGTTTTTTTTTGTTTTGTTTTGTTTTTTTGTTTTTTTGTTTTTTCGAGACAGGGTTTCTCTGTGTAGCTTTGCGCCTTTTCCTGGAACTCACTTGGTAGCCCAGGCTGGCCTCGAACTCACAGAGATCCGCCTGGCTCTGCCTCCCGAGTGCTGGGATTAAAGGCGTGCGCCACCACCGCCCGGCGACAGATCTTTAATTTTATAAACACACTTTCCTTGCATTTATTCAAGTGATCTTGTGATTTTTCTTCCTTTTCTAATTAATTAGGTTACGTGGATTATTTTATATAACCTCATAATTACTACATACTTCAAAAATTGTACTTTGACATCCTTACACTTTAATTGATACTTTCAGTCCCTGTACATAATATGTAATTTTTAATATATAGATTTAAAATAAGCAATAAAAGTGGTTTCATTTGTCTGTATATCTATACATATGCTTATGTGTGTGCACAGATACATACCTTTCTTACTTTTTCTTGGATTTATTATTTTTGTTATTCTAATTCCCTCCCTATTAGTATGATGTATTTCCTTAATCTTTTGCTGATTGCCTTAGAAATGGCAACATACATCCCAGCTCACCATAGTCTTACTTCTGCTGTTTTCCATCATCTGAAAGTGTGGCCCAAAGACAAGCTCCTTCACCATTACCTAGGAATGTTTTAGAAATGCGGAATCATAGATTATCAGATCTACAAAATCAGAATATGCATTCAAACAATACCTTCAGATGATTCATAAACACATTAAGATTTGAAAAATACAGTTGTTGATCACTTTACAAACATCCCATTTTAGTTTATTTCTTATTTTTATTTTATATGCATGAGTGTTTTGCCTGAATTATGTGCATGAGTTTGCTTATGAATGTGTGCCATGTATTTGCTTGGTGTCTTACGGAAGCCAGAAGAGGATTGTCTTGCTCAGGGTTCTATTGCTGTGAAGAGACACTGTGATCATAGCAACTCTTATAAAGGAAAATGTTTAGCTGGGGCTGGCATATAGTTCAGAGGTTTAGCTCATTGTCATCATGGTGGGAAGCAATGGCAGCACAAATGCAGATGTGGTGCTGGAGAAGTATCACCATGAGATGAGAGTTCTACATCCAGATCTGAAGGCATCAGGAGGAGAGAGTGAGACCGGGCCTGGCTTGAGCATCTGAAACCTCAAAGCCCACCCCCAGTGACATTCTTCCCCCAACAAGGGCACACCTTCTCCAACAAGGCCACATGTCTTAATAGTACTACTTCCTATGAGCCTATGAGGGCCACTTTCATTCAAATAACCACAAGGGTGTCAGATATTTCACAAATGTTAAACTTTATAAATATTATTCTATCAACATATTCATTTAGAGTTAGCAGTTTCATTGTGTCCTGTAGCTCACATTCTATCTGGGATCATCTTCCTTTGTACAGAGAATGCCTTCAAAAGTTTTTCAGGTATGGCTTGCTATGGATAGTCTCTTCTTTTAATTCTGCAATATCTTCATTTAGATAAGTCTACACTTTTAAGTCGGTGGCTCACGATGTTATTAATTGTTTCAAGGCATAGATCATACCTTAGTGGATTTTTGGTTCTTGCAACAAACTGAATATTTCTGTCCTCTTATAATTCACTTGTTGAAACTTTAGTTCCAGTGTGATTAGGGTCAACAATGAGTCTTTAGCTCGTGATTGGGTCATGAGCATGGAACCTTCAGACATGAGACTGGGTCCCTATAAAAGAGACCATAGAGTTAGTTGGTTCTTAGTAATATTTGGGAGAGTATATTGAAAAGTAATAAGAAGAGTTCCCTCACCAGAGTGTGACTATATGGACACTGTGATCTCAGATTCTAGCACTCTGATAAGAAATATCTGCTGTTCTTAAGCCACCTAGTCTGCTGTGCCTTGCCATTGCTGCCTGAACTAAGGTATGACTCATACTCTCTTTGCTTTCTAATTCTTCCCTCTTCTATTTCTCTCTTCCTTTATCTCTATCACTATCCCTCTGTCTTGATATTGCAGAATCTAAAAATACCTAGTTGTTGACTTGTAATATAAAAATGATAGCTCTGCTTAATACATTTATACTCTAGTCCTAGGGTCCCTGGACTCCTACTTTACTGCTTCTCCTGTTACATAGCTCCCATGGAAGGTGAGCTCAGACTGATCCCCAAAGGGGCTCACTGAATCAAGTCACTTGTAGCTTTAATAAACCCATGAGTATCCAGTCACTGGTTCAGGATGTACAGACTAAGGATGCAATCATGTGAACTGTATCTCCCTTGAGACATTTCCTATCTAGCAACCTAATTCCTGTTCCATTCTTGTTTTGTGCTTAAAACCCACCATTCTGTTGCTGAAATGGAATAAAACCATGATGACATTGATAGCAGAGTAAAAAATCTAAACTGGGTACATAGCTTCTGAGATGTAGTTCTGCTTTCTTTGTACATGCTACAGTGTTCACAGCTGTGGAACAGCAGGGAGGACCCTGCTGAGGCCAGTGCACTCTTCAGGACACAGGTAAGCCTGAGGAACTGTCCATCACCACCTTCTGGACTCTTCCATCCTCAGAACACGCAAAGTATCATCCCTGTTTCAGTCATCATGGTTGATTTTCTTTGGTCTGTTCTCTGCTGAGGCAGTGTTTCCAACACATTCATACTGAATCATTAGTATTTTTCTCAACTTTAGGCAAAGGTTTTACTCTTTTCATTTTCCCTCACAACATCTAGTGATGTAGCTCTACATTCTTGTCTTTCAATCTTGAAAATGTCAATTTTTATTGTTTTAGATGTTTCCCAAAGATATACCATGCTCACAGCATTGAAGTCAACTCTTTGAAGGCTGAGTCTCCCACAGTCTCCTTATGCCAAGTCAGCCATAGCTAATTTTTATTGGCCCACAGAGTATTTGTCAACATTATCTGAATGTTATGTCTTTTCATGATAGCCAAGCATCCCTTTTCCCCCCGTGTTTATCCCTTAGTGTTTCATCTCTCTGGCCTGGCGCTTGGCAAGGTATCTTAGAAGAAATTAGCCTTGCTTTTGTAGTAAGAGATTTGTCTGTTTGGCAGCACTGGAGCTAACTTGAAGAGAAACAAAGAGAGAGCTTGGTTCTGTGGCTTCTTTTCTCTAAGAGCCCGGAGGGGGTTGCTGCAGCAGCACCTTGCCGTTTGCTCACTCTGCTCATATTTGCTCCCATCCACGAATCCTCCACAGGAGCAGGGGCACCAATCGAGCCGCAGATGCCACCCCCTCAGAGATGCCTTTTCTGGTCCTATTCTGCCAGCCTTTCCCTTGCCCTTCTGCACCCCAGCCCCCAGTTTCTTTCCTTCATGTCACTTACAGCACTTAGCAGTTTGTCTGTTCAGCTGTTTGCTGGTTTATCATTCCATCTAGTTTCTATATGCCGCGAAGGTGTAACCTGCTGCGTTCTTGCCATATGGCACACCGCTCTGAAGCGCTGCAAGGAGACATACTCAATAGGCTTTGGATCACTTAACTGGCAAGGAAGGAAAGGGATTGTGGAAGGTTCAAACACTCCCTCCCCTAGGCCACTCACTCTTTTCTTTTAATCACTGTCTTCAGTGACTGCTGGAAGTTTGCAAGCAGCTCCTGCCTGGTGTTGTCTTAAGTTCTCTATAGCAGCTGATGACGGCGTGAAGAACACTCTGAAAAGGAGTTTTGATGTGTTGGGTATGGAGGATCTGTAAGCACATTTAATGTGTTCTACATGCTAAAATTTGTTTGGGTACCTCCCTGGAGGTGGAGAGGGAAGAGGGTGTGGACTTCCTGTCACTTATTGGTAAGGAGATAAAAATCCATGCTCCTTCTCTATTGAGGTTCTCTGCTGGCTTTGCCTCATGCAAAGGTGGTTTTTTTTTTTTGTTTTGTTTTGTTTTGTTTTTGTGTGTGTGATCATAACAGGTAGTAGTTTGAAGGACTACATGTTTTGTTTTTTCATCTTTCACATCTTGTAGAGAGAGAGGGAGGGAGAAAAGGAGGGAGGTGGTGTGTGTGTGAGAGAGAGAGGAGGAGGGAGGGAGGGAGGGAAGGAAGGAGGGAGGGAGGGAGAGAGAGGGGGATAAGGAGAGAGAGAGAGAGAGAGAGAGAGAGAGAGAGAGAGAGAGAGAGAGAGAGAGAGAGGGAAGGAGGGAGGGAGGGAAAACTTCCTATCAACCAATGAAAAGAATCATATTTTTCTTCTATTCTCAGGCCTCCCCTCACGAAAGGAGGGCTTTCCCTGATAGCCCTGTCTAAAGTCATAACCCCAGCTTCCCAGCCTCAGTCTGTCTCAAGGTCACAGACAGTCATCTCATGGCTATCTTGTTACTGCTTGTTTCCTCAGCTTATTTTCCCTAATCACTGCTGTGGAGATTTTACTGTTTGGTTTCCTGCTGGATCTCAAGAACAGGATGATTCACTTAGAAGTCACTTCATGAATGCAATTGAGTGAATGTACCCATGGGGTGGGGCACGTGGATTTCATAGAACTGTTAGCTTTGGCTTTTTTAAGTTTTGAACAACTTTATTGAAATGCAATCTCCACACCACGCTGTTCATCCATTTGTAGCTTCTAGCATCTCCACAGAAAGTGCATCCATCACCATGATCACTTTGAAAATATTTCCTGTGGCTCTCTGTGGTAGTTTGAATGTATTGGGCTCCCATAAGCTCATAGGGAGTGGCACTATAAGGAGGTGTGGCCTTGTTGGAGGAAGTGAGGTCTTGTTGCAGGAGGCTGGATGACACACACCTTTAATCCAGACCTTGAGGCTGGAAGGCACATCTTTAATCTGGGCCACACCTTCTGTAGGAAGTGTGTCACTGTAGGGGCGGGCTTTGAGGTCTTTTCCTAAAGCTTCACTCAGTGTGACAGTCAGTTGACTTCTTGTTGCCTATAAGATGTAGCACTCTCAGCTTCAGCACCACATCTGCCTGCAGGCTGCCATGTGTGCCACACCCCCATGCTCTCTGCCATGATGGACTGAACCTCTGAACTGTAAACGAGCCACCACAATGAAATGTTTCCTTTATAAGAGTTGCCATGGTCATGATGACTCTTCACAGCAATAGAAACCTAACTAAGGCACCCTCAAAGAAACTTCCCGCCCTTCAGCCATCACCTCCAACTGCCTCATCAACTATCCCTAAGCAGCCACTAACCCTATTTTCTGTCTCTTTAAATGTTTTCCCTGGACCCTTCATGTGAATGAAATCATGTGATACACTGTCCCCAGTGACTGACTTCTTTCACTTAGCGTAATGTTTTCAAGGTTCATCCATGTTGTTTCTTTCTATTTCTGATCGTGTTCACTGCTAGCTTATGATCAGTCTGCTTGCCTTTCTTCCTGGCTTCATCTTAGGTCATCCTACTGATGTGCTTCCTCATACAAGGGATGACAGAGGCCAGCAGCATCCCCCTGACATCTGGAAATCAGCAGAGGTTGGTCCTGTGTCACCAAAGCTCCTTCTTTGTTCCTTCTAGACTCTTACTGTCGTATCTGTCCCCCACTTGGTCATTATGATGGTTGGTTATTGCATTCAAGAGTCAATGGTTATTTTTGGTGTTAAAGCTGCAGTGAGATGATAGAAAGTAGGCCAGAACAGAGTGGTCCATATTGGCTTTTTTAAAATGGTTTTTTTTTTCAGTTTAATTTCTTTATTAAAAAAAATCTTGTATTAAAATGAATACTGAGGTGTTACTCTGGAGAACTGCAATAAAAAAAATAAAATCACCATCCACCTAGGCTGTTAAATACTTCCCCAAGGCAGTCTCTGCTCAATTTCCTGTGCTGTTTCTAGAAGAAGGCTCAGTGGTCCACAGCCATATAAGCTATGCTATATTTCAAACAAACGTGTTTTTCCTCCGGAGAAGAGTGTATTCTTTCCTCTTGGCCGAGTAATCAGGTCAGGGAGGAGAAAACAGCCAATGCCATTTTGTTCAACTTTCTGTCCTGCTCTCGGTCTGATTATTGTTGGAAGCCCATTCTCGTCAGGAGTCTTTCCAGAGACCACGTTGTGTAGGGAGTGAGTACATTGCCTACCCTTGTTAATTCAGTGGCACAGGCTCGGGGAAGGCAGCATGCCACTTGTAGCCCAAGCAAAAATGTGTAAATGGCTTTATTGAAAATCAATATGCTCTCGTGAAGTGCTGTTCATTTCTGAGTTCCTCACATTTTGTCGTTTTTGCACGGGCGAGAGATGCTGGGAGGCTTACAGCGGCGAGTCTGGGAGTTTGAAGTTTGATTTCCTTTCCCGTTCTCCACCAGGAGCTTAGGGTTAAAGGATCACTTGGTGTTTTATTTTGTTTACTCCTTGCAAGAAGAGACGTGTGCCCCCCTTCCTTCTCAAGGCAAGAGCTGAACCATCACCGAGGAGTGCAGCCGTCACCCACAATGCAGTCTCATAAGTGAGGTCAATTTGAGAAGGCTCCTTGTGTATTTGAGACTTCTTCAAAGTTCTCCCGGAAAGCTGTGGAAGTTCCTCTTAGTTCAAACACAAAGAGCGGTTGAATTCTGTGGGTGTGAGAGAGAGGACGTTTTGTGCCATATGGAAAGGGCCAAAGGTTCTCAGTTAAGTCTGGTTTTGACTGTTATTATCAGAACACAGACCAGTTTTTAATTGGTCACAATGTTGGTGGAAGATAAGCTGTGAGATTGGATTTGTTAAAATCTGTGTGATAGCTGCCATTAATGTGCAGCATCTGAGAGAGAGCAGGGTCATGTGAATGATGACTACATTTGATTTATACAGATGAATAACAGTTTTTCTCCCGGAATGAGAAACTAGGCATTTTCTCATAAATTTCTATCAGAATGCTTTAAAAAGTTTAGCCTTCGTCTTAGGCCTAGAGACATCATAAATCTGAACAGTGAGGGACATGACTGTGTCACAGCAAGGTCTTAATGAAACAAAGCCAAGGAGAGGACCACAGGAGAGCAGGGATTTGAACAGTATGCCTTCAGATAATTCTTTAATGAGTCAATTCCCACAGACCATTTATTTATTAACTATCATTTGCACAGAGATTGTAACTATGTGGCATTTAATGTAGTTAGTTGGAGTGAGTTGGATTTACAGAAAGAATGATGCTTGACCCTAAATAAATTAAAATTTTGGCTAAGAACAAAGTATTTTATATTTCAGTTCTTTGTCAGTATAAGGAAGGAAAGCCTGGGCAAGCACAAGGGTAGTTGATTGTTCTGTTTCTTTTGTTTCTACCTTACCTTTGCTTAAGTGGATCTTGTTCACATCTTTGACCTCAGTTTTTAAAATTCTTCAGTCCGGAGTCTTGGTTTCTTTTTTATTTGATTTATTATTATTATTGTTTTGTGTGTTTATGTATGGTGTGTGTGTGTGCGCGCGCGCGCGCGCCATGGAGTGTGAAGTGGTCAGAGGACAACTTTTGGAAGTGGTTTCTGTCCTTTGACTATGGGTTCTGGGAATCAAACTCAGTCAGTTAGGTTTGCATATAAGAGGCTGTACCCATTGAGCTTTCTTGCCACCCAATCTTAGCTTCTCTTCAGCAACTCTTGGTCCTACCTTGGGAACTTTCAATAGCCTCAGGAAGGCTTGTTAAGTTCCTAGAGAGGAACTATTTTTTCAAAGGACGACTAATATTCCGTAGTGTACCTTAACCACTGCTTGCTGTACAATTTGATTACTAGTCCATTAAGATTCTGTGTGATTTGATTATAACCTCTGGAATTAAATCTTCTATATTAAAAATTATAAAATTTGATTGTCTCAAGAAAAGATTATTAGAGTGCCAATCAGGTAGTTAGAAAATTTTTTTCTCATTAAATAGTAAAACTAACCTTATAAACTAATTGGAAAACAACCAGAAGAGCATGTGAATCTGGCATTATTCCCCAAATGTGGCTTCAGGAGTCTGAGAACTGGGAGAAGTCTCCGTGGTTGCTTGGCTTCACCTTTTGTAGCTCAGCTGCTTGCAGTGATACACAGCTCATTCATTGTTGGCCCGTCTTGAAATGGACTTGCGATCTTTAGTACAATAAAACTCGGTATGACTCCACTGGTTTTGTTCATTTCAGTAATAATATTCAACCACTTATTTGTGTAAGTGTGTCTATATTTTCTGTATCAAGCAGGATAAGGCCAGAAAAGCTGGATGATTCCCGAAAGGTTTCCAAAATATGGTTCATTGTGCAAAACCTAATGCTTCCTCTGCTAGTATTTGGACAACTAGACCACCCATTTCTTTTTATTTTATGTATTACCACTACTACTATATGGCAGATTGTAGGTTAGGCCTGATGCCATTCAGTGCATTGGGAGGAAATGGCACTGGAGGCATCCACTTGTGAGCCTTTAAAATCATTTCTGAAGGAATCTGCTTCACCTTAGTCTAGCTTGGCTGGCTGAGAGTTGGGAACAGCTTGGCCCCTTGTAACTGGGCAACTCCATGCTGAGATGATATCTGCGAATCTACCTTCTGTTTTCACAAGACATTGCTAGATTGGGGAAGTTTAAATCCAAAGTCTATGTTGTTAAGTAAACAAGGAATGCCATATGGAGCTTTACCAAAGCGATGAGAAAACCTCGAACTACTGAATAATATGTTTGAACACTTCATCTTATACACTATGTTCAATATTCCTTATGGTATTTTAGACTTCCTGGTTTTGCTTATTATTTATCACATTGTTTTTATTTGCCTCCTTGGTTAATGGTTCACTAGCAAAGCTTTGACCTCAGATAAAGGCCCTACTGACAACTATTTCAGAGAATATTTTTCTATGGCTTCGACAATGTCTCTCAGTAAATAGGTTTACCAAGGTCTCTTCAAATTTCTCAAAAACAATACACTTACTTTTTCTCTTTTTGCCTGTGGTTTTTTTTTCTCCCAAGGTAAAGAAAAATGAAATATACATTTTTCAAGGATTTAAGAATTGAAATTGGAGGGAGGGGAAAAAGAATTGAAATTGGAATTTTTTTATTATTCTTAATAAGTTGATGTTATTAACATTTATTATTGGCATAGTGTATACTGTGCTGCTGGAGTGCATACTGTTGTCGTTTTTGGATAGATCTTGACTAGTATGAGAGGAAAACTTCAACAGTGGAAGATTAGCGGAATGAGGCATCAGAAAATTGAACACAGTAGGAAACTCTCTACTTAATTTGCCACGAGTCTGTGATATTCAGTGTCTTAGTTTCACGTTTGATGCTGTTATCAACACCATGACAAAAGCAAATTGGGGTTGATTTTAGCTCACAATTCCAGTTTCTAGATCATCATTGCAGGGAAGTCAAGGAGGCAGTAACTTGAAGCAGCTGGTCACATCCACAGTCAAGAGCAGAGACAGTGAACACTTTCATGATTGCCAGTGTTCAGCTGGCTCTCTCCTTTTCATTCATTCTGAGACCCAACCCGTGAAATGGTATGAGCCACATTCAGTGGATCTTCCTACCTCAATTAACACAATTAAGAAAATCCCTCTGCACCCTGAAGCTCAGAAAACACTGCAGAAGAGGAGACAGAAAGATTATAAGAGTCAGAACGCCTGACACCAGACAGTGTCTTCTAGACACGACAGAGAAGTTAGGTCAATGAAATCTCAACAATAAGGCTACATAAACAAGACCCTCATAATGATCACACCAGTCAACATGCCAATGTAGATGGGGGAAATTTCACAAGATACCACCCCAGATGAAGAACTGTAGACAGTTATCGGCTGCTGAGAGGGAGAATTAGATTTCTCCAGGGATGAGCTCCCTGATAAGTTATCCAATCACAGGGGATCAGCACTAAACTATGTACATATGAGCAACACTAAATTGGCTCAGGAGGTCTTATATGTATGTTTATATATGTATACATATATACACATATATGTATATATATATGTATGTCGATAACTAATAATTACAGAAGAATGGTCTTGAATTTCAGTGGTAGAGTGGCAGAAGGTTGGAACAATATATTATATGTGTGCTGTGTGTATTCTTGGTGTACAAGGAGGGTGTACAAGAAGAGGGTGCTGGATGCCCTAGAATTGTAGTTAAGGATGCTTGTAAGCTGCCATGCTGGTGCTGGGAACTCTACCCAGGTCCTCTGCAAGAGTAGCAAGGTCTCTTAACCAATGAGCCATCTTTTCAGCACATATATCTATTTTTGAAGGGTTGATAGACATTGACTATGAGGACTTTCTTTCCATGTCTGTCTCACCTGCTACTCCCAAGATCCCTAAATTGTTTAAACTGTTACCTGTTTTTTTGTATTTTTTTGATTTTTTTAATGCACTTATGAACAAACACAAATACATGTCCCCTCTTTTCTGCTAAGATATCAGTTGCAGCCTTTAAATACACTAGACTGCTTGCTCCTTTGCTTCTGGAGTCTGGACTGTGCCTTACTAACTCCATCTTTCATGATAATTTGGAACAGAATGGTCTGTTTGCATTGAGTACTCTGATTGGATGGGTTAAGCATAGTATAAAATGGAAAACTCATAGGGCAGTGTTTATGATAGCCTCCTCAAGAGTAACTGTTCTTTCTCATGTCCATTTTCTATATCAGTATCTTATTATGATGTGCTAACTGGTTCCACTAATGGGGTTGAGAGTCTGGCTCCATGTGAATGAGTGATGAGCAATGGCATTGGAAACTCTATGTTTAGAAACTGTCTACAAAAGATATGGCACAGATTTCCTTCATAGATGATATATGATATGAGATATGTAATATATATTACATGCACAGCTACTATTAATATTCTGCTCCTCAGTGGCACAATTTTTTAGAATGCAGGATATTTTCATTGACTTTCATAGTACATCAAGTCTAAAGAAAGACTTACAACTAGTTTACAGTATGTTTGAAAGTCCTTTTTCTACCCAAGGTGCCTTGCTGGTCAGGCAATACATCAAGGTAGGGGAAGGAAGAATGAGGAGATGTTAATGGTGAGGAAACAACCCACATGTTTCTCAGACACTCATGTCCTATTCAGAAATCAGAATGCATACAAATTGACTGGAGTTATTTCTGTGGTAATAATACACTAATCACAAGATAGTAATACACAATCAAATAATATACAACCAAATGTAGTTATTACCCCAGCAGTGCAGACTTTGATATCACATGGTGTCGCGTCCGCCTTGACCAGCAAGGAAGACGCAACACCAGGCTCTTCTCCAAGCAGTTTATTCAGGAACCTTGAACAATCTTTTGACCCCGGGGAAAGCCATCTTCTGATCTCTCTCTCTCCTCCTTCGGGAAAGCCAGCCCACGCCCTTCATAGCCACTGGGCAATCAACCCCGTAGTGCCACGTGGACAATGCCGATAGGGTCAGACATACGCAAGCAAGCCAGATTAGGTCCAGGTGCGTGGAAGCAAGCCAGATCCTAGCCTTAGCCAAATAAGGAGCACCTGCCATCGGGAAGGCGGACGCCGGACGCCGGCACCATCTTTGCGGCGCGGCCGTGCGGCTCTCTACAACATGGGCTTGGAGTGGTTTGGATATACTGTTCCATAATCCTTTAGCAATGAAAGACAGCACAGACAAGCATCAGTCAGTTCATGGGTGGTCATATGTCATCTATTTACAGATGTCGGCAGATCCCATATTTCCCCAGCCTCTTAGTATCAACCACTTATATGGCAGGAATGTGCTGTTAATGACTGTAAGTGGTCTTAGTCATTTATTACACTAAGCCTATTGTAATCTTGGCCTAAGGATATTTGAATTTGTTAAATTCCATTTGAGCCACTTCTCTGTGACCACATGAGGCAGCAGACACCATGCAAAGCACCTTGGTCTTGGTTCCAGTGAAGGCACAGTCCTGGTTCCCTTGCTATAATCTACCCCGTGATCTCGATTGCATGGCTTCACCTTTCCAAGTCTCTGCTTTTTGTAACACTGATGTGACCATTTGTGTCAGATGCCTTGGAGGGTGACTGACATGCAGTCTCATAATAAATATATGACCACTTACAAAAATTGGAAAAAGCAGGCTCTGTTAGAGGGCCAGGCTGGCAAATTAGAGTCAATAGGAAATAATAACAAAGAGACATATCTTTTCTAATTGTGGTCAGCGCACCCTCCAGTTATTCTCAACAATTGAGATTTTATTAAAGATTCGAGTTCTGTGAAGTTGCCTAGAGAAGAATTAACAGTGCGAGTGACACTATTGTTATGACTCCAGGCCGGGCAGCCATTTAGAAAGATCTGGAACATGCAGATGGGTAGACATTAAGTGTCTCCAACTCACCAAAGGCCCTGGGAGCACATTCTCACATTTAAACATGTTGAACAATTTGTCAGCATCTTGCTTGCAAAGTGGCTGTCCCTGTTGGGACACCACCTCCGAGTGGCCCGTCCTTTGCTCTGGTGTGGATTTCTCTTAGCAGACAGGCAGCGTGGCTGGTTTCTTGATTGTTGCCTCTAGAGAAGGACTCTCGTCCGGATGACAGCTGCCAAATTGCTAGCTAGGCTTATCTATACTCTGGACCATTTTACTCACACTGTGTTTCCAAGGTAGCCCATCTTCAAAAGAGGTTTCTTGCCATTAGTTTTGGAGATAGGATTTCATTCCACCCTGCAGTCTCATTTTTTGACTTGTGGCCTTGAGAGAGTTATATTGTTGGCTAAAGAGCACTCAAATTTTATGACATGCCATATGGAGTGAAAGAAATAAGGAGTTGACCCCCTTTGCATGGTATCATTAGGGCACATGTTACCTGTCTCTGTCTTCAGCCATTTACCTGGCCCCCTGGATTAGGTCTGTGCTGGTGGTCTGAATTACTATTGTTTTGGCTCCTAAAAGCCACAGTGTTCCGGTGGTGGCGGTGGCGGTGGCGGTGGCAGTAGAGCACTTTTCCCCCCTTTCCAATTTCCCAGATACATCCACACTTGGATTTGGAACAGCCTCTTTCTACCTGCTGTGCGCGTGGGACCTCTACACCTGTTCAGTCGTGAAACTGCTAATGAGGCCTCTCCTGTCCTATTCAGGATTTTGACGGAATATGAAATCTCATTACCCAGAGTCAATGACTGACATCTGTTTCCCAGCCCCCTCCTGAAGCCATCGTTCCAGCCTCCCGGTGCTGGGAAAAAGATGTGCCACTCAGAGAGAAAATTGGAGTCCAGGAAGCCTGGACTTTTCAGTATTGTCTCCACTTGGACCTTTCTTCTAAAAAATCAGCACACAAAGAGACTCAATATGTCAAGCTTAAAAAAAACTATTTGTTTTTGAAATAAGTCAAATCCTTGGAAATGAGGAATTTTATTGATAAGCAAGATCTTTATCTAAAATATTCAGTTAACAAAACTCTTGCTATTAAAATAAATATGAATAGAAAGGTTATTTGTATAGCTCAGTCTAGCTCAAATTATTCTTTTGATAAAAGAAGCCATAAATGAATATATGTAAATACAATAAATTAATATATCCTATGAAGTATTTGGGTTATGTTCAGGTATAGATCTATATATCTATATCTATATTATAAAATTGATACAAAATACCACAGAATTTATTCATCTAGAATATTTCATTAATTTCATGGACATGTTAGGCATTGATTTATAAAACTATTCAATAAGTAAGCATTTATTGAACATTTAATATGTGTTAGGCAGTATATAATTGTTTCTGTGGACACAATGATGAAAAATTCAATGCTTTAAAAAAAGAGATCTGAAAATAAATACCAGGCCATATGGTAAGTCCTTGAGCAGATGGATCGGGGATGGTAGAATTGTTCATCCCTTGGATGGGAAGGCCTCAGAGAGGAGCATGCACTAGTTAGCATCCTAGAGTGGTCAGGAAGACTTGGGCCAATTCAAGGAAGCAATAGTGGCCTCTATAGAGATAGGTGGGAATGAAGCCCTTATGTTTGGCAACGAAAGACCTGCTGGTGGCCAGGTTGTTCATGCTTAAGTCACATGGGACCTTTTGTGGCAACACTGAGGATCTGGACCTCTTAGAGTCAGAACATTATTCTTGTTTGTTAGCAGTGGAATCCCAGCAGAAGTTTATTGTACCTACCCACTTGTGTTTTTTTTTCTCTGCTGCGGTTTGTCTCAGGTGTATCCTGGCCACATCTAACATAACCCCTCTGTTACAGACACCCAGACTGTCACCAGTTCCCCTTTTCTTTCCACCAACCCCCCCCCCCAAAAAAAACAACCCAAAAAATAAACAAATAAAAAGCTGCAACAAGGATCCTCACATATGTATGTCTAAGGGCTTGTGTAGAATTTGCTTTGAAATGTAGATGTAGGAATGGAATTTCTGGGTAAGTTATATAATTATTTTGATTGCCAGAATGTTCTCTAGAGATCCTGCTACTTATACCCCTACCAACTTCATGGGTTTTTTTTTGTTGTTGTTTTTTTGTTTTTTGTTTTTTGGTTTTTTTGCAAGTCTAATAAGTACTCAGCAAATAACTATTTGGCTTTATTTTTAATTTATCTCTGTGCTAATTATTTAAAAAAATACTTTGTGGGCTAGAAGATGGCTCAGTGATTAAAAGCACTAGATGCTCTTCCAGAGGTCCAAAGTTTAATTCCCAGCTCTCACATGGTTCACAACTTTCTGTAATTCCTATTACAGAGAATCTGATGCCCTCTTCTGGCCTCCATGGGCACCAGGTGTGGTGATATTTTATTTGTGCTAAAATGTGGTGATATTTTATTTGTGCTTTAATAAATAAAGCTTGCTTGGAGATCAAAGGAAAAAGCCAGCCACAACACAGAAGTCATGCAATGTTAGCACATGGCCTTTAATCCTATCACTTGGTAGGCAGGATCTCTATGTGTTCAAGGCCACACTGGAAACAGAGCCAGATGTGGTGGCACATGCCTTAAATTCCAACACTAGTTAATGATGGAGGTCTGCAGGTCTGTACAGACAGATAGGAAGTGACAGAGCAGGGCAGGAAGAGGAAGTGATGTAGCAGAACAGAGAGAGCAAATCAAATGGCAGAACAACAAGGCATATAGGCATGGGTAGACAGGAAGTAGCTCGCATTTGGAAGCTGCTAAATTGGTGAGGTAAGGTTAGCTGTGGCTTTCCCTATTTCCCTGATCTCTCTAAGGCTTTCACCCCTATATCTGGCTCCGTGTTTTTTTATTTGGTAAGACCATTTAGAAATTCACCTACAACCAGGTGTGCATGTGGAGCACAGACATACATTCAGGCAAACACACAAACACAAACAAAAACCCTCATATACATTTGTTAGTTTTTGTATTTTCACTTTTGCAAATTTCCTTTTCTTATTGTCTATTTTCCTTTTAGGCTATCCTTAAATATTCTTTGTGGTGTGTAGGTTAGATATAGACACACAACATGTTATCTCAATCCTTTATGTGTCTGTTTTCAGTGGCTTCAAATGGTGACATATTGAACCTGAATTGAACTTGTCGTATTTACATAGTCAAGTTATTATTTAATTTTAATTCTATACTCTATACTTTTGAAAGTTTTAGATAAAGCCCCAAGTTATTCTTCTCTAATCTTCAGGCTCCAAGGATTGTCTCATATTTTGGCCATTCAAGTTTCTGGCTTTCAACTTCATTTTTATGTCTTTAATTCACCTGGAATATATTCCTTTTGGGATTTTAGGTGGGGATCAACAATTGCTTCTCTGTGGTGAGAGAATTTTCATAATACCTCCTACTGAACCAGAAGAAGCTCACAAGCTTACTTTTCTATTAGTCTTAGTTCAATTAGTCTATTAATCTTCTTTTGTGCCTAAAGAGCATAATTTGCATTACTTTTTTTTACCTTGTTAAGGCTGAATCTATTATTTATGAACAGTTATTGTTCCTGTAAAATACTGTATATATTTATTAAATACCTCATAAAAAATCTAAGCAGGTATTTGATTGGTATTGTAATGAAAAAAAAAAAAGAAAAGCCTTATGAGTCTTTTTGAGCATAAAATATTTTTACTTATATATTGAACTGATAATTTGTTAAGTTTAGAATTGTGCTAAGGTGATTTTCCTTTAGAACTTTAAAAGCAGTGTTTTACTGGTGTCTATTATCTGTTATGCTGGTGAGAGGGCATCCTTTGCAGTATGTTGTGATTCGAGATGCTCTTATGAATTTTAAATTACATTCAAGGTTTTACATTTTACTATGAAGTATTTATGATTTTTTAAAAAACATTTTCCATTTCTTTAAAGTTATCATGCTAAGTACTTTCTTTTGTACTTTTTATGTGAATATATCTGCCTTTGTTTTTGGGCAGTTTTCTTATATTGTTTCTTTAGTAATTTATAAAGACAAATTATTAAAATTTAAAAAAATGGAAAGCCATTTTTAAAAATTTTGGTTTGCAACTTGTATTAACTGGATATTGACAAATTTTCTTTCTTTTATTTACATTTCATGTCTTTGTTTCTTTGTTTTTAATTCCAGAAAATTTCTTTAAC
Source organism: Peromyscus eremicus (assembly GCF_949786415.1). Lineage (NCBI taxonomy): Eukaryota > Metazoa > Chordata > Mammalia > Rodentia > Cricetidae > Peromyscus > Peromyscus eremicus. The sequence continues at coordinate 92,525,337 of NC_081421.1, read as the reverse complement.
CTTACTTTTGTGTTCTTCTAATTAATATATTTTAATTTATGCATTTTGATATGTTCATTTTAAATTTTTTGTTAATTCTTTCATAGCATTCTGTTTTTGTTTTATGAATACAATAAATTTACCTTTTGAAATTACATTAGATTTTTTAAAATGTCTTTTTTCCTTTTCACTTATTTGGATGCCATTTTTTGTTTTTCCTATTTATATTTCATACTTCTTATTATTGGATACAGTTTGCAGATATTTTATTGAGAATTTTTTGCATCTGTGTACATAAGGGATATTGGTTTATAGTTTTTTTTGTTGGATCTTTGTATTTGGATCTTTTTAGTATTGGGTAAAAGTGGCTTCATAAAAAGAATTAGGATAGCTTTCTTCAGTTACTATTTTGTTGAATAATTTGAGTATTAACATTCATTCTTCTTCGAAGGTCTGTTATTATCTCTTTACTATTTTATATTCTTACTTTTCTTAAATTTTTATTGTAGTTCCAAGTTCAGTTGCCTAGTTTACTGCACATTTTCTTCTTTTTTTTATTCAGAGTCCATTTGAGTCCAGTCTATTATCCTTCCACTGATTTCTGTTTTAACCACTTCTCAGATGGTCTTTGTGTTGTCTTTTCATTTGTGTTATTTTCAACATCCTCACATTTCTATTTAGATTTTGTTTTGCACTTTCAAGAATTTTTTTATTAGGAGTTTGGAAAGGCTACTTTGGGCCACTGTTTTAAGCTATTATAGTCTGAATAGATGAACCCACAAAAATTAAGTTCCGAGTGATGAAGGTCAATGGAAATGCGTGGGAGAGTTTAAATGAGTTCTTTGAATCAATAACAAACTGCTGTTTTGTACAGATTTAGAGCCAGCTAAGGCTGGAAGAATCTGTTGAATCAACTAAGTGAAGTACCAGTGGGCAATCTGAGGAAAAACTAAAAGGCAAGACGTGGCTGATGAGTCAGCACCAGACAGGCAGTCACGGAGAGCACATCGCCCATGTCCAGTTGTGCTGAGTTATGAAAGCTCATGGACTAGTCCTCTGCAGGCAGAGGCTGAGTCTGTGGCAGAAACCGTTCCAGGTGTCCTCCTTGCCTATCCGTAGGGTGGCTGATCATGGCTCGTGAAGTCAGAGTTTCACAGATATTTGAGAACAAAAATGTCCTTTCAGAAGTACAGAAAGCCTGCAGAAGGCATCTTTTGTCAACATAAATTAGATTGTTGGTATGAAAATGTGCTCTAAATCAATCACTGATTTTAACTGTTTGGGCAATATTACTGCTTCTGTTAGGATGTGCTGATGCAGGTTTTCTTTAGTTTTGAAGCATTGGGAAAGCGACTCTTAAAAAGTTTTTCAAGACCCTTACTTTGACGTTTTACATTTTTTGCATTTGTGTATCCTTTGTTTTGTTTCCTCTGGTCTCAGCAGAGTGACTGAGCAACCGATCTTTTCACAAGTTACAGCAGAGTTGAAAGGCACGTTTGTTTGTTTGTTTGTTTTTGTTTTTATTTTATTTTTGTTTTCCTTTTGAAAGGAGAGATTTGCATCATGTTTGGTACTGTCCCTGTGTCTGTCATCATGGATCACAGAAGTCAGGAGAGTCAGTGCTCTGTGCGTTCACTACAGAGCACAGAGTGAATACATAAGAAAATGTTATTCATAAAACACTCATTTGTGCAAAGACAAACCCATGATAGCTTAAATCAGAACTGGTAAAACCACCGTATTTCATCATTATTGCATCTTGTTAAAAGATAACAGAAACGGGGCTGGAGAGATGGCTCAGAGGTTAAGAGCACTGGCTGCTCTTCCAGAGGTCCTGAGTTCAATTCCCAGCACCCACCTGGTAGCTCACAGCCATCTATAATGAGATCTGGTGCCCTCTTCTGGCGTGCAAGGTTACATGGAGGCAGAATGTTGTATACATAATAAATAAATAAATCTTTAAAACAAAAAGAGATAACAGAAATGAAGGAATATCTGCTGTTAGTTGCCGGACACTGTTCTGACACTTACCATGCTAGAAGTCAGGACTGGGATACCAGGGCACAAACTTGGCTGTTTCCGTTTCACGGAGAGATAACTAATGCACGGGGAGGTTATATTTCTAGTTCCCTGAGCTGGTCAGTGACAGACCTGAAAGTCAGGCCCCAAACTGCCCCAAGAGACCCTTCCTGGGTTGTCATCTCAGGCTCTTGCTTTTAACACCAAAGTGTTGGACTTTAAGTAGCTATGTATTCAGTGTCATAGGCCTCACCAACAATAACAACCATTCAAGGAGTCAAGGAATTTCAAAGCCAGAGAAACAGTTGTCAGATCTTTTCAGTGCCCATAGAGGAGATTGGAGGCCCAGAGGGAAGGAAAACAGAACCAAGGGTATTCATGAACGGAGCTGGGGGTTGGGTTCAGGCCTCGTGTCTTCAATGATACTTGTTTTCTTCATCTATACTGTATTCTTTTCGACTGTTTTCATCCTGCACTATCTAGCCTAGACAATAGGAAATTTTATTATTCATCTTTTGGGCCTGTAATTGTACAAGAAGGAAGCAGGCATGTCACATTTCAAAGCATGCATTATGCATGGGGGAGTGATTCCAAGATACGGACAGGACCATCCCCTCCTATCTTACAAAGGAGGAAGCTGATCCTCAGGAAGGTTAAAAACTTGCCGTTACTTATGAGCTGGAAATCAGAGGGCCCTGTTTCAAACTGATGTTCCTCTGGCTTTGAAACAGACAGCCTTTGTGTTCCTGAGGCTGCCCAGTTCAGGCCTTTAAAGAATGCAGACCTCACCAAAACACACAGCTTCAGCTCTAGGTAGGTGTCTCCCTTGCCCATTCCCTACTACCTAGATCCTAGTGGATTCTGGAGATCTGCTCTTCTCCGGTTTTGGGAATGTACCTGACCTACCCATGAAGAATGTAGCAAAAGACTCAGTTTTGGAGATTTTTCAGCTTTTTGGTTAAAAACAAACAAACAAGCAAACAAAAAAACGTTGTATATGAATGTTTCCTGGTTAAAAAGATCTGTGCTACAGAGGAGGAGAGAAGGCCCTATCACTCATAACCTCTTCTCAGGTAAGTCCAGCCCAGCCCTTTCCCCAGGCACAAGAGCTGAATGCACTTTGTCTTTTTGTGCATTAATTCCTCTAATTCGCTCACAGGGTCTACATTTAAGGCCCTAAATATGAGCTGCACTGATGTTTAGCTGTCTTACACCAGTTCACATCGTGCATTATCTCATATCCCAGAAAAGGGTTTGTATCCAGGATAATCCTTCCCCTGGACTTGCTTCCTTTCTGCATTTTTACTTCCCTAGAAACTGAAGAGATGTCTTCTAGCCAGTGAGGGCGGAACGAAGGAAGAGTCTGCATTGTTGCACCGGATGGCATCCCTCCCACCAGCACGTTCCCTCTTCCACATAAGAAAGCTTCTTGGCTTCAACTTTTGTTGGAGGATCATGGATTTCAAACTCATGGGATCTCATCTGGAACACGGTGACAGTCAATCCAATCTGTTAAATGAGGGAGCAGGGCCGTGAAATGCCTGCAAACATTTGGCAAGGATTTGTCATTACTGTTGCTGTTCCTCTGTTGCTATTAAAATTCCTAGTTGGGGACACTAGTGTTTGCCTTTAATCTCTGATGATGCTGTTTTTTTGCAAAAAATCTGTTTCAGAAACCTGATGCCAAGAAGCACAAGGACCTTCACTGTGCTGGTTGTGGAGAGTGGTGAGTTAGAGTAGCAGGGAGTTAATTGTGAGAGGAGACAGAGCCCATTCATCACCTTGTTTCCCCCATTTGCTCATTGCATAAGGCTGCAGGAATCAATGAAACAGCAAGAGCAGGCTGGGCATCTTCTTGCCTACCTTGAACAGGCAGATACAGAAGCTGAGCATCTAGCACACAGCCTATTACATTGTCCCTAGGTTCCACATGTCCAGCTGTTCTCACCTCTCGAAGACAATTTCTCCCCGAGGGGGCCCTACCTAGCTGGCAACCTCAATTAACATAATGGTATCCTAATGGGCTCCACCACTTTCAGCTTGTCAAATGTGCTCAAAGTACATTTCCCAACAATGCCATACCTGGCCAATCAAGTCAGCAGTTTACTCTCTTGCTATTAGCGGAAGGAAAAGTCTGTTTTGTAAAACAAACTGAATTTTTAGAAGACTGAGGCCAATGATCACACATTTCAGATGCCTTTGACTACCTAAGTGGCTTAATTGGCTGATCTCATAACGGAGGTAGTTCTAATAACAGAGATAATTCTAATAACAATTCAATAGATTCCTTTCTTCCACCTTGTCTGGTTTTGATTAAGGATGTTTATTTAGCTTATGCTTGGAGAGAGTGATATATACATTCAGGAAACCCCTGTGAGTTGTTCAAACGTGACAAGACAATAGCCAAAGTTGCCACATGAGGGAATGTTGGACAAGTAACTATGTTTTCTTCAGTTCATCATCCAATTGGAGGGCAAATTAAAGTCCAATGTAATGGAGTGGAGATCTAAACACTTAAGACTTCTGTGTTTTTGACCTGTGCCACCGAGTGCTTGCCATTGTCAGGGGCGTATGAGGACACAGAGGCCAGTTAGGTTGAGGTGTTAGAAGGCTCCAGGTAGAATCTGACAGGATTTGATTGGAGATGAAGGAATCTGTGAACAACTGGTAAGCTTTCAGAACATAAATCGATCCTTTCTAGAAAAAGGAAGAATTCTTCTATGTAGAAGTCTCCATTTGAGCCGGGCGGTGGTGGCGCACGCCTTTAATCCCAGCACTCGGGAGGCAGAGCCAGGCGAATCTCTGTGAGTTCGAGGCCAGCCTGGGCTACCAAGTGAGTTCCAGGAAAGGCGCAAAGCTACACAAAGAAACCCTGTCTCGAAAAAACCAAAAAAAACCAAAAAAAAAAAAAAAAAAAAAAAAGAAGTCTCCATTTGCTTAGCTTGTGGGCTATTTGCACTCTGCTGATAGGCCCTATGCATGGGTCCTTTCATTTGTTAATACATTTCTTTGAGGGGTGTAGAGCAATGCATAGGAAATGTGGACAGTTAGACATAGCAGTATTTATAGCACCATTGGAAGATCATGACATATGCGTATATTAGAGACAGCCATAGGGTCATCAAACCACAAGTGTCTGGACCACATCCTTTATATTCTTAAGAGGAAAAAGCATCAGACAATGTGTACTCACACACAGGGTAGAAAGCAATAAATTATCAACCCTGTACCTGGCTGCAGAGAAAAGGGCAAGTTAAAGAGCGAAGCTTCCCTAGGATCAGCTCCTGAATGCCCCTGGGTGGCCTCCCCCATCTGCAGCAGCCAGTCAGTGCTGGAGGCCGGAACTGTATTTCTCTCTCCCTGGGGAGAGACAAGCTGACATATTTGGCTTCTTATCAGAAAAGAACTACATGAAAATGCAAGCGCAACATGATCTCAAGAAATCTGAAAGAGCTAGCAGCTAACAGTTATGCTTCAGTCATGTGCCTGGGGTCACATGACCCTAATGTTCACTTCTTTCTCTGAGGGAATAGTCAGGAAAGAGAAGGCCTGTCTCATGGTTGCTTCCAAACTGCCCACCCTATTTTCATGGGCCCCTTCCCAGGCTTTGCAGCGTCCCATGCTCAGGTCACTCTCTCTGCCTCTGCTCATGGTCTCCATGATAACTCAAGAGGATACATCTACTTTCCTACAGTCACTGTTGATTGTGTTAGTCATCCATGCTTTCCTTGCTTACTCATCTCTTGTTCCCATAAAACCCCCTCACAGACATGCAATTGACTAAAACGAATGTTAGGTAGATGGGAGGTATGCTGGCTAGTTTTATGTCAACTTGACACAAGATACAGTCATCTGAGAGGAGCGTACCTTGATTGAGAAAATGGATCTCTAAGATCAGGATGTAGGCAAGCCTATAGAGCATTTTTTTTACTTAGTGATTGATGTGGGAGGGCCCAGCCCATTGTGGGTGGTGCCACCTCTGAACTGGAAGTCCTGAGTTCTATAAGAAAGCAAACTGAGCAAGACATGAGGAACAAGCCAGAAAGCAGCACTCCTCTATGGCCTCTGCATCAGCTTCTGCCTCCAGGTTCCTGCCCTGACTTCCTTCAGTTATGAACAGTAATATGGAAGTATAAGCCAAACAAACTCTTTCCTCCCTAAGTTATTTTTGGTCATGGTGCTTCATCACAGCAATGATAACCCTAACTAAGACAAGAGACTACTTAACCTTTGGTTTAATTGTGACTTTTTCCATATCCATAGAAAAACCACCTGAGGAGAGAGTGCAAGGAGGGAACTTCTATAAATACCCTTGCTACTAATTTTACATCCCACCCCGAAGTTACCTCTTTGGACAAGAGTGTGACCTTCTTATATTTCTATCACCTGGTTTTTTAAAAATTATTTTTATTCATTATTTGGGAATCTCACATCACGCACCTGAGTGTGCTCACCTTCCAGTCTTCCCATGTCTGCTCCCCTTCCCCGTGACTTTCCCCGCAAAGGGTAAAAAAGTCTATTTTGTGTTGTCCACATGTTCACTGGAGCACGGTCAGATGCCTAGGGGCCAGCCCCTGAGGGGTGATGAGTTTTTCTCATCATTTGCACCATTAGTCATCAACTGAGGAAAGCTTTGAGGTGGCCAGAACCAGCTTTCCTGTGCCAATGCTGCCAGTGCTGTGGGTAGGTGAGGGTTGGAGCCAGCTCTCTAGTGCACACTGATGTTAACATGGCTTTTGGTGGCAGCCCAGAGCATGGGTATCCACATGGGCTTTGGTGGTAACAATGGCCTTAGACATCAAAATGGCCTTGGGCTATACAGGAACACTGACCCACTCATGACCCTCAGTGGCTGCATGGACCATGAGCCCATGGCTTCAGGTGGTTACACGTGTCACTCACATCAGCATGGCACCCTGAGGCAGCAAAGCCTGAGGACATCACAAAGGCATCAGGCAGCAGCACAGACTACAAATGTCCACACGGGTCTCAGGTTTCTGGAGGCCTGAGTCAGCAGCATGGACCAACGACATTAACATGGCTGGCGCTTAGCTGTTCTCTATCCTGTGACTCTTCAGAGATCTCTGATCACATGAGGATATCATTCCCCAACCCTAGTTTTAAATATGTGTTAGTCCGGACTATACCCCCAGGAAATCTGCTCTACCCTCTTATTCTTGGCATTGGATCCACAGAAAACTCAAATCTCTGTAGTACAATCCTAAACACAAAGTTGCACCTGTGTGAGCTGTAGGCATACATATTTTTCCAAAACTTCAAGATATTTATAATCTCCTCGCCTTTCCTACTTTCCTTCTTTCTTCCCTCCCTCCCCTCACTTCCATCCTCCTGATCCTTCCAACCCCCATCTTCCTCGCTCTAATTCCAAGAACGGCATTATGTTCTAGAAACGGGTACAACTTCAAGCTATGCTGAGAACCATTTTCCCAACCACCCATTGTTCCCATCTATTGTCCTTCCTATAAAAATATTATTCTAAGTTGTCTTTCTGTGCATGCATATGTGTGTGTGTGTGTGTGTGTGTGTGTGTGTGTGTGTGTGTGTGTGTGTAAATGCACACCAGAGACAACTTGTGGGTACCACAAGGGAGAATCAATTCTCTCCTTCTCTCATGTGGGTACCAGGGATGGAACTCAGGTGGTCAGCCCTGGTGGCAAGTGCCTTATCCGTCTAGCTTGTCTCTGTCCTTCCCTTTTAAAAATGTAGTTTAACTTATCTCTCTTCCTCTCCTCTTACCTTCAAATTGTATTTATTGAAGTCTCAAATGAATAGGAGACAGAATCACCCCTGCGCTGTAGGATGTCTTTCTGTATGCTGTGAATATGTGTGGCTCCCATTGGATAATAAATAAAGCTGTTTTGGCCTATGGCAAGAAAGCTTACAGCCAGGTGGGAAGTCCAAGCAGAGATACAGAGAGAAGAAGGGCGGAATCAAGGGAGATGCCAGCCACTGTCCAAGGAGCAACAAGATGCCAGCAGACCGGTAATGCCATGGCCACATGGCAACATATAGATTAATAGGAATGGGTTAATTTAGGATGAAAGAGCTAGCTAGCAAGAAGCTGAAGCCATAGGCCATACATTTTGTAATTAATATAAGCCTCTGAGTGATTATCTTTTAAGTGGCTGCAGGACCGTGGGACCAGGTGGGACCGAGAAACCTCCGGCTACACCCCTGAGCTACGTACTGTCCATAAAAATACAAAGACGTTCTTGGACTGTCCTAGGGGTTTACTAAATTCTTAGCACTGGGGAACATCCCCTATGCTAGTCCCTGTTCTAGGAAGGGGCTTGCCTATGTGGAGCCTCATTCTTCCCGGTACTAAGTGTTGACATCTTTCATGAAGTGTAGGACATAAAGGACCTTACATTTTCACCTCTGTAAGTCCCTTTTCCATCTACAGCACATTTTATAAGATCAGTGACATGACTGATATTGTTCTTGACTTTTAAAATCCCCTCGCTGTGTCTGGATTGCCCCTTTTCACACCTGAAGTCGTCTTGAATGTCACCTCCTCAGAGAGATCATCCCCACTCCCTACCTTAAAGTGTCCTTGCTTGTACTTTCTCCTTTCATGGCTCTGGTGTCTATTTATTTACTGACTTGCTTGTTTGTTATTATTTTTCCTTCATTGTATGCAAACTACTAGAGGTGAGAGCAGTTGTATCTAGCTTGCCTGTTGCTGGATACCTAGCATCAGGGTATAGTAGATATTCAATAAACGCTTAGTCATTTGATAGGGTCAATACCATTGAAGTAAAGGGTTCTTCTCCAGAGCCTGGCTGCCTGGGCATGAACTCTACCTCCGTTTCTTACTAGCTCCGTTTGGTTCCTTCTGGATGCTCAGTGTCTAGTGTCTCAATTCAATGACTAGATCTTGCATTTAAGGCATTTCTGTGAAACTGTTTCCTCATTTACAAAGCAAAGATAACGGTAGTACCCATACCTCAGAGCTGCTGAACCACTAAATGGAGCATGAAATGTGTAAAAAGTGATACATGTTAAATACCATATTTAACATTAGCTGGCATTTTGATATTACTTTGTTTACATGGATCAAATACATATGGAACAGCTTCGGTGGCAGGCTCTGAGCTGGGTTTAGCACTGCTTTGAACAAGTGTGACTTCTGAATGTAATCAGTGATTCCCATCTAAGTTCCCTCTTTGAATCCCTTCGTTGTGTTGGGTAAGTTTGTTACCCTTTTGTGGCAGAAAATGAAAGCTGTGGCATATTCCTAGACTTCTCTCTCTCTCTCTCTCTCTCTCTCTCTCTCTCTCTCTCTCTCTCTCTCTCTCTCTCCCTCCCTCTCTCTCTCTTTGTACAAACATTTGTACAAAGCCAAATGTTTGTTAATATAACTTTTGTATCCCAATTAAAAGTCAAGTAGTGTTTTGCATGCATATATATTTGTGTGCTACATGCATGCCTGGTGCTGACAGAGACCAAAAAAGTGCATTGGAATTATGGACCATAAGCCGGGCGGTGGTGGCGCACACCTTTAGTCCCAGCACTCGGGAGGCAGAGGCAGGCAGATCTCTGTGAGTTCGAGGCCAGCCTGGGCTACAGAGTGAGTTCCAGGAAAGGCGCAAAGCTACACATAGAAACTCTGTCTCGAAAAGCCAAAAAAAGAAGAAAAAAAAAAAAGAGGAATTATGGACCATGTCAGCCATGTACGTGCTGGGAACTGAAATTGGCTTCTCTGGAAGGGCAGCCAGTGCTCCTTGCCACTGAACTGTCTTTCCAGCTCCTGAAAGTCAAACAATTAAAACAAAACAAAACAAACAAACAAACAAAAACCCAGTCAACTGAGTCAAAACTTATTACTTCAGACCTCATAGCCTCTTTGAAGGTGCAGTTAACAGTAAACTATGGTTAAGACTTGAATGTAGAAATCTGACTGGTTAGAAAGCCAATTAAGCTTCCAGTTTGCCCAAATAGAATTACAAAACACACACAAAAAATGTGTTTTTCACTGAAATACAGTCTGTTGGAATCACCGACACTGGACAGTTGTTAAGAATTCTCAGAATGCTGAGTTAATAAGGAATCCAGGCATTCATAGAACAGCCTTCTTGGCCCTTCTCACTTAGAAGGTGGGTGTTGGGGGTGACCACCAGCGATGACTGCGATCTCCATGAGAGCCCAATTCTTCATCTCCGTGGATCGCAAGGCAAATGATATGAGATAGTGACCTCACCTGTAAGTCTTTCAGGCCATTTCCTGTAAATTCAAGTATCTATTCAGTAAGGCACTTCCAGATTCCTGCCCAAAATATCTGTGGCTAATTGTTCTTGACATCAAGTGTCCATGAATATGGTCCACAGGGAACCGCAAATCACTTTGGTTTTGGCCTCTCTGGAGCATTTTCCTGTCTTCATCATTAGCCCTTTCAAATTCTGCAGACAAGAAAGGCTGGTCACTACTCAGCAAGATCCCCTCATCTGCTGCCTGACTCACTGATTCAAATTGCCACTGTGGACTGTCCTAGTCTCTGATCTATAACTAGAACACTCAGTTCAGTGTGATACCTAACTTGGTGAGATTTAGCATTCTCCTCTCTCTCAGCTGCTGGCAGGTCAGGAGCTGCCTTGGAAAGGGTGATGGTCACCTCTTTCTATTATTATCCTCTTTTTCCCAACATGCCAGACACAGCTTCTGGCCTTTCATGTTCACAGCACAATTCATAAGTAGAAAAAAAAATAAGAATAGTTTTTACTTAAATGAGTTTTTCATAAGATGGCTTTGTACTTTGTAGGCTCAGTAGGTCTTCAAAGCCAGCTCCCAAGTATGTAACCCAGTACATAGAGCCTTTGGAAACTGGATGTGGAACCCCCTAACAATAATCTTAAGAAACCTTTACCCTTGACTCCTCTTTATGTGTATCTGTATATATCTTTTTATTTTGTCTGTCCAACCACTCTTTTTCTCTTGTTTTCCAGAAGTTGATGGTTCTTAGTCTCCATATTGGTCTCTCAGGTAGCCCTAGGCAGTACCTTCTGTATGTACATTTGTCCTTCTGCTGGGAAGAATGCAGTTACATAGGGCCTCTACTTCACCCATGGCTTCTGTGTCCAGAATACTCAGAAAGATATCAGTCTTATGCCCTTGAGCTAGAAATACTGGAGACTCAAGGTCTCTACCTTTCAGTGGACTTGTTTGGTTGAGTGTCAGCTGAGAGGCCAGCTCCACAACAGCCCTCTCCTCCATCCAAATCTTTTCAGTAGTTCTTGGGAGGTTTTTGTGTCACTTTGGCATTTCTGTTTCGTGACCTGGTGCCTTTCTTGAGGACTTCCTGTTATGTTACAGACAAGAGCATGGATAAAACTTTCAATGTGACAGTCAGTTATACAGAGGGCTGGGCAGACATAGTGTGTTATACTTGGTGCCTTCTTAAAGTCTGGGTTAGGCAGAGTTCCCATTTCAGGCTTAGTTCTTATTTCTGTCTTCTTTCCAGAACTGTGATATCCAGGTATTCTCCCTCCCTGACTGCTGTGATAAAATACCCGACACAGGTAACTCAGGAAGGAAGGAGACATGCCAAGAAGTTTGTTCTAAGTGATTCAGGATGCTGTCAAATTTACAATGTTAACTACCATGCTACTCTTACTCTCTGAGATAACTATCGAGTAAAAGAGGATTATTTAAACAAGCATTGTACAGTTGATCTGATAACCAATATGGCAGCTAAGTGACTAATGGGCAGGTAGCATATACAGCCTAGATACACTAGACACATGGATGGTTGACATCCTGGGAGGGATGGAGAGGAGCAGCAAAAGATTTTGTTATATCATTTAGAGTGATGCTCAATTTAAATTTTAATGTTTATGTTTGTCTTTCCTTTTAATATTTTTAGACTGTGGTTGACTGTAGATAACCCAATCAAGGGGGAAAATTCTGTACTTTATAGGATGAAAGTTCAAAATTTGAGTTAACACACATGTACACATACATCCCCCAAAATGCACCCATCCATACATGCATGCCTCATGCATGTGAACATACACATACTTATATATGCAAAATAAAAAAGAATTTGAGTTGAATGAGATCAGAAAAAAATGAGTGCTACATTGGATAGCATGGCATTCACTGGTGACATTGACCTGAGAAGTCACCATGTAATGGTAGGAACACAAGTCAGATTAGGGGGTGAGAGATGAAGAAATGGAGATGGTGATTACTGTCTACTTGCTAGCTGTTTGGCTGTGAAATGAGTGCATGGCTGGCCAGAATCCTGGAATCAATGAGAGGCTATTTTATTATTGCTATTATTATTACTATTAGCATTATTATTTCATATGGAAGTTTTGTGTTTTTTCCTTCTGAGCTATCTAGCCTTTATGTAAGGAAGACATTGTTATAGAGCCGTTCTTGAGACAGTACCTGCTATGGTTTGAATTTTCTTCTGTTTTCTAAAGCTTGTATTGAAATTTGATTTGCCATTGTGGCTGTGTAGGGAGGTGGGGGCCCAAAGAGATGACTAGATCCATAAGAGACATTCTCACCTTTCTTACAGCGGTGAGTTACTGCTATTTCTGTACTGGATTCATTACTACAGAGCAAGTTACTATGGTGAGCCTGCCCTCTCCCTTGCCCTCAGCTTTCTGCTGTGAGTAGAAGGGGCACAAGGCCTTTGCCAGCACTGCTCTCATGGACTTCCCAGCCTTCAAGAGTCGTGGGCTAAAATAAACTTCCTAGAAATTAGTCTCTAAATGTTTTGTTAAAGCACCAGAAAATAAACATCATCTGAAATATCTGTGTTATTTGCTCTTCTGAGGTATGCTTTTTACTGGATAAAAAGGTAATTACCAATTTCTCCAGACTGCCTACACGTTGTCTCACTCCAGAAATGCTTAAGACCATTTCTACTTCCATGACAAGGTTCAAGCCTTAACAAGAAAGAATTACCTGCAGTGTTGCGTCTTCTATTCATAGCCAGCCCCAAGGTCTTGAAGCTCTGGGGAAAGTAACAGGTCCCGTGTTTCAGGGACTAAGTTAAAGCTTGGGATTGGGAAATACTTTGATAGCTGTAGTTGCTTGATTCTGTCCATAAACCTCTGGTGAGCTAGTGGTTACTTTGTCCAGTAATTCTGGGCTTGCCAAGGGAAGCTGTTATATGTGTTTTAAAGAAATAGGGGGCTCTGCAAAGAATAGTATGCAAGATTGCAGTTCTCCTGGCACTCGTGCTTTGAGTGGTAGAGACCACTTAAAAGCTCAGTTTTGGAAGACTATTGCTAGGTCCAATTAGTGCTGATGTGTTTTCTTCTATGTAGACTAAGAGAAACATCTTCCTGGCTGGTGGGTGGGTCACCTGACTTTTCCTGAACAAGCGAAGGTGAACAGATTCTAATCTCTTCTCCACAGAGCTGGGTTTTGTGTAGCAAACTGGAATCACTTGTGTTCCTCTATACAGTAGGCACAACGTAAACAGTCAGTGTAGAAAATCCTTATTGACTTGATGGTACAGCTGTGTGAGGCAAGCAGTAATCACGTTCAGACCAGCTATGAAACAAAATGCAATCCACATGCTCCCCCACTGCCCGTGATAGGATTATATCCTGATTGACTGAAAATGTGGTCAGCAGGAGGATCATTTGGCAGCAGAAGAGGCCGATTTTTCTGATGATCCAGAAATCAGATTTTGATTCTGATGATTAGATATTGGGATTATAGTCTCCTCACTCCTAAAGAATGCTACCAAGGTCAGTTCATCTTATATGCTTGGGAGAATGAATGAATAATGCTTTATTATAACAACAAATAAGACAGCTAAAGCCTCATGCCTCATTGTGGTTATCCTTTGGCAGGCAAATGCAACCCTCCTGTCTGGATGGGTGGTACAGGATTTACGGATGCTGGGGAGCTGCCGTTTGGTTTTATTATTTGAGGAAAGACTATAGGCATTTATATAGAGGGGGAATTTAACTTAGAAAATATGACAAACACTCAGGGAAGAGTCTTTTTAAATCAATCTCTGATATGACTGTTTAAGTTTAAACTGAGAAATTTTTTATTGAAGGAGTAATAATGTGCTTGAGCTGAAAATCAAATAGCATGGAAAAGTGTAAAATAAGTTTGAGGCTACTTGTAGACTCTGTTCCACTTCCCAGAGACACACACAGCAAGTGGGATCACGTCTTTTCTGTGAGCAAGGTAGTGAGCAGGGTTTTGATAGACTATTGTATTCAATCCTCACAGGAACTTCTCATAGCATGTGCTCTTGACATTCTCATTTTATGTGTGTAGAAACAGGCACAAAGAGGTCAAGAACCTCACTGAGGATCATGTAATTCATTAATAGGACAATACGCTGTTGACTGAGGCAGGACATTTTCAGATGCCATGCTTTGTATCCAGAAGGATGCTGACAATCCTGATCTGAAATTAGCTGCCCCTGTGCAGACATTGTATAACCACCCATCCAGAGTGGACACTGTCCATCCACATGTGGATCTACTCTGTTCTTTCTCTAAGTTGTACCATTGTTTATCGCATAGATGGTAAATCATTAAATTGACTTTCCACTGAAGAATGTCTTTAGAGTTTTGGCATTAAAATGTTGCTACAAATACCTTATACAAATAATGAAATATGTTTGAAGGATAAATCACTGTATCTGGAATCTAGTGGCCAAAGGGCATTAGAATATCTCATTTGAATTATATTGAGGGATCAGCAATAAAAAGATTTATGTTAATTTGTAATATCACCCAAAATGCATGGGGTTAAGGGGGTTAAGCATTATGAGTCTATTCAATGTATTTCTGATTTCTAAAAGTGGCATTTAATTCTTTTAGATAAGTACTTCATTATGGGCAATGTTAAGTGCATTCTTGTATTTAGAGTTGCTTTAACATAAATGATTGGTATTACTTTTTTCATTTTTTGCAATATTCTCTATTTCATTTGATTTAATATTGTTACATGCAATAATTTTTAATAAATTTTAAAATTTTTATTGTTATCTTTGTCAAAAGAAATGAAGTTTTATGTATTCAAATTTTGAAATCCTTTTTTGGCTATTGGATTTTGCTTCATATTTAGAGAGGAGGATTTTCTCATTCTTGCTTAATAATTAAAGAGTGCATCGACCTGCTCATTTTTGTATGTTTCTTAATTTTATGTCATTTTAAGTTTAGTTTTATATTAGCAGAGTTTTTCATTTGGTGCTAATTGTTATTCAGATGGTTCAATCCTATTAAATATTTTCTAAACATTTATTTACACAATAAGCATGCTTATTTAGTACATAACTATTTACCTTATAAAATGCCTAGTATCTGTATATCTGTATTTGTTAGGGTCTCATTATATTGGCATCTGTAACAAAAGTTTAAATTATTCCCTTGACATTGCATCCTTGTATCTGATAAAGCTACAGTCCTCTTAATTTGCCTCTACATGCTCTCATTTTTTTTCAGATAAACTTAAGTATAGTTTTGTAAATTTCACAATATTTATGGATTAACCTAAGGACAGCCAATATTATTATAATTCTGCCTTCTTAGTTAAGAATTATTTAAGAACATCTGCTTTCTACTTACCAGAATCTTCTAGTCTCTCAGGAGAAGGTGAAGGTTCTTTCACACAGAGTCTGTTTATTTTGTATTGTTTGAACTACAATCCTTGACACAGCCATGGTGGGGAGCTTGTGGCAATGATAAGATGCCCCTTTTCTGTACCATTCTCTTTACTTCTGGCTCCATGTTTCTTGGTCTTTCCTCCTGCTCCATTCAGAATATGCCAGGGGAAAAAGACAGATGACAAGTTGATGGCTGTTTTCTTTGACTGTCATTCATCTTATAAGGGGATGGTCTTTTCTTCTGTTTCCTTTCCCTACTGTCTCAAAAATTCAGGAAGATAAGAAACTGTGTCAACTGCTACTAAAGGAGCTCTGTGGTTTGTAATCACCTCCTAGTATTTTAAGGTGTTATTCTTCAGCCCACTGAATCAAAATGGCCAGATATGCATGGTAAATTTTCAGATTCCTGAGCCCATTTCAGACCTGAAAAATCTAAGTCTTCAGAGGCCCTGTCTGAGAATCTTCGTTTTCAGTAAATATGCTAATGAGTGTTTCATCACCTGTGATCTACTTGTTAGTCATGTGGGCACCAGGTGCTGGTTCAGTAGGTCTGGGCTGAAGGTGACATTGGTCATTTGGAACAAGTGCATGTCGCAATGATAGAGCTGGTCAGTGGCTAGACCTGGAATCTGAGGCTCACAGATTTGTTGTTGCTGCTGCTGCTGTTTCTCAAATACAAGAGCCATTGAATTTGACTTGAATAAGGCCAAAGAATAGACATTTTCCCTTTAAAAGAGTTCCAAGATGGTACTGGAAGCTGAAGGGATGGTTCAATGGATAAGAACACTTTCTGTTTTTGCAGAGGACCCAGATTTGGTTCCCAGTACCCACAATCATTGGCTCACAATTGGCTATAACTCTAGCTCTGGGAGCTCTAACATCTGGCCTCTAAGGGTACTTGTGCATGTATGCACATACACACACACTAAGTCTTTAAAAAAAGAAAAAGAATCCTAGTGGGAGAGAGAGAGAGAGAGAGAGAGAGAGAGAGAGAGAGAGAGAGAGAGAGAGAGGTATCTAGCAGACATGTTTCCTGCCATAATGGATTTCAACAAGGATGTTCTATTGAAGTGTAAGTTGAGGCTTGAAAAGAACCTAAAAGCTTCTCCAACAATTACCAAAATTACCTATGATGGCATAAATTCTGGTTTTTGTCATTTCCCTTTCACTTAGACTGATCATACTCTCCTAGTAAGTCCACGTGGTGGAAGATTCTGAAATATTATATAGACTACCACTAATAAGCAGACTCATAGAACAAAGACAAAAACTCATCTTCATCTCATTGGTACCATTGATTACAGGAATAAGAACTGCAAGAAACTATTAATCTCTTACTGCTGTAGCTTTTTCTAGCTTTCAATGAACTTTATCTTCCCACAGGCTTGGTCAGCACTGTTTTTTGCCTTTGACACCCTAGTTGACATGATTGACCCATGTCACGGTGTCAAATAGATCTTTGGTCATAGAGTATAACTTTCTGCTTTTCTATGTCACACTGGTTCATGTGCAGACCACATGTATCATTTTTTTTTCACCCAACTGTCATGGGACCACTCTTAAGGGAACAAATCAGTTAGGTTTCTCTCAGCACCAAAACATCCTTAATGGTTATGAGCAGGGTTGCTGGATGTGGCTGTTGTGAATCTAGGGAATGTGGATCATATGTGCACCCATTGGGTCTGATTCTAGGGCATTTTCAAAAATTTTAAAGTTCAAATGCTAATCTTGGTAGTAAGAAGACAGATGTTTGTCAGAGAAAAGACAATGGTTAAAAAAAAAATGCCATAATAATGTCAGTTTCTGTGCAAAACGGTCAAGTCACTGAAGGTAAGTGATAAGATTCTATCAGTACTTTTAGATGAAAGTGACAGAAACAGAAGCCAAATTAGACAAATGAGGTTTTATTGGCCTAGGAGAGAGGATGGTGGTGGTGGGGGCACAGGTCAGTGACATAGCTGAGCCCAGAGACCGGGCTGTGCATGCTTCTGTCTCTGCCAGTGTAACCGCTTTCTCTCTTGAAGGCTGCTGTCTTCCCTGTGACAGACAGCAAGGGCTACTGGGAACTCTTCATTTGTTTAAGTCCTCCGTTCCTCAGTGCTGCTTCTTTCTGGGTTGTATTGTGCAAAATCCTGAGAGAAGGCTCTAGTTGGTCGGCCAGAGAGGCAGGATGTGATAGCTGATCTTGCTTGTCAGTTTGAGTGGATCTGAAGTCAACTAAGGGTTTTCAGGAAGGATTAATTGAGGGGGAGGGTCCTTCTGCAGAGTAGGAGGCACCTTCCAGCAGAGGTCAGCACATAAAGAGGTCTGAGGGAAAGCCCTGCTGCCCAGCTGCCTGCCTTGCCCTCCTGCTGGTGAGTCCATCTATCCTGTTGCTGCTGCCACTGTCCTTTGCTGACGTCAGAACCCAGCTTCTTAGTCCTACCAATGTGGACAGACTAGCAGGAATCTTGCAGATCTCAGCACCAGGTTGGTACTGCCCATATTCAGTCCCCTGGACAGAGCATCTACCAGCTAATTGCTCAGCCTCTCTAGCATACAGCCAGCCATTGTTGGGCTCCCCAGCCCCTCCTGTAAGGCAACTGAATTGATCCTCCCTTGTGGTATATTCATTCTCTCAGTTCTGTTCCTCTAGAGCAGTACTTCTCAATCTTCCTTCTACTGGGACCCTTTACTACGGTTCCTCATGCTGTGGTGACCCCCAACCATAAAGTTTTTTTTTTTGTTGTTGTTGCTACTTCATAACTCCAACTTTGCTACTCTTATGAATCATAATGTAAATATTTTTTTGGAGATAGAGGTTTGTCAGAGGGGTCACGACCCACAGTTGAGAATTGCAACTCTAGAGACCCTTGATTAGTACATAGGATGAGACAGAGAAGTGGCAATTTCTCCAGAGGAGTGAGAAGGAAGTTTGGGTGAGAAAACTTTCCTGGAATTGAGCCTACTAGGAGGGAAGGATGGAAGCCATGCAGTACATAGCTCAGTTGCCACTCAGCATGAACTGGAATGATGGCCGGCTGTGGCATGAGTTCACTTCGTATTCAACAGGAATGCCATTCTCCTCAGGGCTATGGCTCCACTAAAGGCTTTACCCTAACGCTGTTATAAGGGCAGCTGTATTACAGCAATAGTTGCTTATTTATTCACTGTAGTGACAGTTACATTTCACAGAGCAGCTGCTGGAGCCAAAAATGTTCAGCAAGGGCAAAATGTGATAAAAGCTCAATACAGTTTGCTTGCACATTATTAAGTTTTAATTTCTGGTTCAGGAATAAATTTTGTTTTCTGTAGCTATTTTCAACTTTTTTCTACAGTTAGAAAAGAAATGAAGTATTCCCAACCCACCAATTAAACTAGTTAGGAAACCCTCTTGGATTTAAGACCCGAGTTAACTCTGAGTTGAAACACAGGCAAAGTAGAGTTTATCTGGGGGTGAAGGTAAGGTGTGATGTGCTAGGGAATGAATTTACAATGGGGTTTGAAGACATTTCCATGCTAGCTTCTCTGCACCATGATATGAAAAGAAATTAACCCCTTAGTGTGTGGATCAAATGACTTAAGGAAACACAAGACTTGAAATGCACAGCATTGAATGCTAACTGCTGCTTTATTGTTGGTGCATTGTTTTGTGTTAGGTGAGGGATTAGTCAACAGCTGCTCATAGACAGCCAGATACCTTTTCCAGCAGTAGGGCTTATTTACGGCCACATTGCAATCACAGGATCAGGGACAAAGAGGGCCCCTGATGAAGTACAGGTAGCCTGAAGGGACAAGAGTCAGGAATGGCAACTGTTTCGTTCCTCAGGTCCATCTGGGTTGTTTCTCCATCCCATTCCATTCCATTCTCTGCTTTGTGGATTTTTTTCTCTCCCTATTTGTACCTCCTCTTCTCATGGCTTTGACTACACCAGAGCCAAGCCCATGGCTGTTGCTTACAGAGCCCATTAGAGTGGTGTACTACCTGTGTTTTGCCTGGCATTTTGTTACACAATAGCTAACTGGCCACCCTGGGACATCCATTGAGCTATGATTAATGGACTGAGGAATGACATCAAGGCACTTAGGCCTGCTCCCTCAGCAGGGGCTGAGGGCCAGACGGCTGCAAGAGAGATTGCACGAGAAGAGCATCTGAGATCATGTCTGCTTCAGATGCTCCGTGTGAATGATGAAACGCCAAGACCTTTCTGAAAATCAATCCTGGGGAAGGGACGCTCTAGTCAGCCTTGCACCCAGAGCATTTATGGTGTCAGGAGTGTTTAAAAGCCGTCAAGCTAGCCTCTTGACGTGAACAACCTAGGGAGTAATGCCAAAGAGGAGCCACTCTGGAGACCATGTTGAGTCTCAGCTCCATTTCATCTAGAACAAGGTATTAACACTGACCTGTAGAGTGTTGGGGTTGCATGGCAAAAAGTATCTTGTGTTCAATCTAAGGTACTTGGAACACAGTAGGTTGTTCAATAAATATCTCTGCCACTGCTTTCCTTTTCCTCCCTCTTACACTTTGACTGCCACGGAAACACATCCCTAGAAGGGAAGCAATTTAAATAATTTCCTGTTTTGTTTCACATGAGAATAAACGGAATTATCTGCAGGCAATTGGCACAATGCCTATCCAGCCAGGTGACTGAATTTTTTCTGTTTCTGAGGATAAAAGGAGAATCAGAGCCACTTAACACTTTCTATTGGTTTCTTGAGATAAATGTGGGTGTGACTTTGCAAATACCATTTGTGTATCGGATTTATGAGAACAGCAAGTTTCAGGATGTTTTGCTGGTTTGCAGGTCTCTGAAAGTTGTTGTTGTTGGTAGTGGTGGTGTGGTGGAATGGTGGTGGTGGTTGTGGTTGTTGGTGGCTGGTTGTTGTTGTTGTTGGCTGGTGGTAGTGGTGTGGTGGTGGTGGTGGCTGGTGGTGGTGGTGGTGGCTGGTGGTGGTGGTGGTGGCTGATGGGAGTGGTGTGGTGGTGTGGTAGTGATGTGGTGGTGGTGGTTAGGGAGGGGCTCAGATGTACTCATTCCTTGTCTGAGCTGCTTCCCGACCTTATTCAATATTTAGATAGGGTACCCGGTTACTCTTCCTGCCTAGTCCCACACCACATACATTCTGCTCTAGCTGTAGGCCCTTGCTGTCTTCTTCTGAGGCTCTGCTAACCTCTGCTCTCTCTTCTCTGTCTCCTTCCTCAAGGCCGTGTCCATCAGCAGTGCCCTTCCTCGCTGCATCTTTAACCTCTGCCTACAATCATTTCTCTTCCTGAGTCCACAAAGAAGTTACACTTTGCCTTCTCTTAGAAAAGCCTTCTCAAAACTTACTTTCCAAGCTGACCTCTAATTTTTTTCCTTCCTTTCCAAATTTTGAAAAAGGATGGTCTCGGTTGATTTTCACAGCTTTCCTGACCTCATTCACTCTTGACCCAGCTCACCCGGATCCGGGCGCCGAGTTTGATTTTTTGAAGCTATCAGTAGCCACACGTAGGCTTACTCAAACCCAGTGCCTCGGTTAACTCACACGGTGCCTCAGCTAACTTACAGTGCCTAGGCTACTTCACACAGCACCTAGGCTAACTCACATAGTACCTAGGCTAACTCACACAGTCTAATTCACACAGCACCTAGGCTAACTCACACAGTGCCTCAACTACCTTACAGTGCCCAGACTACTTCACACATCACCTAGGTTAACTCATACAGTGCCTCGATGTCTCATGTTCTGGTTCTGAGCTCGTGTTTAGGGATTCATTGCTTCCTCAGATTTCTGTGGTAAAGATCCTATTACATGTTTTCCTACCTCTAAGGAGACCTACTTTCTCCTCCACTTATTTCTATGTTATTCTTTTTATCCATTGGGATACAGAAGGCCATTTTCACAGAAGTGTTGGATGGACTTCAAGCAAACTTCCTTCTCTGGAACTTGACAGATGATGTGAGCTTTCTTTCTACTTAGGTCTTCTTTAGAATATATGCTGCTGGGAGGCAAGGCCTGCATCCATCACATCCGCCACTGTCACTGGCATCATTACCATCTTCTTGTCTGTCTATACTTTCTGAAGAGGCCTTTGTCTCCTTTCTCATAGATCCTTATCTAACCAGATACAGGGCTGATTCTTCTCCAAAACTTCTCTCCAATCCGTCAATTTGTTTCCTTTCCCCTGCTCAACTGAGGTACGCCTGGTGACTCAGCAGGACCAGGGTGATAGTGACAAATTGGTATCACCACTTCCATCTCATCTCGAGAACAGAGGAAAACCCATCCTTTCCCAAACACAGCTGGGATCACCTACCACCTTGCTTCTGCTCCGCTGTAACTTGGCCGCCTCTGTGATCCTTGCTTTCTGCCTCAACACAGCCTTCCATTCTTCTCCCCATCACTTCCCTTCCTGTTAACGTGAAGCATGCAGGGAACTGCATGGGCTGCCCTTAGGCTGCCACAGAAGGGCAGGTAAGTTACTTCGCACGTCTCTGAGGGTACTGTCCTGCTCCCTCTAAAATTCCAAGGGATGCTTAGATTGGGGAGGTGAGACAATTAAAATAAAAAATATTAATACTTGTAGGAACAACTAAGGAAACCCCCCCCCCCAAAAAAAAAACAAAAGCAGAGTGTGAGTGATACATTGCCCATTTCATCCAACATGCAATGAATGTGCTCTGGTTCCAGAAGATACCATAGCTACTGGGAACTGGACTCTGCAGTCAAATAGCTTAGCTCTGAGAAGCAGTTGCATCGCTTACTAGCCCTGTGGCTGTGAGCAAGTTGCTTTGTCTCTTTGTGCCTCAGTTTTTAATCTGTGAAATGGGATGATGGCACTTTTTTACGGCTTGAATGTCTCATGAACTCGTGGTGAAACATGAGCCCTTTAAGGAGTGAGTAGGGCCTGTGGGTGGCATCAGTGCCGTTACAAAGACTGCCCCCCTCTTGCTTCCTGGCCTTCTGACATGGGATGATACAGCAAGGAGGTGCTGGGCAGGTTCCAAGCCTTCCATTAGACATCCTAGCCTCTAGAATCATGAAGAAATACATTTTTTTGTTCTTTATAAATGATACTGTTTCTGGTATCCTATCATAGCAACACAAGACCTATCAATGTGTATGAGTATTACCCACGCATAGGAAATGTTGGGAATACAGTAACCATTCGAGATGGGAGCTTCTGCTATTACTCAACAGATACTCGTGATCGGGGTACAAGTGGGCAGGGCCCTGTATAGCTGTTGAGTGAGGTATGAGGGAGAGAAGGAGGAAGGGGGAGGTCAAAGTTGGGAAAGGGAAGTCTAGGATGAATCGGTTTTCTGAGGTGACCACTCCAATGAAATGAGTGCCATAAAATGAAAACAGCAAGAGAAGCCAGGTTAGGTACTCATGTGCTCAAGTTTACGTGAAATGGCCATTGGTTTATTTTTAGGCTATATCAAAATGTGGAGTACCCAAATGTGCATTATTTTTTAATAACTTTAAGAGCCAAGAAAAGCAGATCTTAAGATCAGAAAAACGCTTCAGGGATGGTAATCCTTTATGGGTCTAGATTGCTATTCTAAACAATTCCTAAAGGAAACTGCTGGAATACGGAAATGTGGCCACTATGACAGTGGACTACTCAGTCCACTTCCTGTCGGTGAGGCAAGGATGTAAGCAGGTACCATTGCTTCTCCACGGACCACTGCTGGCCAAGTTTTGGGTCTGAGCTTAGAACACTGCCCTTGAAACAGTGGTTGAAGAATTTTTGTCTAGCATCAATGCTAGATCTGGAAAGTTTTTATTATTAATAGCAACATCCACCATTTACAGCACTCTTGCATCAGACATCATATTAAGTAGTTTATATGCGTTACTAAGGCAGGTGGGCTTCATGTATAGGAGAGTTTTAGAACAAGAAGGAGGCTCGGAGTCAACATGGACTTATCCTTTCATTTGACAAAGCAGCAAGCTAAAGCTGTGAAGACTGGGCAGCTCGCCCAAGATCTCAGGGCAGCGAATTGTCACCTACACTCTGGTAGCCTGATAAGGCTGACAGGAATCCAAGTGGACACTATGAAATTACTCAAGCCCTTCAATCTTCTTCAGTTACTGAGAAAAACAAGTAATTTGTATGCCTGTGCCTCTCTCTGGCCATTCAACAGCTCTGTACCTGAAAAACATTGGACAAAAGAGAAAATATATCTTCTGAAACACAGAAATATGCCTTTTTGCGTTTCATGAACTCATATTACTGAGGTTTTTGAGAAAAACACGACTACTAACGTGAACAGAATTCCCCTTCTCCTTTATTTTATTGCTATTTGGAAGACATTTATAATGCCCAAAGAACTTAGATATAATAGTTGTGATAGTATCTCGTCTGTGTGTGTAGAAGAGAGGAATTCACTGGCCACTCCTGGCTCTTGTAAAAACCTAGTGCACTTAACGATACTCTGTGAGCCTGTGTCCTTGCTTCCTGCTCAGGTGCAAGGAAGAAAAGTCACGTGGTTTGGGATTGGGGTAGGGGTGATCTTCCCCTCTGACTAAAGGGTCTGGAGAACATCCTGAGTGCTAGCTCCCCTTAGTTCTCTCCAAACCACTCACCCGCTCTGCTTTCTGCTTGTTGAAAAATCCAGATGCTCTGGGCTCAGGCTAGCTCTCTGCCTCACTAACATCTGATTTGAAACACTACGCCGAGCCATCTGCTGCATTTGGGGAATTCAGGGTGGGGTGAGTAATGCATTTTACAAATGTGTCCGAATAGGGCAATCAAGGGAAGGATAATAAGGCGGGAATGCCTGGTTGGAGCCATGCACTCTGCTCGGCTACTCAGTGGCTTCTCAGGATATTTGTGTTCTCTGCCTTACATCAAGCTTGTCTTACTGTGTTTTTTTCTTTCTTTTTTGGCAGTAAGATATGTGCTAAATGCTCTTCTGCTCTTACAAAAGTGAATGTTTTAATGGCAAAGTGAGGATTCTGAAGTTGAAAAACAGCCCATGATGAATTGAAAAAGTTACTATTCTTGAAAGATGCCATTTGAGCCCCTCAGCATCTTTTGTAACCAACACATCTGGAGCAGCCATGATTCTTGTTTCTCTCCTCACTATGGACCTATTTCCAGCCGAACTGGATGAGTGCCTTTCCAGCTCAGTGCAGGGGTTTTGGTGTGTTGTCTGTAGGTTTTATTGAACATCTGTAAATCCCCAGCTTGGGTATGCTTCCAGCTACAACTTTAATCTCTTTCTGAGGTGCAGTGCTCTAGGTTTGGAGCAGGGAGGATTGGGAGGTATTGGTCTCATTGCTGCAAGAGGAAGGCTGAGTAATAATCTGGGGTTTCCATGCAATCTGGAACAGGGAGATGTTAGGAGACAGCTGGCACATAACTTCTTTAGCACAATGTGCCCCCACCCCAAGAGAAGTCAAATGCTTGAGAAACATAATTTCAAATTATGATCGGCAGACCATAGAGGGCTTCATGAGGTAGGTAAATTTATATAAATTCACCAAATATTTTTTCTTTCTGAGAGGTGAATAGAGATGCATCTGCGGGATGGCATAGACACTTGGTGAAGATGTAGCTGATGGTGAAACAGAATGCCAGGGCTGCTGTGGTCTTCATACCAAGTCTTAGTTTTAACTTCTGTGGAAGCTGGATCCCAGTGAGACACAGTATTTGGCCTTCCTGTGAGAATACTACAACTGTAATCAAAAAGCTCCCTCACCCCAGCTGCTGTCCCTCTGTTTTCCTAGGACCTTCTGGAGTCTGTACCATGCAAACCTGCTAACTCCATCCAGATTCTTCAGTATGACTTCTGTCTCCCAGGAGGGAGTCTTTGCTGAATTCCCCCTTCCCACTTTTTCCCACAGACATGTGAAATACTCTCACCCACTTTTACACAATCTGGGATGTTCAAATCTTCCTTTCTAATCTTTGAAGACCTAGTTACTGAATTTAGAACTTTCAAATCCCCAAACTTTAATTCAGTAGAAAAGTCTTTCTTCTACTAAATATCAAAACAAAACAGAACTAGCATGGTATTAGCGCAAAACCAGACATGTTGACCAATGGAATAGAACTAAATTCCGAGATGGTAGTCCACATACCTATGGATATCCAATTTTTGATAAAGAAGGCAGAAATACACACTGGAAAAAAAGACAGCATCTTCAACAAATGGTTCTGGGCAAACTGGATGTAGAAGAATCCAAATAAAATTGTATTTATCACCTGGCACAAAACTCGACTCCAAATGCATCAAAGACTTCAACATAAAACCAGATACACTGACCCTGAAGAGAAAGTGGAGAAGAATGTTGACTGAACTGTTCCTTCTGAACAGAACCCTGACAGCATGGGCACAGAGAACAACAACTGATCAATGGTTCCTCATGAAACTGAAAATCTTCTGCACGGCAAAGGACACTGTCATTTGGACAAAGCAGCAGCCTACAGAATGGGAAAATATTTTTACCAACTACACATCTAATAGAGGGCTAACATCCAAAATACACAAAGAACTAAAAACAAAACAAAACAAAACCAGACATTGAGAAAACAATAACCCAATTAAAAATGGGTTACAGATCTAAACAGCATTTTTTAAAAAAGAAATACAAACGTCTGAGAAACACTTAAATGTTTAACATCCTTAGCCATCAGGGAAATACAAATCAAAGCTACTTTGAGATTTCATCTTATGCCTCTCAGCATGATTAAGATCAATAAAACAAATGATAACTGGTGAAGATATGGGTAAGGGGTGTAGCTAGAGAGTTTCTCTCCTGGTCTGTCAAGCCCTCGCAGTCCCGCAGCCCACTTATAAAATAAACACACAGATGCTTATATTATTTAAACTGTTTGGCCTAATGGCTCAGGCTTCTAGCTAGCTGTTCTTATATCTTAAATTAACCCATTTCTATTAATCTATAAATTGCCACGTGGCTCGTGGCTTACCGGTATCTTAACATCTTCTCATGGCGGCGGCTGGCAGTGTCTCCCTCTGTCCCAGGTTTCCACTTCTCCCTTCTCCTCTCTCTTTGTCCCACCTGTACTTCCTGCCTGGCTACTGGCTGATCAGCGCTTTACTTATCAGTCAATCATCCACAGCAAAGGGGAACACTCATCTATTGTTGGTGGGAGTGCAAACTTGTATAGCCACTATGGAAATCAGTGTGGTGGTTCCTCAGGAAGCTGGGAAGAGATCCACTACAAGATCCAGCAATACCACTCTTAGGCACATACCCAAAGGTTATATGTCTTCTTACTACAGAGACACTTGCTCAACCATGCTCAATGCTGCTCTGCTCTTATAGCCAGAAATTGGAAACAGCCTAGATGTCAACAGGTGACTGGATTAAGAAAATATGGTGCATTTATACAATGGAATTTTGCTAATCCATTAGAAAGAAGAAATTATGAAATTAGATGGTAAATGGCTGGAGCTAGAAAAAGAAATCATCCCGAGTAAGGTAACCCAGACCCAGAAATACAAATATGGTATGTATTTGCTTATATGTGGATGTTAGCTGTTAAATCTCCAATAAACAAGTTACAATCTGCATAACTCCTATGTTAGGTATAAAGTAAGGGAAAAGGGGTGAAGGATGGATCTCCCTAAGAAGGGAAAATAGAATAGTAGTTAGAAACAGAAGGAGACGCAAAGATGGAAGGATCTAACAGGGAGGCAAGAGGTGGGTGAGAGGGAATATGGGTATGGACAGCTAAAACAAAGTGTTCTTTGGAGGGTAATATGGAAACCTAGTACAGTAGAAACTTCCTAAAATATATACATGTATGAAGGTGATATGAATGAAATTACCAAATAATGGGGGAGATGGAGCCCTTACTGAATATTTTTTACCCTAATGAAGTTTCCAGTACTGAGAATGGGTTACATCTAATCAAGTTGTTGGCCAACGGGGCTTCATGGGAACCCCAAACAACCCAAGCTAATTGCCAAGGCTATTGATTGCTCTCTAAAAAATGATGATGAGGCCCTATTGCTTAAGACAAGAACTACACAACTCCTTGGACATGGACAAGTCAAGCTGGATTTTACCTCCATCTCTATGGACTACTGTTCATGATACTTGAATGTAAACACCAACCTAGCAACATATTCTTCTATCTGTAATGATGGCATGCCTGCAAGATGTGCTAGTTCAATAGCGACAGAAAGCTTTTGTTACTTACAGACTTTCAAGTCAGAGGACAGTGTTGAAAGTTACCATGGCTGCAGAATGACGGTTTGCCTTTGAATGGTTGCTTGTGTAAACTAACTAAGAACTTTGGATCCTAATAACTCAGTCTGTTTCTAATATGTGGGGAGTAGGGAATTTTAACTTCTCAGTTTTCTCCCGGGCCACATGATTTTAATAATTTAAGTAACCAGAATATTGAATTATTCCATTTTAAGAAGCATGTATACATTTCATGTTTTCAACCATATCCTTAAAGAGAATTAATTTTAATTAATGAATTAATTACCTTATTAAGCAGCAGGTATTGGTACAACATGTGCTTAGCATGTGAGTGGCCCAGGTTTCAATAGTCCTAGCATTAAAAAGAAAATATTTCCCCAGCTTCATTGTTTTTGAGAGATTTATCAGAGCAATGCTGAATATGTTGAGATGAGAAAAATATTTATTTTATTTAATAAAAATATATTTATATTATATATAAATATATTATTTATTTTTTCAATTAAAGATTGTACTTACCCACTTAAAAAAAAGGCAAAAACGGAATTGACTGACTTCTTTGTATTTATTTAGACTTTTTGTCCTCATGAGAACACAGTACAAGTGAACTAAAGTTACATTCTAGAGGTGACCTGCCATTTTCTGGCTCTCATCAAAATAGTTTCAAATTATATGTTGATGGATTTAAATGTTAAAACATCCTTTTCTATGCTAAGGACAAAATGACTCCTAGGAGGCAGTCTCCTTCAAAGAGCTCCAAGCTAACAGTTCAATAATAATAATAAAAAAAACAATGTCCGTAAAAATAGCATTTATTACCTATTTATGGTCCAGATCCTTTTTAAATTCTGCCTTCAATCTCACAACATCCTTTCAAGCTATTCTTATTATCCCCCTTTTAGAGAGCAGGACAATCAAGGCTCCGCGTTAAGGGGATTAACCAAATATATAGAGCTTGCTGAGTGATACAGCTGGCATCTTAACTCATTTCTGATTTCTGATCTCATCATCCTCATTATCATCAGGACCTTTCTCTAGACTTAACTGTAGTCTCTGGGTGAACTAAGAGCGCTGAGCAAAAGGTAGTTTTGAGGTACTTGTAATTAAAGGGTAGTCACACGGTGATCATGGGTGCAGTTGGATGGCAGAACGGCAAGAAACTTTACAGACGCGGTCTTACTTCTCACAATTTGGAATATCTCTTCTTTGCTCTTTAAAGCATGCTAGCCCTGTCATTCATATGCGTGTCACTGGTAAGCACAGAGAAGGCCAGGACACTTCACAGCCATCTACTGCACGACATGTGTTCCTCATTCCTGGGAGGTTTCTGCTTGGTTCTGGTCCCCTATTCCTAGAACCAAAGAAAACAGCTTTGCATGTCCA
Source organism: Peromyscus eremicus (assembly GCF_949786415.1). NCBI lineage: Eukaryota > Metazoa > Chordata > Mammalia > Rodentia > Cricetidae > Peromyscus > Peromyscus eremicus. The sequence goes on along the minus strand of NC_081421.1, from coordinate 92,496,197 downwards.
ACTTTGCTTTTATTTGTTCGTTTTTGACATGCTGACTGCCACTCGACCCTCTGAGCCAGAACCACAATGTCAAAGATTTTGGCTGTCTGGCAGTCTAGTGTTATTTAACTGTTTTAATACGACAGCCCACCCAGAACCAAATTAAATTGGAAGGCCAGCTGAGTGTGGTTAGCAGGGAGGAAAACCTTCCTAGAATTAGATTAAATGGGGGATATCAGCTGGATCATCTCCTGTAGTGCCAATAATGCTATAGTTTAAAGCTTAGGGTGTAAACTCTAGAAATATGAAACAATGGAGAAAAGTGGTATTTGCAGGACTCATATCAAGAGCTTAATTTTTTTTTATTAATGTTCATTCTTTGTGCATGGTGATGAATTTCACAAAGACATTTCATTCAGGTCAAATTCACTTGCGTACTCTGAATTCCTTCCCATCCCCCTTGCTAGTCCCCTCTCTTCCTCCAACCTCACTTCTGCTTTCCTGTTCTATGCTCCCATCTCCCTCCTCCTCACCCCACTCATGTATGTTCATACGATCTTACATATATAAATTAAATCTAAGATCCACAAATGAGAGACTCTATTGAGTATTTGTCTTCTCAAGTCTGGTTCACTTTGCCTAATATAGTGATCCCCAGTTGCACGTTTTCCTGCAAAAATATATAATTTCATTCTTCTTTATGGCTGATAAAACTTGATTTTGTGTATATACACCACACTGCCATTCATCTGTTGACATACTTCTTACAGTGTAAAAAAAAATGCAATTAAATTGCTTTGGAGCAGAGCATAAAAAGATGCCTGGGTGAATTCTTGAATAGCAGCACTTTCCTGGCCCAGATCTCAACTGCAGAGAGAATAGGGAAGATACATTCTGGAGGCCCATGGAACAAAATGCTCTTTCCCAATTCAGTACTCAGCAGCTCCTGTAGGTAATGCTGAGCAATTATTGAACAAACAAAACAAAAACGGCATCTGCTTGTGAACCACCAAGTTGTTTTGATCAGTCTCAGTCTGAGCCCCCCAGCCACAAGACCTGGATGCTGCAACTCACTTTTATGGCTGATGCTCAGACACTTGCTCTTTCTTGTCCTGAGAAGTGACTTTAGACTAAATGTAAGTTTCCGCCATTGTCATCATTATTGGCAGATCACATTTTCAGGAAAGGATTTCTGATAGGTTAAGTGAAATACCAAGGATGTTCAACTAGGACACCTTGATGTCCTCGATGGCTTCTCAAGCAGCACCCTGCTTCATTCCTTCCTGTCATTCTTTGAAAAGGAAACTAACCTTATTTTAAAAACTCTAACAGTGGTCATAGAAGATGAGAACTCATCTAATCATGTACGCTTCCTCTCGAATGAGTCGCTCTGGTCGCTAACTGCTGTATTAGGGATACTTATTTTTTAAAAACATCCAGCTTCTGCCCAGAGGAAGCAAATGATATTAGTACTCACCCCCACTTCTCCAATGCATTCTCAGTGACTGCTGAGAAACACTTGAGTGTCTTTAGTGATTATGGTTAAAAGAGACTTACACATCCTTTCTCATTACAGTATTTCCACTGTACTTCCAGTTGACCAAAACTTTGGTCCCTTGACCAGGAGCATTTCTGCTAAAGGTGTCTCGAGAAAGGTTTTTTTTTTGTTGTTGTTTTGTTTTGTTTCTTGGCCTAGGATATTATGAGCTCTTCAAAAGCTTAGGGGAGAGGAAGTTAAGATAACATAAGAAATAAACCATTTCTATATGTCACATGAAAAGTGAACTTATGTTAAAATTCACTGAAAATTTCAAATTATCTGCAGGGTATCAGGGTGGCATAAAGGACATTCTCAAAGTCCTAAATCAGCAGTGATTTGGGAATGGTGCTGTCCTAGCCAAATTCTAGCTGTCATCTCTTGCAGCCTGGTTCATCGGAATAGAATTGTCCACTTTTTTGGTTCAGGTTGATTTTCTTCCTAAAATCCTTTTTATTAATTTTCAAGTTAGCAGACAAAGCGAAAGGTTTCCTTGTGGCATCTCCTTATATGTCATTATCCTGCTTTCATTCAATCCTCTCCGTTACCCCCTCTCTAATCCTCCGCTCCATCTCCCAGGGTTTCTTTGTTCTCCCAGTTAGTCCCAACATCTGCTCTCTCTCTTTCCCCTTTCCTTTTTAAAAGTTATTTATTTTTATGTGTATATGTGTATTCCTGCATGAGGTTTTGTGTGCCATGTGCATGCAGGGCCTGCAGAGGCCAGAAGAGGGTGTCAACTGGAGTTACAGGCTGTGGTGAGCTGTGGTGTGTGTGTGTGTGTGTGTGTGTGTGTGTGTGTGTGCATGCTGGGGACTGACTCTGGGTCATCTGAAAGGGCAGCTAGTGCTCTTGACTGCTCGGAACCACTGAGGCATCTTTGCAGTCTCCACATCTGTTCTCTTATTCCATTACCCTTTCTATTTCCTGCCTACCTTCAGCTCTTAACGCAGAATTCCTTTGGAGTTTTTACAAGGGTAGAATTCAAGACAAAGGTATTTTCTGCCTCAACCACCTATAACGTAACTACTTTACAGCATTGTTTCTTTTTATTTTTATGACTAAATCCTACTGTGTAAAGAAGTACAGGGTGAGACGAACTCCCCTGGGATTTTTCCTTGTGGCCCTAATCATACAGGTGTCATTAGCTGACTTCTGGCCAGTGTGGATGGCTCTGTGAGAAGTCCATAGGGCCGAGTGCTGGCTGGAGAGTCATAACCCACTGATGACTATTCAGACTCATGCACTTCGCTTTCTGAGTGAGACAGCCCCGTGGAACCAGAAGGAGCAGATGTCTCTCCTAGTTTTACTTGTTTCAAACTGACAAAGTGAATCTTGGGAAAGACCATTAGGTGAAGTAAGAGAAAGCAAAGTGAAGAAGAGTAGACTGAGAAGCCCCCAAATTGTTCCCGCCAGAGCTGCTCATTGACCAGAGCCTGCTACAAAACCAAACCAAACCAAACCAAACCAAACCAACAACAACAACAACAACAAAGCAAAACAAAATCGCAAACCATCTGTTTTGACATTCTTCATCAAGACAAGTAAACTGTGGGGGTATTGATAACTAGGAAGCATAAGAAATACCACCTATTCCATTTTCACTATTTTAAATTAGTCAAATCTAATTCTGGGTGTAATTCTGACCTATGACCTGTGACACACCAAGGTTTAGATATCATCTACATTTACACTAACTTTCCAGAAAGTATTATTCCTGTCTTTTGGCAGGATACTCAATATGCTTGAGACAGACAAGGGACATTCTTTGGGAACAGTAGTGTCTTCCCCCCTTCAAAATGTTTCATGTGCTGCAAAGTTGCCGCCATATGGTTTCCACAAAGGTTCTGCCAAAACTCCCCGGGTTCTCACGAGAGCTCCTTCCTCCTCTGTTCTTTTAAGCTCCTGCTGCGGTGGCAGACATGGGAGAGACAGGCAAGCTGCGAAGGGAAGCGATTTCAAATGAAAACCTCACAATCGCGCTTGTGTAGTTGTGGATGGGGGGGCGGGTGGAGTGGGTCCCTCCTTCGCTCTGCTTGATGAGGTGGGTGTGAGATCCCACAGGACTGTCTGGAAGAGATCCCGTGGAAGTCACTGTATTTTGCTCAGAAGCTGGAGGCAAAGCAGAAGGCAAGTTAAAATTTGTCTGTTGCAAGGCCTGGGTTGGGTGGCGGGAGGGGCGGAGTGCTGAGAGTTCAGAAGAAGTCCTCAGGGCTTTTGACTGTCTAGGAAAAAGGGCACAGAACCTAGAAGTGACCGTGAAACCACAGAAACAACTCACCACCAGCATGTGGAGCGGAGCGCCATACAGAGACAGCACCACTCTGGTTATGTGTTGTGGCAGGTGGGAATCGGGGAGCAGGCTTTGTGCCTGAGTGGGTGCGGGACTGGGTTCTTGTCTCCTTTTACAGTATTGTGGTGATTGCTTGGAGTGCCTTCTGTTTCCCAGGGAGCTGTATTCCAGCGGCTCTTCCCACCCACCACACGAGACAGTCTGTGTATTTAAGTGAGGGGCAACTTCCTTCTTTTAAAACTTGCAAATTCCTTTTGAGGGTGAACAGCAACCTCTCAAGACAGGCTTGTGGAGTCTGTGGATTCAAAACATATGCTATACTGCTTGTTAAGTTTTTGAGTGTACATTGCAAAGTCGATTCCTTGAGACAGATGAGTATTTACTAGCTGTGTTGGATGGGGATTTGCTTTTTAGACTTTGTATGTGTTAATTTTTTTATCTTTATTAACAATGTATACAAGTTATAGGAATCACCTGTTTACATTTTCCTGTGACTGTTGGATGTAGGAGAGGGGAATTTGTAGTTTTCTATGCATTTAAAAAAAAATCATATGAAAGCTTTGGTCTGGTCTTTCAGAACAGATGTCACTTCCAGCTTTGAACTGATGTCACCCCTTCCTAGTTGTTGTATTGTTTGGCCCATCCAGAGAAAACTCACCACATATGTCAGAGAGTGACAAAGTGAGATAAAGGTCACCACGGAATAGCATTCACACTGGCCCTCACTGTATCTGTGCCAGCTCCTCGGGTGACCTTTCCCCACTCTGGGAGATGTTTATCATTGCACTGAGCTGTGGGGCAGAATTTGCACGTCCTTCCTGCCCCCTCTGCGCAGAGTCAGTCCTGCATTAGCTTGGAGCACGTCTCTGCTGCAGGTGGCCTGCGGCTTCTGCTTGATTTGACTAGACAGTGAAGAGCGCTCTGTCTTCTCTCCCCCTCCCCTCCCCTGTTAGAACTGTTTCTGCATGTGTGAAGATGAGATAATTAAATACATCCTGGAAGGAGATGGAAAACAATAACACCTTCTGCCTTGACTTCTTCCGGGGAGTGCAATCCCTTGAACCACCAGGCTGTCTTGTCAAATGAGTTATTGTTTTTCAAAATATAGCCTGAGTGGCATCCTTTATAATTAAGGCTTCTGGCTTTCAGTTTAAAGTGATATTTGCCAGTAAAAGCCTGCCAAAAAATAAATAAATAAAAGCAGGCTTACCGTTAAATATTGATTTAAGCTGGGAAACTGGTTCCAAATTTTGTTATACCAGTCTCGATCTCCACGGCCTCTGGGCATCTGTTTCAATTTGGTCCAATTGAAATGGGGAGGAACAGTGCCAGGCTAACAGCAAGGTGATCCAATATAGCAGGATGAGTCGTCTTTGATGAAAAAGAGCCAGGCACAGCCATCTATAGGTCCTGAGGATACGTGACCTGGGCTCGAGCATCCTGTGGGCTGACCTGAGCCAGTGATTATTTTTATTTTTGAAATGTAAAAAGCATGTTGAGTTATCTTTGGAGAGTAATACGGTTTGTCTGTTTGCCTTCTATCGTCTCCTGCTCTGAGTAAGCTTCTTCTCCACCTTGTCTGGACAGACCTTTTTTTCCCCTTGTGCTGTCTTTTGTTAAAAGACCAGAGACAATTTCTTCCCTGCTATGAAACAAATTTCCCAATCACTACACCGAGCTTTTTCCTCACCTATTGAGGGAGCAGATAGGGTCACACAAGACTGAGCTCCTGAATGCACAGGCTTGTGAAATATCATTGTTCATCTGTAGGTCTGACAAGAGGAGGCAAACCAGAAGGGGGAAGGCTAAAGTTTCCTGGAAAAAAAAAAAAAAAGAGGGCATTAGAAGAAACTGAACTCCTCTGCTGGGGCAAAGTGCCCAAGATCTATTAGTCTTGACAACCCTACTTATTCCAGTGTCTCTTGTTATCTGTGAAGTGAACAGAGGCTGATAAGCAGCGATGAGGTGGGGTACTGGTTTGTATTTCCAGACTCATAAATATTTCACAGTACCATTTTCTTACAATCAGATACGTCAGTTTGCCAAGTGTAGATGTGCCTGGATGTTCGAGCAGCACTGGTGTTTAACAAAAGCCTTTTTAAAGGCAGCAGACACAGGGGTGGGGAACACTGAGGTGTGCCTCTGGCTTGCTTGCGACTCTATCTGGCTTTCAAATGCATGTTCTAATTCTGGCAAAGGAGCTGGTATTTGATCTCTGGAAACCGCTGCTGTCTACTCAGAGAAATATATCGTTAGGACTGCATGGGGAGAAAAATCATCCATCACAGCCACACACTCCATTCCTCCTCATTCTCTAGACCCGCCAATGCCCGTGCATTTCTTTGTACTTCACCCCGTGGATACTGGAATCAGGCACCAAAGGGTGATTTTCATTTGCAACAAAACTCTGTTTTGGGAGAACTGCCTTTACCCATGCTTGAGCACAACCCCCTGCAATTTCCAAAGGCCCAGCCTCGCCTCGCCCTATCCCAGGCTCCAGTCAGCATCCCTCACAGCTAAGCCCACTGCACCAGGAAGAGGGCAGCAGGCCTTCTCCCTGATGTAATCAGACCAGAGTATTCAGACACGACCTGATTAACAGCTCCAGTATTAATTTCTCTTTTTGGTTGCTTGACTCACAGCAAGAACCATGCCAAGGCAGCAGAGAGGCAATTAAATTGATTTTAATCTCTGTCAGAGTAGATAGCGTGCCTCTTTCGCTTCTCATTTAAATAATTAGAGTTTCAGTAGGTATTATTTCTGGCTTTTAAAAAAATCGGTATCTTAATGTAATAGAACCCTTGTAATTATAAACTTAATGGCTCTTAATAAGTTAATCATGGCTTTTCACTTAACATGTATTTTTTTCTTATTAAACTTTTATTTTTCGTTGTGTTTTTGCTTTCATTAATGACAGGGGAACACAAAGAATGATGGATAGAAAACAATCCCATCATTTCTTATCATGAAATCTTCTCAACAACTATCTCTTCCTCCCTTTGTGGTGTCCTGGACTTAAAGTGATATTTTCAGATCTGGGACATTTAAGAGATTCTTCTTTCTTTAAACGAACAACATACTTGCTTTAATGGTGATGATCTTTGGCTTCTGTGAGAATTTCCTTATAGGACAATGTATATTGTGAAATTGTGCGGAGTCCCTTGAAACTTAGCATTCCATTAAAGTCATAGAGAAGTACTTTTTAAAATTGCAAGTGGGAAAAACTAAATTATTTTATTCCTTTTGGTATTCAGTCAGATATTGGGGACTTATCTTATTTCTCATGGTATTATGATAAAATGAATTTTTAAATGTGCATTTCAGAGAAAAGGAAACAGGAGCAAAATTCACAGATTCAGTGGCCTTCTTCGTTAGATGCGGAATTTGGGCAGCAAGACATGTATAGTTAGCAGGTGCCTGAGCCCTGCATCCCAGAACTGTGATTAACGCCCATTGCTGCCAAGGGATGAGTGACTGGTGAGTCTCGAAGAAGAGTGCTTAATTCAGACTCTGAGGAAGTAGTGGGTTTTTATCCCAGAGGTCTTAAAGATGCTTTGTCTTTTGGATGCTGAGAACTTGTCTGTCAAGAGGTGAGAGAACATAGCATACCATATACTGTGAGTCCTGGACCAGAAATGTCGACCTTAGAGAGAGACAAAGCCCATTCCCTAGCGTTGGAGGGATGCAGCCTTCTGGAGAAATTAATTGATGAAGCCTGAACTCTTGGATTTAAACTTTAGGAAGAGAGCAACTGGTGTACTGAAAATTGCAAAATGGTGTGTCTTTTTGGGTAGACAGATGACAAAGAAGCACTTCTTGGAATGGCTAGCAACAAAGCAGGCCGGCAGCCTCTCTCTTCCCACGTGTTTCCTCAGCATTTTTGTATGCTCTTAGCTGAATGCTGTGAAACACCCATAAGCCAGCTCTAACCACTCCTGAAGGAAACTTAGAAGCAGAGGCTGGGCCTGTTGTTGGAGGGGACAGAGCAGGTGATCGGCATTGATGGAGGCATCTTAGAGACGGGAAGAAGGACCCGTGAAGTCAGCCATTCCACGTTTGCCATTTGACAGCACTGACAGTGTGCTTGGAAATACATGTCTACCCTCCCTTTCTAGTGTGAGCTGAGAGCAAGGCTCTAACCGAAGACATGTGTGCACTTCTCTCTAGGGAACATATCTTCAGTCATTCTTAGGGGAGATGTTTGTTGTGAGACCCTTATGTAACTGTTTTCAGTGTAGACTCCAGTGTAGACTCCGGAGACTAGGGTATTCGAGCCCAACATTAGGTCGTTTCGGGAACAGAACATTTGAGGCAAGGCTATGAAGGTCGCTGTGATAACAGCAGGGTGAGTGGGGAACTGTTCAGTCCCGTCTCCATGTGGGTGTTCCTGGAGAAGGCCAGCGGGTAGCGGCACTCTCCTTTCCCTTCAGGAGCTGCAAGTATTTTTCCATCTACCCCATGTGACCCTCAAACAAACTTCTTCAGTCAGGTAAAGGGAAAGCCATGGAGGCAGAAACTGCAGCTTTAAAAAGCACTCAAAACTTGAGGGCACAGAAGTAGCTCAACCTCTCAGTAGCCACAGGAGATGGGGATCACTTTTCTTTCCTCCCCAGGCCAGACAAGCACACCTGAAGAAAAAGTATCGCTTCAGTCCTTATTTTTATTAAACAGACAGTAGGTCCCTTAATTTCTCTCATAGCAAAAATGTTAAAACTTTTTGCAAGGTGGGTGAGCAGCTATGAGAGGTAATGAAAATGTGTATGAGTGTAATAAAGTCAAGGACTTGAAAGTATTTGCAGAGAGAATTTGTCTTGGTCTGTCTCAATAGTATCTTTAAAGCAGAAACCTTAAAAATAGTTAAGAAATTTACTTCTCCACAGGTGAGTTTTTAAATTTTTTTTATTTTTTTTTATTTTTTATTTTTCTAATAATCACAAACTTTCTGCAAGAACAGTGAATACAACTTCCATTTCTAAAATGACTTAGGTCAACTTTGGGGTTCTGTCTTACTTATTCTTGTGACCTCTGTCTCTAGCACAGTGCCTGGGTTAGAAGATTAACCACAAATTCAACAAGAATTTGTTAGGTACCTACTATGTGACAGCATTTCTCTGGTTATTTCATATACACCCATGGTGATGAAGAAAATAATTACAGTATTTGCGGTAGTACAGCTTGTACTCTGGAAGATTCCATTAAACAAGTAAGAAACCAACACATGCACACATGCATACACACACACACACACACACAAAACATACACACATACATGTAAATATATGTGTGTATTGTGGAGAAATTATAGATGGGTTGTGGTAAAGATTAGAGAGATGTTTTGGAGTGTCAAGGGGAGCTTCTGAGGTAGTATTTTCATGTTAAAGTTCAGCCATGTTGGGCTGGGGAGATGGCTCATGGGTGAAGGGCTGGCTGTGCAGGAGTGAGGAGCTCCGTTTGATCTGTAGAATCCACGGAGAGCTGAGGCAGTAGTATGCGTCTGCATGCTCAGTGCTCTTCCAGATGGGAGATGGGGGGTGCGACAGGACACCCTCTGGAAGCTTGTGCGAGAGCCAGCTGGGCACATGCAGCGACAAGCAAGGAGACAGGCAAGGACTAACACCTGAGTTGGCTTCTAACCTTTTACATGTGTGTCTCGATTTTTATATACAATTCAGAGAGGAGGAAACATAGAGAAACTAATATGAAGTGGCCTTCTCTGTTAGATACAGAATTTCAGCTAGAAGACATGTATACACAGCTCACAGGACTGAACATGACATTACGGAACTATAATAAATACCCAGTGCTGCCAAGAGATGAGTGGCTGGTGGACATGAACAACACACACACACACACACACACACACACACCGATCACTCACATATACATAGAGAGATTAAAAAATTCAAACATGGGAAAAAGCCGGCGATGCTTGAAAAATAGAAAACAAAATAAAAAACTGCGTGAGTCAAGGCCAGATGGGCACATGTAAGTGTTTGTGTGGAAATGAATAGAAAGGTCCTGGGACGGTCATGTCATAGGGTGGCGTGTGGGCAGTAATTTAGCCCACATTGTGTTGGGGTCCTGGCAAGTGTCCCTCCCTGCCGGCAGAAAAATAATCCACGTGAGGTGAAGAATGAAACGGGTCAGTACCACTTTAGCAGCCTCTGGGTCAAAAGCTCCCAGAGTAAGACAAAGTGCTTTATTTTTCTTATACATTTAAATGCAGTAAAACTTTGGGGGAAGGTTTCCATGTGACAATTACCACAACAAGGCTTCAGGGATGGCTACATCGAAACTCCCTTGCAAAGTGCATTTTTACAGCAAATCACCTGTGACCTTTACAGTAAGAGTGGGCTCTATTGACTGATGAACAGTGTCTGGGTAAGGGCCTAGGGAGGAAGGATTTGTAATAAGCATAGGGCTGGATTCTATTGATGGAGGATGCAAAGGATGGGTTCTATTCACTGAGAGACAAAGCTCAGGATTAGGGCCTAAACAATGCTCAGGATTTTGGAGGATTCAGGTGAAGGCTGGCTTCACAGAACAGCAAACGATCAGCAGGTTGTTAGACACATCTGTTCCAGCCTTCTGGGTTCACAGGTATCAGTCATTTCCTTCCCTTGAAGGAGAGAGCCTGAGTGTTTAACAATTCTGAATTTTTTTTATTGCTTTCTGTAAGCTGTGCCTTCTACAACATGGCCAGGGTATTAAAATACCGTGCAGCAGGAATTCTCTAAAACTTTCCTCAAAATTAAAACTATTTGCACTCCAGGAACACACACGAAAAGATGAGCCATAGAGTGAAAGAGAATGTTGACATATCATGGTATCTGATTCTTTTGTACAGAATATATAAAGAATCCTTACAATCCAATAGCAGAAAGATAACCAAATGTAAAAATGGGCAAAGTACCTGGATAGACATCTCTCCAAGGCTAGTTATACATGGCCAATAAACAAACGAGAAGATTCTCTTTGTCACTGGTATTCAGAGAAATGCAGCTAAAAATCATGAGATGCTCTTTCACCCTCAACAGGATGCTAGAACAAGAATGTCAGACAATGACAAGTGCTGGTAAGAAAAGGAAGACATCACAATCCTCATACACTTCTGGGAATGATAATATTCCTTAATAATCACAATCCTAGGTCTCTACTCGCCCCAAATGAAAGCATACCTCACACAAAAATCGTGTACACATGCCAACACAATAGCTGAGGGTGGAAACAACCCAAATATACACAGAGTGACAAATGGACACATGGTGGTGTATACACCCAATGGGATTTTACAGGAGGAGGAATGTACTACCAGCTCACACTACAACATGGATGAACCTTGAAAAGATGCTAAGTGTAAGAAGCCACTCACAAAAGGCTTCATGAAGCTCCATCAGTTTTGAATTTCTGGACCAGGGTAATTCGGAGAGAAAGAAAGGAGATGACTCTCAGAAAATGGGAGAGTGGGAAGATAAAGGTTGACATTCAAAGGACACAAGGTTTATTTTCAAGGTAATAAAGTTATTCTAAAATTGACTATGGCGATGGTTACACACACTCAAACCAATGGAACTGTACACCTGATGCAAGCACACTCCCTGGCGTGTGGATTATGTTTAATAAGACTATTGAAAAAAATCCACTAAAAACCCCCCAGAGCCTAGGGATACACTTCATGTTGATAGAGAGTTCCAGGCTCTTCAGTCAAAATGTACTATATCTAGAGTTGAATAGCTTTGTTCCCAAGGAAAGATCGTCAAGGAAGAGATTCTTAGAATACAAAGCTTTCTTTCCCCAAATACTGCAAAGGAACAATACCTTAAACACCACAGGATACTCATAAATATCTAATTTGCACCGCTGCGCGATAAAAAAGCTTGTTTCTTCAACTCATTAACAACATTCAGAAATATCTTCTAGCTCTTTGCCTGTGCGTAAGGATATTTACATATGCTCTTGTGCACCAACTGAGTAAGCCCCGTTTGTGCCCACAGCTTCTGTGTCGCTTTGGTCTACCTGAAACGTGCTTGGAACACAAGCAGAGGGAGAGATGTTCAGGGACAAACACAGTAGTGGGAGGTGTGAATGTTGTGTGAGAATTCATGTAATTAGTACATTTTGAAAGATGGTTTTCTGACTATGTCTAGAAATCAGGGTTACTTCAGTTTTAAAATAAGATTGTATTCTGCCCAGTAACATACTTTTTGTTTTGCAGGGGAATTAGTTATTGTTGAAGAAAAACAAAAAACAAAAAGAACAAAGCAAAGCAAAAGAAACACTGTTGATGAATTTCTAAATAATTTTATTAAATAAGAAACTCAGAGCCAAATATAGGGGCAAAAGCTGTAGAGATCAGAGAAATAGTGATAGCCACCAGCTAACCTTACTCACAGTGCCGACGTAGCTCCCCTCTCCCCAGAACCAGCTTCTTCCTGTCTAACCTGCACCTTTATTGCCTTGCTGTTCTGCCTTATCATTGGCTCTTAGTCCAGCCACCTCACTTCCTCGTCACTGCCTGTCTATACAGACCTTCAGGTGTCTATGGTTGATACTGGGATTAAAGGTGTGGGTTACCATACTTGGTTGTGTCCTTGAACACACAGAGACTCTGCCTGCCATGTGATTGGATTAAGGGCGTGTGCTACCACCGCCTGACTTTTGTTTATGGATGGCTATCTATGTCCTCTGATCTCCAGGCAAACTTTATTTATTAGCATACAAATAAAATATCACCACATTTCAGCATAAATAAAATATCACCACAAAACACAAACGAAGTATCTAGTTATTTGAGGCAGGGTCTTTCTCTGTAACTTTGAACTACAGATTCTTGTGCTTTATCCTCTTGGGTGCTGGCCAGAGGTAAATACTCTGTCTTTTTAAGACAAGATTTTAACCACATTAGTGCTCTTTAGTCTAAAGTTTAGTACCTTTCTATATGTATTCTATAGTTTTTTAACCAAATTTTGATGGATGGATCCCCAGAATTTGAGATGTAGTCAAGACAACTTTCCTTTGATCAAAACTAAGAAACTCAAACATACAACGGGATGAATTTGCTCTCTGTAGGCCCCACTTATCTTGGAAGATAGCTTATCAGTGTGATGCTGTCCGTCACAGGACATTCCCACTTGCCAAGAAGAAAGCTATAGGGTGTGATGGCGGTATGGTAAATGAGTATAAGAGGAAATGGAGAGGCCGAGGTTCCTACTATTTTTTTTTTTTAAACACAGTCTAAGGTTTCCTTTGGGCAACAAGAGTGGAGCTGTGTGGGTGCTGGGTAGTTCTGAAGCCTTCCCCACAGTGAATGTGAGCACCTTACTTCTTCTACTCCATTAAGGTGGTTGGGACATATGGAGTTTTGCATTGGCCAATCATGGGAATCAAGTTTATCTCTTCCCTTTCTCTTGCTCCACAATGATTAAATGAGTGCCACTGCTCCCCCCAACACACACACACACACACACACACACACACACACACACACACACACACAATGGCTTTTGTGATTTTTCTCCCTAACCTTTCTTCCTCCTTCCTGCCACCTGATAGAGGGGGGTTTGCTTTCCCCAGGATTCTCTCTGCCCAACCAGGTTTTTACAGATGAGTCTGAAATGTCCAAATATCCTACGAATGATTTTGAATGTGTGAGATTTGCTTTGAAATCCAAAGTGTAGGGTACGGATGCCATCCTCACCACACAGATGGCTCCTGGAACTTTACAACTCAATTTTCTGCTTAAAAGGGTGCCACTTACAAACTAGCAAATACAGCAAGTGGCTAATTAGCCAAATTAATGAGGGCTTGTTTACTGGAGGTCCCCAGTGCCCTTGGAACTTGGGATGCTTCCTTATTACAATCTGCGAGTGGTTTCTTCCAATTAATTTTTAACATACAGCTCTTTTCTCTTAGTAATATGTAATATCCTAATACTTCCAAGGGGTTTCAAGAATTAACTCATTAATCCTTATTGGGAACCACTAGAAGACTAAACAAAATAAAAAGAATTAATAATGTTTCATTGTTTGTTTATTTGCTTGTTTATTTTGATTAACACTAATTTGAGCTATTTTATGACTTCTAATCTATAGATTTGGAGAAAAATTGGTAAAAAAGAAAGCATTATAGCCCTGTTTTGAGTAAAGGACAGAAGGGAGGAAATACATGTAGATGTCAAAGGAATTGCTCTTTACCACAGAGTAAGTAATAATGAAGTCAAGGAAACTCAGTATTCTCACTTCCAGCTTCTTGTAGGAGACAAGTCCATCCTTGAATGAACACACAGAAAGAAGCCATGAAAGCCCAATACAATGAGAGAATCTTGGAAGCAGCTGGAGATAACTGCTTCAAGGCGTATGAGGTATCCTTGGTAAGATTAACAGCTGGCTTTTCATAATAAAGTTCAGAGGACAGAGAGCAGTGGGAAGACTTGTTTAAAGTGTGAACAGGAAAAAGTGTCAACTGAAAAGCCTGTGTATGATGAAGCTAACCTTCAAAAGTAAAAGAGAACTCAAGACATTTCTAGGTAAACAAAACAACGATTGGAGAGATCGTGGCTAAAGGATCTGCCCTCAGAGAAATGCTAGAAAGAATCCTCCAGACTAATGTAACTAAAAGCTATAGGAAGAGGTGAAGAACTCAGGTTAAATCCGTGTTAATTTGGGCACAATATATAAATATGTGATTTGTGACAATAACAACATTGAGGGGCAAATATTTTGTATTCCGTGGAAGCTCGTTATCAATTAAAACTTGATTATTGTGGATTTAGCATGTTGATTATAATCCTTTCTGTAATTACTAAGAAAAACCAACAACAAAAAATACAGTAAAGGGGGAGAGGGAAGAAAAGTTGGAGGGGAGACAAGTCTCCATTTCCCCTCATGTGCTTTGTTTATTTTCTCTTTCTCAGTACTTACGTCACCAAAGGGGATGGCTGGAGTCCATCCTGATCGGTGATAGATACCAAACAATCAGTAGCTGTTTCTGTACTTATGCAGATGAACAGCCATGCATGGACAGAAGCAGAGGACCCAATCTTCATCCTAGAAAGGGCATGTGAACACCCGAGTGTTTCGAGAGTAGCCTTGTTCCTACAGAAGTAGCCTTGGCCCCATGACAGTTCTCTGCCTTATCTGGGAGGCTTTTGTGGCATCCTTTCAAATATGTAAGAATAGCCTTTATCCGTTCTCACACAGCTTGAACACTGAGATGGAGATGGAGATGCCACCAGGCAGATGCCAGCATAGTTTGTTACTTGTGCCCTCTGGGACCAGTGAAGCTGAACCTGGGACGGACAAGGAGAAGTGTGTTAGAATGTGTGGTAGAGCTGTGAAGTGATGCTAAGCAGTGATATCCGAGGTCACAGCAGTCCTCTCCTCTGAATGCATTCTCAAGGCTGTGGCACTCTGGGCCTGTAATAGGGGTAGCAGCCCAGGAGTACTTGAGATGCTTCCATTGTCCTGATAACAGAAACAGTACAGCCACAAGCATGCGACTCTAATCTAGGAAAGCCATAGGCAGATCTATCCAGCCTCCCAGGAGTTGTTGTGTTACTTATACCCTGCATAGCTACAGAGAAAGGGCTTCCTAGAGCTGTGGGACAGGGTTCATCTCCTACCCCATTGTATCCAGAAGGCAGTGCACAGAGTCCAAGAGGCTTGATCTGCACCCATAACACTTCATGAGGGTTTGAGGACTTCCTTAGGACCTGTTATGTCTTCCTTTCCTTCTTTATTTTTGTGGTGCTAAGGATTGAACCTAGGACCTTATGTGCACTAGGCAAGTGCTATACCACTATGTTGTATTTTCTTTCCACATGCATATGAATATATTCTTTTGAAATAGGGCCTTGCTAAATTAGGCAAATTGGTCTGCATCTTAGTCTGTAGCCCAGGATGGTCTTGTCTTAGGATCTTCCTGCTTCTGCTGCTCGAGTAGCAGGGTTTGCAAGTCTATACTCCTAAGCCTGGTTGGTTACTGCTTTCATCTATCCCTTTTAGAATGGAAATGACTACTCTATACTCGGCCATTGTGTTTTGGAAGTGCTTAAGGTTTGATTTCACAGGCTTAAAGTTAGAAGAAACCATATTCCTAGAACATGCCTTGAGCCTCACATCTGAGTTAAGTGATATTTGGATGTTAGATTTTTGAATGGGTGCTAGGAAAGGTAAAGCATTTGGAACTATTGGGATGGTATGGGTGTGGTTTTCTTGTGAGGCCATGGGTTTTTAGGAAGTCAGCGGTAGGTTTCTGTCATCTGAATTTGTGTTTCCCCAAAGTTCTTATACTGAAATTTTATACCTGCTATAGTTGTATTAAGAGGTGGGGCTTGAGAGATGATAGGTCATGAGGGACCTTGTGTAGGAGAGTAAGTGCTCATATAAAAGAACCTAAAGGGAGGTTGTTTACTCATTCTGCCATATGAGAATATGGCTAGAAATGTGAGTAGGTCACATGACGACACTGAGGTTCTGGACACTAGGAGATGACCATAGAGGGTGGATCTAGGAGACAGAAAGCCAGTTCTCTTTTCACATTGAACATATTGGCAACTTGGTCTGAGATCTTCATGTCTCTTTGAGCAGCAGCTTTGTGTTATTTACACTTTTCATGTCTAAGATACTTCCTCACAGCCGCTCCAGCTGACAGAAGCAAACTTCTCTGGGTGGACTCCTACCTTCTGACCCTTAGCTGTTCGTCTATCACTGTAGCTTCTCAGAGAGCAGGTTGTTCAGGAGTCACAAGTTACAGGACTTTTGGATAACCTATTATGTTAGCTCAGGAGGTAGTTTTGGAAAGAAGTAACCCAACAATATTCCTAGTTTCCCCCATCCATTAATCTGAAAAAAATGTTTTTACTTTGCTTGAATAGTTTCTTTGTTGCCCCCTCGCCTAACTTGAGAGTTTCTTCTAAAACCAGAAAAGAGTGTTTTGGGTTTTTTTTATTTTTATTTTTTTGAGGCAAGTTTTCTCTGTACAGCTTTGGAGCCTTTCCTGGAACTCACTCTGTAGACCAGGCTGGCCTCAAACTCACAGAGATCCATCTGCCTCTGCCTCCCTAGTGCTGGGATTAAAGGCATGCACCACCACTACCTGGCTGTGATTTTTTTTTATATAAATAATAAAATAATTTATGTTTATTCTTTTTTGTAAAAGGAAAAGGTTACCTTATGAAAATGAGTAGTCACAACAAAAATCTATGAAAAATGAACACCTTTTTGTATGTTTCCTTATTCATGTGCATGTGTCTGCATGCGCCTATGCATCCATGCACGTGGGTGGAAGAGAGTGATTTTATGGTGCATGTAGAGTGAATGGACACAGATAGAAAGGGAAAGTGGAACAGCATGCTTAGACTCAGAAGAGGAGGAAATTCTTTTAGGATTTAAAATATTTTTTTGAGGACAGCGACAGGGGCATCCTAAATTTTGGAGAAATGGAAGTGTTAGAAAGCATGAAAGACTGGGAAGATGACTCGACTTGTAAAGCACTTTGCTCCCCTAGTGTGAAGACTAAAACTGGACCCTGCACCTAGACAATGTTGAGTGGGTACCCTGTCTGTAATCCCAGCACTCAGGAGACAGAAATGGGGTCCCAGGAAGATGCTGGCTAGCTAGACGAGGCAAGCCTGCAAGCTCGGGGTTCAAGTCATAAGCATATGACCTGACCTCAATGCATATGTGGAGAAGAGTCAAGGAAGACAGCTCTCAGCCTCTTGTCCCCACACGTGTGTGCGCACACATGTACACACACGCACAGATGCATATGCATCATGACACACACATGCAAATAAATACCACCATGTAGCTGTGGATTACAGAGTGTCTTTAAATGAAACCCAGGACATCCAAAGCAAGCGGTTTTGTTGTTTCTCAGATGCTGAATTGGATTTTGTCAATTGTGAGTGGCTGAGACTTAAGTAAGCTCACATGGATGACCTTGGACACTATGTGAACACCAAGTAGAATTTAACTTTAAAGGACCGGTCTTTTCCTGGCCTTATTTCTGAGATTCATGTTAGATTTTTACTTTGTGGTTTTTTTTTTTCCAAATTCATCTCTCAGGACTTTGTTCTAGAGTTTTCTTCCCCTTGAAAATTTCCCCTGGCATTTCTCTTTTCCTGGGTGACACTGACTCTTCAACCTTTGGGTCTCACTCTGTCTTCCACAGATTTCTCATCGATCTGATCCCACCCACCTAGACTTCCTTTGTCCTCTCAACTGACAACCTGTTCTGTGAAGGCAGGAACCCCCTTTGTAGGCCCAGAGTCTGTGCACAGTAGGCTCTTAACTGTCCCACTGCTGAATGAACAGTGTCAGCAGTGAGTTCTCCCATGAGCTGTTACCTTCATTTCATTTCAGGCCTGTGAATTACTGTGTTTTCAAAATGTTCCTTTTCAGTGGGAAGGACGAACCTTGTAAAGGTCCCAGCAGGTTCCCCGCCAAGCCCAGAGTTTGCACTCTGTGTGTTGTATAGTCATAAAAGCTGACTTGGGGGACAGGAGGCAAAACGTCACCTAGGGTGTTAATATGTATGGTCTAATGCCTAAGCTGAGTGGAGGGACCCCTGTTGTTCAGTGTATTTTAAACAAGCAAGCAAACAAACATATGTAACAAATGAGAGACGTGCATGGAGCAATGGTGAAAAAGTATCGTAAACCAAGGGTCTTCTGTGGAGGGTGTCTAGGAGTTGTAGTGCAATGGGACAAAGGACTATTATTAGGGACTTAGTACTGACTATTCATTTAACCCTCCTGCGTGTCTGAGATCCTTTCTGTGTTCTTCCTAATAACTTATTTATGGGATAGCCATAAATAACTGTGGGTGGTGTTTTTTCTTTTCCCATTTTTGCACACACATGTGTTGTGTGTGTATGTTTGCATGTGTATGAGCACACCTGTCTGTGTGTGAAGATGTGCATCCATATGTATGTACATGCCTGTGGAGGCCTGAAGTTGATGTCATGAATCATCCTTGATTACTATTTCTTGGTATTCACTGAGACAGGGTCTCTCAATCAAACCCAGAGCTTGCCAGTATGGCTAGTGTGTATAGCCAGCTTGCTCAGGGAACTCCCTGTCTTTGTCTTCTGAAGCTAGAATTATAGGTGGGATGCCATGCCCAATAGGAATTAACATGGATTCTGGGGATCCAAACTCAAGGTCCTTACACATTCAAGGCAAGGGCTTTTACTATTGAGCTATCTTCTTAGTCCCAGTGGGGTACTATCTATAGTGTTTGCTTTCATGTCTAGATCCCTAGGTAGAAAAGTATTCAAATTTCATGTAGAGATCTACTTAAAAACTATTTTTAATTCTTAAAAATTGTGTGTGTGTGTGCACCCATGTATGAGTATGTCCAAATATGTGCAGGTACTTGTAGAGTCCAAAAGAGGGCATTTGGATCTGGAGTTTTAAGTTGTAAACTGCCCAACCTGGGTGCTGGGATCAAATTCCAGTTCTCTGAAAGAGAAGTAAGAGCTTTTAACCATGGAGCCATCTCTCTAGCCTTGGAGATTTCTTAATGACTTTCTAGAGGTGATCTTTAAGTTCTAGTATGCCTATAAATAACTGGAGGGTCTAGATAAGTTAATAATTTGAATATCTAGAACTCCCTCCTAACTTAACTCATTGGGTTTGGTTGTGTGTTCTCCAGAAAATTATTTTAAGTGATTGATCATTTGGGGGGGTATTTTGGTGCATGTGATCCAAGAAAAATACTTCATGGTATGACTTTGGCCAAGCTCTTTTTGTACGATCAAGATGAGCTTCAGACTTCTCAGTGTTGTAGAGATTGACAAAGACCCCGGAGATGCTCCCAAGAAGAGCATCAGAAATAGTTAGAGTAATGGAAGGATTGATTAGAGGTATTTACTGGGTTTAAAGGATCTAACTGTGCCTAATCCTTAAAGCTTGCCTCAGCAACAGCTAATGGGAGATGCAATAATGCTATACAAATATTTGAACAGCATAAGCATCAAAGATGGAGGGAAAATTATTTAGTTTGTTAGAAGACAGTATGAATAAGAGTAGCTAAAAATGACCTCCAGGCTAAAAGGAGGATTAACTACTGAAAGCAAAGTGATTAGGTTTCAGAGCAGACTCTTAACAGATGTGATAAATCAATAGACATAAACGTGTAAAGACATTGATCAACAAGTGAGTTCATTCATTTATCTGTTAAAGGCCAGGGAAGGATCAACTCTCAGTTTGCTCTGTTCTCCAGCTTTGCTAGACAACACTCACTTGGCTCTCCCATTTGTTCTCACACTTGGTCTTGTTAGGGTCTTAGCCCTTTGACTTTTTTCTGGAGACATCATTAAACTGGCCAGCTTTGATTCTTCAAACCAGAAGATGTTTTTCTCCTTCTTTCACTTAATTCAAATTCTTATTAAGCTCTTCCTGGCATTTTTTTAAAGTCTCTTTTAAGGTACTAGTCTAGGTTCTGGGTAAGAAGCCTGGGCTATATTCTTAGGGAGTTGATTTTATACAGTACTATTGTGGTTTCTAACACCCCATGGTCCTAACTGGAACTGGTTGAGTTATTTATCCATCTTCGCCCCAACAGGGAGGGCCAAACAGTCCTTGATTTTGAGCTAACCCATAAGGCAAGCTTCAAGGACAAAAACAGTTACAGAACTTAGCAAGCATGAGCTTTGCTCCAGTTGTTTTTCTTACCCTTCGTTACTCACTTCCTCTACTCCCTTTGTTATTAACTCATTAACAATATTTTATTATTATTGTGATTATTAACTCTACACTCAGCTCAGTAAGTACTCCCCCCAGTCTCTTTCATATCACCCCAGAAGGACCTTCCAGTAAGCAGGCTGGGCCATTTCCTCCAGTGCTGTGTGCCAACCTCATAGCTGGCAGCTGTTGAGTAGACAGGAAGAGATGACTGTCAGGTGGAGGCAGAAGGTGAGAAGTACTCATACAGGAGATATAGTACCGTCTCTTGTCTAAACAATAAACAGCAACAACATCAGCAACAACGCATGACCTGGTCTCTCTCCTTTCTGGGTGTAGCGTTGTACTTCTTTGTGACTTTATCTTTCAAAGTTGATTGTCATTTACACACACACACACACACACACACACACACACACACACACACCAATAAATAACTACTTACTTTTACCCATGTACAAATGTTCCATGGAGGGACAGCAGGAAGTGATTGGAAACTGGCCAGGATCTGGCTGCTCCTCCAATAATGCACCTTCAGAGCCACCCTGGACTTGATCCTGCTTCTCCTTGTCTTGTCTAGTGAAGTGGCCTCTGGGCTGCTTCCTCTCCATCCATTTCAATCTGGAGCCTTTTCTTTTGTCATTGACTGCTGAACCATGGCTCTGATATTTTACTTGAATGATTTTCTTTTATTTCTGTTGTTACCATCTATGAACCTCCAGCCTCCCACAGCTGGCAAAAATACAGCCTATACCATTTAGAGATCTGCCATTTTGGATTTCTGGGTGTTCATTTTTTTTCCTGTGGTGGGAAAAGTAACCTGGGGCACAACTGTTGGACTTTGGAATTTTAAAAGAAGGTTTAAAAGATGTCTCCTGCTTTGACCTTAGACCTGTGATCAATTAGACTGAATGGAAGTGCTGAGACATCCTTTCAATGAAGGGAATACATGCAGATGTTTCATATTGGTGAATGATCTGTACACAGCCTTGCCTGGCTTATCCTTTATAAATGTTTCTATAAGTTGCATAGGAGGGACAATTTCTTGTACTAAATGTAAAGTCTGAACAGTGTAATGCACTGGTGTAGCCCCAAGCTGCACATGGTAATCAAGCACCTGAAATTCCCCTATTCTGAATAGAGATGAGCTACTAAGTGTAAAATATACACTGAACTAAAAGAAATCTTAATAGAAAGAATGTAAAAAATATTATTGATAAATTTTATGCCACTTTCACAGAAAAGTAATATTTTGAGAGCACTGGGGTCAAATTGTCTCAGTGATATTAGGCTCATTTTATGTGGCTACTAGACAATTTAAATTATGCATGCACTTGCAGGCATTTCTATGGCAAAGTGTTGTACTAGAGAAAAGATATCTAAAAAATGCGCTTTTAATTAAGTACACATCACAATCCTACAGCTCCTTTATTTGTATTTTTCCTGAACTGCTTATGTCTACCATTTGAACTAGTTTAGAATTAAGCCATCAACCTTGCTTTAAAAACATCTGGCGTGTAGCACCCAGGCATCATTATTTTTCTGCCATGACCATGTTGCTATAGGAGCACTGTTATGGTACAATAAAGCACAACTTGAGCTAATAACTTGTATATGAAAATAGTTACATCTTCATTGTGCAATCCACAAGGCACCTATACAGTTTCATTGCAAACACTAATCCCATTTATAACAATGCTTTCTCATTCATTTGGCATGCTTTTATTATTATTAATACAACAGTGAACATTCTCTATATATCAGAATACAAGCATCTATTTTGGATAATCAAACTTATAAATCTTGTGACTGCTTTACATATAGCCAATTAAGTCCCTCTTCTCAGACTCTTGGTAGACCAGATGGTGCAAAAAAAGAATGGCTAGATAGCTTTACAGTGCGTTTGACAGTCCCAGGAGCTGAGAAGACTAGCAGAGAGGCACATGTGATTCAGTTGCCCAAAATGCTCATTTTAAACAATGAGAAACAATTAGAAAATGTTGCTAATTTTTGCAATGTCCTCTTTACCAGCCATGTCAAATTGCTCAGCATACTTCAGTGAAATCCTTCCTTACACATGAGCAGATTCCCTTATAGGTCTGCTGTTCTAGTTGGATAATGTTTTTTTTTTTTTAAATAAAAAATCAGCAATAATAGTTTACAAAGTATTGTAATGACATTTCATACCTAGTCTATGAGATTTTCTTTTTTTGTCTGTAGCACACCAGTCCATTGTTGTTAGTGGTGGTGGTTTTTTTTTTTTTTTTGTGTGTGTGTGTGTGAGAGAGAGAGAAAGAGAGAGAGAGAGAGAGAGAGAGAGAGAGAGAGAGAGAGAGAGAGAGAGAGAGAGAGAGAGAGAGAGAGAGAGAGAGAGAGAGAGAGAGAGAGAGAGAGAGAGATTCACAAAAATTGTAGTGTTTGCAGTGTAGCCCACAGGGAGCTGTTGCCATGGGTGGTCTTTTACTTCATTAACTGCTGTTTAGCTTTACATAAATATGTGTACAAATATGGATGTTTCCTTGTTATATTTGTCTTCAGAGGTTTAAACCATCCATATCTAAGCGCTCTGTAGGTTTCCAGCTATTCACTCAAAGAGATTCAGAAATTCATGGCTGAGGACAACATCACAGAATCACTGGGAACTGTTTTAATTCAGTAAAACTAAGGTCCCAGTAAAACCCAGACCTTTAAAAAAAAAGTAATACTTTTTTTTTTACATAATATTTCTTGGCCATGATTTTTAATCATAGTTTGATTGCTATTATCTAAATGTATGTTGAATGATCTCCTGTATGACTTTCAATAAAATGTATACTTTGCAAAGGTAAGAACGTGTGTGTGTGTGTGTGTGTGTGTGTGTGTGTGTGTGTGCATGTGTCTGTGTTCATGAATGTGTATCGTGGTGAACCCTTAGTATCTAGGTTTTAGTGTGATTTTTGATGACTTTTTCAGACATCCTTTACCTCTCCCCTCCTTAGGTGGCCCCCTATGTCCCCTATCAGCTCACTTGTGCCCTAGTGTTACCCTCAGAGTGGTTTCCCCTAGCCTCTACAACGGTTTCCTTTACTTTCCTGGTTCCTGAATTCCTTCAGGTTGTATACTCACAGCTAAAAATCTGGAGCTGGGAACCTCAGATGAGAGAGAACATGGGACACTTGCCTCCTAGGTCTGTGTTTCCTCACTCAGTAGGATCTTTTTAGTTTCCTTTAATTACGAGACAATCTCATAACAATGTTTTTGTTATAGCTGAACATTATCCCATGGCATCTGTGGACCACTGTGTGATGGATCTTCTTCCTTTCTCTGCCAATGCGGGGGGAGGGGGGGGGTCAGGGGAGGAAATGGAGAAGAGACAATGAAGGGAGAGGTTGCTTGGTTATTTACCTCAGGCTTGCATCTGTCTTGATGGGCATAGTTCTCTCCAGTGAATGGAACTGAATTTCATCCAGGTAGTTCCAGACAAGACAGTAGGAGCATGTTCACTGGATTCTTTCTTACTCATGCAGCTGGTTAGCGGGCAGAGAATATTCAGGTTCTTGGCCTGGGGATTAAAGTGACTTCAGGTGAGTGTTTGCCACCAACTTTTATCTTTTCTGTTGCTTCGCGGCGGCACATTGAGGGGAATCCCACAATTGGCATTGGCTTTGCTGGTGTTCGTTACAACGACTCCCTGTGCCACTGCCAGGGACACTCTCTTCTTTTTCCGCTCACCCCTTGTGTCTCTTCACTTACCTCCCTTGTTCCATCCTTAATTTGGTGACCATTTCAAATGAGTTCTTTAGAAAAGATGAATGGCACATGATGCTTGAATGCGTCAGTATTCTATGCTTGTTTTCTTGCCCTCCTGTTCGAATTATTCGGCTCAGATATTTTTAAATATAGCTTGTAGCTGGTCAGCTCTCAGAGAGAATAATATCAAACCATCTCTCTACCCTATTTTAATTCAATTGCACACTACATAGTGTAATGAGCTTGGAAACCAGATTGAAAAAAAAATTAGAGTAATGGAGGCAGACAGTGCTATGCCTTATAAATTTCAGTTATTCTGATTGGCTTCATTTTAACTGAGAAAAATATAATCCACCATAGATGGTTATCAGTGTTCAAAGTCAGCTGAGACTACCTGAGATGGTGTTCAGTAATTACAGCCTTGCAGTTTCTGGGAGATTCCATCCCCACCAGACCCGCTGTCTCATGTCCCCATTTGTAACACTGTTCATTACGTTCACCCCGCTGCCATCACTCTGGAGCCTTCAAAGGTGTTCTGGAGGCTACCTTACTGTAGGACATGGATAATGAAATAGTTATATGTGACTTGTATTATAATTGCCTCACCTAACCCCTATTTAGCTTGAAAAGTAGACTTAATAAAAGCAGGAGTGAAAGGCACTTTATGTTTTTAATAAGGAGTCTCATATGGTATTACCTGCTGTTTTTCATTGTGTGTCTCGTTGCCTGGTTTTCCTTTGAGATACATGACAGAAGAAAGCTAAGCACATCTCTTAATCTTAAGGCTCTTTAAGAATCTATTGCAGTAATCTACCAAAATCGATCGATAACTTCAAGCTAACAGGATAACTTCTAGAGTACATACATGTGCTTATAGAGTCAGGCAGACCTGCTCCCTGGCAAGGGAGGGCCCCCATGGCTAGGAAAGCAGAGGATTCCACTGTATAATAATTTAATGTTCTGTTTGCAAAAGGTAATTATAAAACTCTCATTCCATCTCCTGCTCCGATGGGCTCAGGATGAATTTAAAATGGATTAAGAGGAAATGGATAAGACGTTCTGTATTGCTGAACTCTGCCCAGTGTCATGATATGCAAACAGTGAGCAGAGCTCAGGAGCGACTAAATACACATGGAAGAGATGACAGGGCTCAGACGTGAGAACGCCTGGATCAGCCAGAGAAAAGGGCTCCTAAAAATAGTGCTAACAATTTACAGAAGAGAAAATCTGACTGCGCTGTGAAAAAAGTCTTTGAAGGTAGAGCTGCTTGGAGCTGCATGCTCTAAACATATTCAGGATGTTATGTTTGGAGAGGGGCATCTATTTTCTGTGCATTCATGTCACATAAGAAAGGGAAACCGCATCTACAGCCTTGGAGTATGGGATGGAAAAAGACCAGACTGGGAATCAGAAGGTGACATTGTGCCACTAATTAGCTCTGTGACATTTAGCCAGGCAAAGTATCTTCCTAGGCCTGATGTATAAACTGGGTAAATGGTCTATGAAACTGAGAGCAGTCTCTATCTTCTAGACTGTGTGTGTGTGTGTGTGTGTGTGTGTGTGTGTGTGTGTGTGTGTGTGGTGTGTGGTGTGTTTTGCAGGTACGGTTGAATTTTTAGAGCTTCACCTAATTCTAGCTAGATTTAGATTTGAAGTTGTTCAAATTTAGGGATCACACTTCTTTTTCTTTTTAGAAAGTTGTATTTTTATTTTATATGTGCATGTGTAAACCTGTTTGTATATATGTGCACACTGTGTGCATGCCCGGTGCCTTTGGAGGCCGGAAGGGAAGGCTGGATTCTCTGCTACTGGAGTCCCAGGTGGTTGTAAGCTGCCTTAAGTGGGTTTTAGGAACCCAACCCAGGTTCTTTGCAAGAGAAATGCACACTCCTAACCACTGAGCCGTCTTTCCAGCCTGTGAATCACATTGCTTTCACTTCATTTGGTCCCTCTTTTTTTCTTTTAAGTCATTAGCTGTTTCTAATTCATTCAAATTAGCACAAGTTGAATACCACAGAGATGTAGAAAGAAAACGTTTTAAGTAAAAAAAAATCTGTCCTTAGTCTTATAGAACCACCCTATATGATGTAATCAGCAATTACAACAAGATATGCAGCATGCCATTGTTTCCACTGTACTTTCCATGGATGCTTAAATGTTGATTTTTCCTTAGGATAGTTTCCTTGATAAAATTGCCTTCTTCTGCGTTTAATGCTGAATCGTGAACATAAATCAAGCTTTGGTCCCTGGGCTTACTTCTGGCCATGCAAAGCATACTGTTTATAGCTGTGTTGCCCTGTGCAGGCAAATGGTTGCAAATGACTTTTTGTTCACACTAAAAAATTTATACTACCTGACACTTAAAAGAAAATGTCTGTCAATCCATTTCAACACATGTTGCTCCATGTTAGTTACTTTTCTTGTTGCTATTAAAAAAATATCATGACAAAGGCAACTTAAGGAAGGAAGGATTTATTTTGCTTCGTAGTTTGAGGTCACAGTGCATCATGGTGCGGAAGGTGTGGGGCAGGAGTGTGAGGCTGCTGGCCATATTGAATCCACAGTGAGGAAGCAGAGGGAGAGGAGCCTGGCTGGTCAGCTTCCTTTACTTTTTATTCAAGCTGGAACTTGAACCGGGCTTACAGAATGATGCAACCTCCAATTAGGCAGCTGAATCTAAAAACTTCCTCCTAAAAATGCCCAGGGGTTTGCCTCCAAGATAATTCTAGGTCTTGTCATATTGACAACAAATATTAATTATGACATGACTCCTTTTCCTGTTTTTAAAAAGACACGTAATATTCTGCAGAATGGACGTGCCATTGGGTCCACTCTGTTGGTTCAGGGGATTAAATTTTCAGTTGGAGTTAGGTACTGTCAGATCCAGGGATCAAGATGGTCTCTTCAGGGTCTGTGGTCATCATCAGTTCTGGTCTTAAGTCCTTTTATGTGGTTCCAAGAGCTCTCTCTCTCTCTCTCTCTCTCTCTCTCTCTCTCTCTCTCTCTCTCTCTCTCTCTCTCTCTCTCGTTGCTGTGGACAGGAAGTTCAGTAGTCTAGTGACCAAGCTTAGCTGGATTCTGAAGCATGAAGCACAGAATATTTGGGTGGGCCTGAAATAAAGACTGTTCCTCAGACCTGTGTGCAGTTGGTTAAAGGGGACTGAATGCTAGAAGCTCAAGGCAACAAATGTCTCTTACAAGCAGCTATTTCCCGCGGTGGCTCTGCTGTGCTGGGGCTTGGACTCTGGACCTTTGTCTACCTGTTGCTGGCATACTCACCCAAGAATTCTTTGTAACTAATCAGAAAGTCATCTTATCAGCTATCTCTTTGTGCTGCGTTTCTTAGAGTGGCGTCATCAATGTTATGTTTCCTAAAGTTTAGCAACTGATGTCTTTTTATAACTGTTATTTGTTGTGATTTTTATTCTCACTTCTGCTGTGTTACTTTTCTTACTTTAATAAAAATTCTGAGTATTTTAAATATGTCAATCCTTTGTGTACTCTATGTGTACACAAAGTCTTTTTCATCAATTGTGTACTCTGTGTGTAAAAGCCTTTTTTTTTGGTTTTTCGGGACAGGCTTTCTCTGTAGTTTTGGTGCCTATCCTGGATCTTGCTCTGTAGACCAGGCTGACCTCGAACTCAGAGAGATCTGCCTGGCTCTGCCTCTCGAGTGCTGGGATTAAAGGTGTGCGCCACTGCCACCCGGCTGTGTAAAAGTCTTTTTCATCAGTTGTCTTTTGACTTCATAGAACCTTTTGTTCATTAAAAAAAAAAAAAAAAAAGAGTATGTGTTCGACAGTGTGAAGGAGTCAGTTCTAAGTAGACAAACAAATCCAACACTTGTCGACTGGGAAGACCTAGGTGAAAACACTATTGGAAATTAGGCTCTTCTCCATAAATACATTTTAAGTGATCATCAGAAGAAATTACATTATTTAAAATGTATGAAAGAACATCACCCAAGTTTCTTTCTGCCTTTATTATGTGACCTTTTCTTTGGAATTGTGAATAATGTTTTTAATGCACCAACTAAAAGTAAGTTTAATAGAAATTAAATAACAATAAACACAAAATAAAAAAGCAAAGATACACACGAAAGCTTTTGGAGGTGACAAGGTGTTTACTATTAAGGTCATGGGTGGTATCAAGAGTGTATACATGTACTGCATATGTTCATATGCCTCAGAAAAGCTGAAAGAAACAAAAAGGACTGTTTGTTGTAAAGACCCAAGATGCAGGAACACTTAGAACTTCAATCTATAGAAATTACTTGTAATGATACACATTTTTCCTTAATCATATCAAAAGATACTTCATCTAATTTTTTCATGTAATTTTACAAAGGAGAGAATTATATATGTGTGCTCATATGTGTTAACAGACAAAGGAATTGGGTTCACAGTATTTTGTTCTTAGAACCCCAAATATGAAGCTTTAATGTAGTTTTAATTATCCATCAAAGTAATTTTCTTTTAGATAATAATCACTTAGAGGCAAGAAAGCATTGTTTTGAACTGATGCCTGTCTATAGCTTTTATTTTTTATTAATTTTTAAATTTTTTGAAACTAAAGCATAAGTACATCATTTTCTCCCTCTAATCCCTCCCATGTATCTCCCTGTTGCTCTGTCTCTCAAATCCATTGCCCCTGTTTCTTTAATTGTTGTGATATGTATATACATATATATGCATAATATATGCATAATACACACACACACACATATACACACATATATTCAGTTCGGTCTGTATAACGGTACTTGTATGTACATTTTCAGGATACTGGATAACCAATTGGAGTGCTCATCTCTGAGAAAGACTCTCTGTTCTGCTCTTTGCATTCCTTAATTGCCTGTAGTTCTTTGTCTAGGGTTAGGACCTCATGAGATGTTCCCCTTAGCATGCATCCTGAGGGTTATTGTGCCATGTTGATCATTGTTGTTGTTTGTAGGTGCTATAATTGGGTAGAATTGTTGGTTGCTTCCCTCACTTGGAAGTTTGCATGGCTCCTTCTGGTGTTATGGAAGCCAGCCCTTAAGGAGGAGACTCTCAGATCAGGATGATCCAGCTTAGATCCTCTAGGTCCTGTGTCCAAAGCACATGGTGTTTTTATCCATAGGGAATTACCGCCAACCTCTGGGGAGCAACCAAAGACAACAACAACAGCCTACAGTGTTTGCAGAGTCCTTGGAGCAATCCTCATCAACAGCTCAAAAGGGAGCTAATCACACTTGGTGTTGAGGTTTTTGTTAAATAATCTATGACTTTTGTGGGGGGCATGGGCAGCTCAGATAGGAAAATTTAATTTAAATAATATATTTACATATACATATATACACACACAAATCTGTACATTATATATATATATATAAATATATATATATACACACACACACACACTTTTAGGTAAATAGATAATAATATTATTCCTGTTACCTACAACTTGTTTCCTTGAGGTGCTGCTGGGCATTGAACTTATAACCCCACACATGTTAAGCAAATGCTTTACCACTGAGCTATAGTCCTGACCACTACCTATAGGATTTAAAATAAGCACATAAAAACTTTTCTGAAATCCATAAAGGCTTTTTGAAAATGTGTATCATTTTCCTTAATCCTTTTTGCAGGTCAATGAACAGTCTGGCCATAATCACAAAGCCACCAAGAGGGACGCAGGATAGTTAGCTCAAAATCTCTACATCTACGGTCAGCATTTAGTTTATTACTGAATGAATAAATGAGGTGAGATGTAATATGTCTGTTATTTATTGTGATGAGCAAACAATATGTCTCGTTAGTACAGTTTCTTATAAAAAATATTAAATAAATAAACGTGATCACCCAGTTCTGAAGAATTTGAGAAATGAATCATTATTTGTGAAGTATGTATATGTTCTGCGTGCTTCCCACCAGAGGGTCCCATGGTGACTTCCTCAGCGTCAGTAGGAGCATGGCCTCTGCATTTAACATACTTGCTGCCATTTAGTAGAGAATTCTGGGGCTTAGAATGTTGAAGCAAGACAAAATAATCCTTGCCCATATAGATTTGTCTAACCTTCCCTCTTTTGATTGAAAAACAGTAGTAACAAGTACAGGAGACCCCCACCCCTGTGTAATTGAACTCCTGAATCCTGGCAATCACCGGGGTGGGGGTGGGGGATACAGATGAGGAAGTAGAATTTTAGAAGAACCTTCTCTGAAGACTCCGAACCAGTAAATGGAAGAGGCAAGACTAAGCCTCTGGCAGCCTCACGCTGGCTGGCTGTTCTTATCACTGCATCCCATTGCCTTTCGAGTTAACTGCCTGTGTTGGTGTGGCTTTGTGTTTTTAGGAATCATTCCCCAGACCCCCAACACACCTTCTTTCATTTCTGCGTCCTGTGGCAGTGAGCACGTTCACCTCCTCCACCCTGGCCTACTTTACAGATTGCAGACCTGCAGCATCAGAACCCACTGCAGTACACACGGGCCTGACTTCTACACTGTTGGCAGCCTGAACCCCCATATTTAGCCCCACCTGTTTTCTCCTGTTCTGTTCACAGTGGGAATGAAAAGCAGCTGAGATTCTATTTTCGTGTATTAATTGGTCCCATTACTCGGAAACCTTTTAAAAATAGAGCTCCTTTCTATTCCAAGTTTAGCAATCTGTTCGTTTCTTTCTCAGTCCAACCCCTTTAATCAGCCCCAGGCTTCACCTTCCAGGACTCTCCAGTGCCTCTGTGGAGCCCAGATGGGCTGAAAACTTCAAAGCAATGTCTGTACACAGAGAAAGGGAAACAGGCCCTCTCATTCAGAGTCTCTACAGAACCAGGTCTGCTGTTCACATGATTTCCTACCCAATTCTCCATCTAGGGTGTGTTACAGGGCTCCCTAGAGGGACTGTTCTAGGTCCCTATTTCTGTGCATACTATGTGTAATCAGTGCCCATCTTATATTCTGTATCTTGTTTGAGAGGCTAACAGCGGAACACATTTCAAAGCAAAGACAGAAGCCACAACTAAGTTCTGAGGTCACAGGAAGCATGCTACTGATTTCAGACTCTTAGGATTTTTTGAGAGTTTATAACTTGAAAATTATGGACCTAATCCATGGGTTTGAATTTTACTTATTTGATAGCCAACAATAATTTATGTTTTAAAAATATTTACTTTTATTTACGTATATGTATGTGAGGGTATGCCATGCATATGCAGGTGCCTGCAGAGGCTGGAAGAGGGCATCAATTCCCCTGAAGCTAGAATTACAGGCTGTTGTGAGCTGCCTGACCTGGGTGCTGGGAACCAAGCTCAGATCCTCTGGAAGGGCAGCAAGCGCCCTTAACCACTGAGCTATTTCTCCAGCCCAACCCAACAATCGTTTAAAAGAACTACTTTACCTTTTATTTTATGATTATGAGATTTTGTTGCTAATTTATTTGGTTCTGGTTTTGTTTCTGATTTGTCTTTTTTTTTTGATGGAGGGAACTATGTATTTTCCATGGATTGCAGAAGTGGATAAAACACTAGATTCTATCTTTGTTGGAATAAAACAATCAGCCCCAAATTATGCCAGAAAACGACTTTCTGCAACTAAATTTCTACTTGTCTTAATGAAGGAGGTTTTCACCAACAAAGAATATTCAAAGCAGTAACATAGAAATTCATGAGGCAATGCGTAGAAGTCTGTGTCTCCACTTAGTGATGCCAGAGGTTTTTCTTCGCACAGAACTAAGACATTGCACAGACTAAGTAGTTGTAAGTATCAAGTCACATAGTTTGATCTGATTTTCTATTTATTGTTACTAATTCTCATTAATCATACTACATTCCATCCTTGAGAAATAAGAATTATTTATTTTTCAATTCCTTACATCCACGTCTCTCTTGGTTGAAAGACCTGGAATTTATAACAATTAGGTGCACAGAAATTATTGAATGGTGCAAGATGTACAGATCTTTCAAAACATTAAGGGAAATCCTCTGAGAACTAAATTTACTATTTGGAAACTATCTTATAGATGACAGAATAGACTGTACTTTTTTTTGTTTCTTTTTTACATTTCCTTTTGCAATCGTGTGTGTGTGTGTGTGTGTGTGTGTGTGTGTGTGTGTGTGTGTGTTGACATGGGTTCTGGGAACCAAATGCAGGTCCCCTGTAAGAGCAGTATGTGCCATTGAGGGGATAAGCGTGCAGGTTCCACACTTCTGTAATGTAAAACAGTATGAGTTGTAATGCTCATATATGATCCAGGGTGGGTAAGCACATGGATACTTCCCTGGGCAGCTGATTGCAACAGGAATGGGTGTGTCCAGAGGAAAACTGCTCTTTTCCCATTTACCCCCAGTGAACTGGCTGTGAGGTGAGCCTCTGGAGTCCAGTTTTCTCTAGATGAGCTCTGAGTAGCACACTTATGTCTGATCTTTCTTTCTTTCTTTCTTTCTTTCTTTCTTTCTTTCTTTCTTTCTTTCTTTTTTTATCTTGTGGCAATATATCCCTGGTTTGGCTCTACTTTATTTTGTTACCTGAGGCAGTTGACAGTTAATAACAAATAAATGTGTAGGGCTGACTGAAACTGTTTACTCTCTCAAAAGGATCATTATAATCATTTTTTATGGATTTAATTATGTCTTCCCCCTGCAATAAGTTGGAATCCTAATCCTCAATATCTTAAGATGTGACTTTATTTGGAAATAAGTTATTTTTTATATTTTAATCTCTTGTGCATATGTATGCTCTCTGTGTGTATTTGTGCATGCACATGGTATATACACGTGTGTGAGTGTGTGTGTCTGTGTGCATGCTCTGTGCGTGTGTGTGTGTGGCAGAGGACAACCTCAAGTGTTGGTCCTCACCTCTCATATGGTTTGAGAAAGGGTCTTGTTGCTGTCAGTCTGTAGCTAGAGTTTTCCTGCCTGGCCCACAGTCAGGACAAATCTCTCTCACCTGCCAGTCCCACAGCCACTCAGACCCAACCAAGTAAACACAGAGACTTATATTGGTTACAAACTGTATGGCCGTGGCAGGCTTCTTGCTAACTGTTCTTACAGCTTAAATTAATCCATTTCTATAAATCTATACCTTGCCACGTGGCTCGCGGCTTACTGGCATCTTCACATGCTGTTTGTCATCGTGGCGGCTGGCAGTGTTTCTCTGCCTCAGCCTTCCACTTCCCAGCTTTATTCTCCTCCTTGTCCCGCCTATACTTCCTGCCTGGCCACTGGCCAATCAGTGGTTTATTTATTGACCAATCAGCAACACACTTTACATACAGACCATCCCACAGCACCAGTCACTGTGTATTCCAGGCTAGTTGGTCTGTGGGCTTCTGGGAGATTTTCCTCTTGTCTCTGTCTCCCATTCAATCACTGTCCTTCCGGACATATCCTACCATGCCAGACTTTATGAGGGTTTGGGGGATTTGAACTCAAGTTTTCATGCTTGCACAGCATGAAAAACCCACTGAGCCATCTCCCTAGTTCTGAATGTTTGTTCTTTGCAAAAGTGAACAAGTTAAAATGAGGGGATACTAATCCAATATAACATATTCTAGAAAAAGAAAAAATTTGGACCCGGAGACAGCCATGTAGAGCAGGTAGAGCTAGGGAGACATGCTTTTCTTCCACGAGCCAAGGAGAGAATTTGGAAGAGGTCATCTCTTTGCAGCCCTCAGAGAGAACATAGCCCGTGGACTCCTTAATTTTAGACATCTAGATTCCAAAGCAAATAAGACAGTGCACTTGGGTTTAACTACCTAGTGTGTAGATTTGGTCCTCGGTGGCCCAAGCACGTACCACAAGGACTTTCTCCCTCCATCCTGCGAGCCTGGCGATACGTGGCCTCAGCCTTTAGCCACCATTGCCAGAGCCAAACATAGGTTCTGGTTCTGACAGTTACTCGAGCTAAATAAACAAATAGTTTTCTACGTTCTGAACACCAGATATTAAGGTACTTGAAAGTATAATTGTTCTCTCTCATTATTTCTGAATATGGCAGAAAAATCTCATTAGAAATGTTGTTTTCAAATATGTTAGCAAGCCAATTAAAATACAAACAAGCTTCTGGGTTTTCCCTGAGTTGTGGCAATGAAGCTAATGACGAGCCCAGTGCTCTCGCTTTGTGGCTTTTCTGCTCTTTTCAGACCCGGCTGGCAGGTCTATTATTGTATAAAGAAAAAAAAAAAAAAAGAAAGAGAGAAAGAAAAGAAGCACAGAATGGTCATCACCAGTGTGAGAAGAAATTGTTGATGAGTGTTTGACAGCCCATAACGTTACTCAGATGTTTGGTTTTCTCCCTGGGTGACACGGGCAGGATGGTAATTATAGCATATTTGAAATTATTGCTTACAGGGAAATGACTCATCGTGATCTTCAGAACTTAGATGGGGACCTGGTTATAGATACAGACAAATATCTTTCTGTTTATGGCTTTTCCTGAGTTATGAGCATACCAGACGGAGGCTCAGTTTCTTTAGAAATGTTTACAGTGTATTTTTCATTTTAATGAGGTGTCTTGGTAAATTCAAAACTAATATTTTACAATGACACTTGGTATGCGGTGACATGTCATCGTGTCACACCCAAGCTAGCCAGGACTAAAAGTAAACCGCCAGAACCATCCCCCAGTCTCCAGATAGCTATGGACTGAGTATTATGCATGAACAGGCGGAGTCTCTTTGCTGGTGTTCTTGCCATTTTTTACTGACCTTGTTGGAGCTGAGCACTGCTGCAGGCACCCTTAAATTGATGCCTCATGACAACTTCCCAGCTGAGTAGTCAAACAGCCAAATTTACTATAAGTTCTTTTCCTATTCTTTCTGGCCCATTTGCCTGACTAATAATAGTTACTGTTATTTCTTGACTGTACTAGTGACAAGGCAGTCACTTTTTATCCAGTGTGTGCATATATATATATATATATATATATATATATATATATATATATATATTTTAGCCAAAGCCATTCAACTCATGGGAAAAAATATTGTCAAGAAAAAAGAAGTTAAGTTGCATGTGTGCTCTTGATTACTCATTGTGATCAGAAGCTTGACCTGGCTCATGTCTATCTTAAGTGTTATTTGTCTTGATCATTGCAGGGTGGTGCTGACCTGCTGGTACAGTTTTCAAGTTGCTCTCCCAGTTACAAGCACCTCACTTTTCAGTTCTAACACAGATGAACATGGAGTATCCTGGACTCTCTTTCTCTCAGTGAGTATCGGCTTCTGAAGTTAAGGGGTTTCTACCTCAAACGCTTCTACCTCTCTCCATGAACATCATAAACAGAAGATTCCTAACAAGATTTCATTCTCTTCTTGTCTTTGTATGTGTTCTAGATGGGTAGGTAGTCCCCACTGATGAGGCTCTAGTATGTCTAGACTCTGCCTATGGCCGTATCCCCAGTTCCTGAGACCACATCTTCAGTTTACATATAATTTATCTTCAGTCTCTTAAACTCCTTATGTCTAGTTTCAACACATCTTGTGTAGAACATTCTAGGGCAGTGGTTCTCAGCCTTCCTAATGTTGTGACCCTTTAATACAGTTCGTCATATTGTGGTGACCCCAACCATAAGATTATTTTCATTGATACTTCATAACTGTAGCTTTGCCACTGTTGTGAATTGTAATGTAAATATCAATGGTTTTCCAATGGTCTTAGGTGACCCTTGTGAAAGGGTTGTTGGACCCTCCAAAGGGGTTGCTGTCCACAGGTTGAGAAACTGTATTATAGGCTCCACAGGTTTGTCAGACTCAGTATTTTCCTGTTTCCCCTGAAGCTCTTCCTCATCTCAAAGAATATTCCTGTTAGATTAATATTAATAGAATCACCCCCTTTTAGTCTCCTAATCAAGAACATCAGGCTCATCTTTAGTGTCTTTCTTTTATTTCATAAAAATATATTGAATTTTCCCTTTTTTTTTTTTTTGTATTCTGACTTCCTGAGCCCCATGTTTTTATTACCTCACCCTTGGTCAGTTTCTTTTCCAAGACCATTTTAGAATTCGTGTTACCTCTGGTATCCAACTTATGGGGCACAAATTCATGAAAAAGCTGCTTGCCTATGACTTTGTAGTCCCTTGCTCAGGCCCCAGCTACATGCAGCTGGAATCTCCACCCTACCTGTGCCAGACTCCCTAACCTGCTGGCTAGGTTTCTGTTGCAGCCTCTCTGCAGCAAACTCTTTAGGCCCAGGCTTCAGAAATGCCAGAATTAGCTGCTTTTGCATGGTCCCCTGTACAAACAACTGGCTCTCTAGTTTCTTCCCTTTGGCTTTCTCTGAGCCCTGTCCTCAGGCTGCTGCCACACAGTCATCTGAATCATTGTTGCTGGCAGATTTGTTGAGTCAACTGGGATTTCTTAAAGGGTGAAATTAGTTAAAAGAAAGTTTTTTCCCACATTAAAAAATGGAAAATATTTTTATAATGGAAGGCATTTAGTCTCTGTTTGACTATACATCAGATGCTATGAAAATGGAGCAATTAAATGAGAGAATAACTAATGTTAATGGGATTTATATAATGTCAATTATAAATATTGTTTTATCATTTTTGTTTTATCATTAAAAAAGTTGGTTAATATGAATGCCAAGATAAAAGTTTTAGAAGAACTTACTAAAACAGATGATAGAGAAATTCAGACCCAGACAAAATAATTTAAAGGAGAACCAATCTCAATATTTCATCATAAGGTTACAGAGAAACAACCTAAGGCTTTCAAATAGCCAACCTTAATCTATCCAGTAACCTTACAGGAACTACCCAGTGATAGATATCCTGAAGGCTGTGTAAGAGTTGACTGTGCAAATGTTAGATTTGAGGAGATTCAAAGAAGTAGTAGTCTTATATGGCATCTTTTGTGAAGCAGATGTTAAACTCGTGGTCAACATGTAATAGAATTATCCCTCAAGACTGGAAAGATTAGGTTACAGTTATCTTAGAAGCTGATCCCCAATTACAATGGAGGACCTGGTGGAAGGATGAGGCTAAGACCATCGAACAATGAAGTAGAGCTAGAGGTATGGAAATTTCCAAAGATCAACTTTTTGAAGAAGGCTATTATGCTGATATACAAAGATGATCTTCATATGTTGACCATACCCTGGCTTTATGCCACATGGCAGTCTTGAATTCTCGGTACAGAATTGAAGAAGGAAAGAAAATTGAGTCATTTACAAAAGTTATAAGGGCCCAAAAGAAACCTTCATTGATTTCTTACAAAGATTGACTTCAGCAGTAAATAGAATGATACTCAATTCAGAATCTAGACAGATAATAATTGAATCTCTGGCTTTTGAAAGTGCTAACACACAAGGCAAAAGGATAATTATTCTGTTAAGGGCAAGATCAGCACCCTTGGAGGAGTGGATCCAAGATACAATTAGTATTGAATCTCATGACCATGATGATGCTTGGATAGAAGAGGTGATTTCCAGAGGTTTGAAGAAAAAATAATAATATCAAATATTTCAATTGTGTTAAACAAGGTCACCTATAAAAAGACTGTAAACAGGGCATTCCTAGAAATAATGTTTTATCAAGGCAGTGGTGGCACACACCCTTAGTCCTTAAAACTCGGGAGGCAGAGATCTGTCTGGATCTCTGTGAGTTAAAAGCCAACCTGGACTACATGAGATTGACTCAGTCTAGGAGAGAAAACAGAGCTAGGCAGTGGTGGCACACACCTTAATCCCAGTACTGGGAAGCACACATGCCTTTAATTCCAGGAAGTGATGGTAAAAGGTAAGTAAGGTGTGAGGAGACAGGAACTAAAGGCTTTTTGGCAGAATTGTCCCTTTCAGCTAAAGGCTTTTTCAGCTGGAGCCTTTGGGGTGAGGACTCAGAGACATTCAGTCAGAGGATTTGTGGAGTTGGCAAACTGTGGCTTGTTTTTTGTCTCTCTGATCTTTCAGCATTTACCCCAATATTCTGGCTCCGGGTTTTTACTAAAAGACCTATTAGACGTGTGTGTTACAAATCTCCAGCAACAGTTCTGCCAGAGTTACCCTTCTATAAGAAATTAGATCACTTTAATGCCCTCAGAATCTTGCAGGTTCTGCCCTCTGATTAGCTGCCACAGCATTGATGGAGAAGGACATTTGCAAAGCTCAGTTTAATCCAAATTTCATTCACACCTCCCTCACTATGTTGAGTACAATTGGTTCCCTTCATGTTAGATTCTTTCTTTATTCACAGTGGTTCTGCAAATCCTGTGATCCCCCTTTGCCCAGCAGCACTAAGTATCCATTTGCCTGCTCTGGAGGCCAAAGGCCCTACAATGGCACTTAATTCTCTCCCTATTTATACAGAGCCCAAAGCCAGATCACAACATTGTCCATGGTATGTCTTGGTTGCACTAAAGACTTCCTGTGTCTACGATTGACAATCTGAGAAGCTACTACAGTTTTTCTCCCATAAAAGAATCTTTTTTGGTCTCCCTGTGTTCCTGTTTCTTTTCTATTCTCCTATCTGTCATGTGGGGGCTTTCTGGAATACTTAGTTTATTATGCTTTGCTCTTTTACAGGTCAAAGTCTGTCTGTATATCACAGAGTAAAATTTAGTCATCTGGAGTTGGCTCCTGTCATTTCTCTAGATGCACGGCCCTCTACTCATTCTTTGATTCCTCTCTTCCAAATTTTAACTATCCCACACATCTTCCAACTTCTGTATTGTCCTATACTCCCCCATCTCTATTTTACTTCTAGTCTTCATATGGACTATCTATCCTCCATCTTTTCCTTCCTCTTCACCAAGCTATCTCTTATTTTACTTTTAAGTCTCAACTCAGGCTAGTGTACTGCGTCATTCTTTCTTTCCACCCCTGACCATGTCAGGTGCCCTTGCCATGCAGTGCCACGGCACTCTGCTTTTCTCGGCCAGATGCCAATCATGGTTTACTGTAATCATTTGTCTAAAACGAACTTCCTCATGTTTCCCAGATTGTGAAATGAAGAAGGTGATCTTGCCTCTTGTTAGCTAGCAATGTCTGGCAGGCAGTACCTGCTTGATAAATAAACACTAGCTTTGAAGTGAGACAAACACACAGAATACTCTAAGGAAATAGACAAATAGAGGAGTGGGCCCATGAATAATGAATCAGCATGCTTCTCTGGACTGAAATTACTTTCCTTCCCTCCCTCACTCTTGAAGAACCTGCCCTGATGTCATGTTTTACTTTCAAACCTTACAATCCCTTTCACTTCTTCTCATTCACACTCTTCCTCACATGCAGATTAATTCCTTTCTGGCTTGGCACTTCTAGTGGCACAGATGTCTAACATAGTGTATTGAGATTATTTCTTTATGTGAACCTCATGAAACAAGGGCCTCAAAACTAGTGATCACAACCGATTCATCTTTGGTATCCAAGTATCCCTTTGGTAGATCTTCCAATAGACTGCAGGTGCAGAGTACACAGATGAATGTGTGAGTGAAAAAAAAGGGTATAAATTAGCATGAAATCTAACCTCCTTTTGTTCTGGCTTTTGTATACCCCCTGTTGCCTTTTACTTTCTTTCTAATATTTCAGTTTTTGGCTCTTTGCTCCACCAAAAAAAGGCAAATGTGGCTTGCTCATGTGACATCTGTTTCTTCCCCTGCACCTTTCCACATCCAACTTCACCCATCTTCATTCTTCTCATGTGGCCTGTATACCCACACCTCAGTAGAAATATCAACTGATTATCAACCCATATCAACCCCATTATGACTTCTCATTTATTTAGTGTTTTCTTGGACTTCTTTCTCTTCTGTTTGTAGAATTAAAAGTTTCCCACAGTATTTTGTGTTTCTTTGCTTCTTGGGAGATGGCATGTTTTTAAAGATGTCTGATAATAGAGAGATTCTTTGTTTTGGGGGGTGGGGTAGGAAACAGTTTGTTTGGCTTCCACTTTCAAATCACTGTTCATCAGTTGAAGGAAGTCAGGACAGGACTCAAACAGGGCAGAAACCTGGAGGTAGGAGCTGGTGCAGAGGCCATGGGTGGGTGCTGCTTACTGGATTGTTAATAGACAGATTCCTAATTGTGTCAAGTATTAGTTGTACCCTGACTGATATACCCCCAATATTCTCAAAACCTGTTAGAAAATCTTTTAAAATCACGTATACTATGTATGTGTTGTAGGTCAGTTAGAGTACTTTGCCTTGCTTTGGAACCTAAGCTAGAAGAGCAACTACTGTTTGGATTATTGCTAATCAGCACTGCTGGAGGATAGAGAGTGAGAGAGCACAGTACCTCACCCACTGGCTCTTAACACTCTATCTGGAAGTGCCTCTGCTCATCTGTGAAACAAGTCATTTTGCCACACCTAACTCCCACGGGTGGAGCAACGTGACATTTGTGTGCACCCGGGAAGAGTGGAAGTCTTTGATGAACAACACTGATGATCACTTAAGACTTCTAATCCCTTTGAAGGTTCATATAGTACGGTATTCCAGTACAGGGCTTTGAACATAGGAAGAATCAGTATATGCTGACTAACTCCTGGCTTGACCTACAGAATATTCATTCCATAGTTCTGTCTAGACTTCTTGATTTTGAGTGGTTGTTCTCTGAGAGATGAAACCCAAGCTCTGAAAAGACAAGCAAACGAGCTGCTCCCCATATGCAAAGGCAAAACCCCTCTCCGTGCGTTAGCCCTCCCTGAACTTGGCAGTGATAAAGACCTCACTAATAGTGTAGATGAACTTGATATTGTGGCCCTATTTAAAAAGCACTAAATCCTCCCGGCTGGAGATAATTGATGAAATGGCTATCTCTCCAAGTTTCTCTGGCTGCCACTAACAATGTTAAATTAGATGACTGGCGGCGGCGTTTTGAGGCGACAGAAGCCATCTGATAGCAGAGAGTACAAAATAGAAACAGATAAAAGCATGAGAATTCTGGAAGCCATTGAGTGCGTCTTCTGAAGTTTATCCTGTACTACCTTAAGAAGTTGAGCGGCTACGATAATGAACATGAAAATGTCTGGTACTGCAGAATGTGACACGTGTGTGGAAGGATAAGTGTAGTGTGAATAGATGTCCCCAGAGGTGTTTATTATGTCTTGTCCCCTGCTGGGTCACCTAGTACTCAGCAAACTGCAATGACAAAAACTGGTACAGGGTGGGCATTAATAAGATGAAAACACATATTTCTAATTCTTCATAAAGTGAGGGATGCATCCTGGGAAATCATCTAACCTGTTGGATTGCTGTGATGGTTAAATAATGCAGAAAACGCAATAAATTTGGTCCAATGTCCAATACTCATTAAACATTAGCTACTATGACAACTGTAATTTTTTAATCTTATTCTGGTTATTATTTCTTTAAAGATTTCTATAGTTTTTTTTCAGAGATCAAAGAACTAAAATTCTATCCTTAACAATAAAATTAAATACAGTAATTCTGCATCGCCTTTCAGAAGGGAGTATTTTCCAAACTGATATTTGTGACCCATGAATGAATTATGAAATCAGTTTACTAAATCTTGGCAAGGATTTAATATAAAAAATGGAACTAAAAATGTTGAAAGCATTCTGCATTATAAGAACAACTGTTTTTCATTAAAATCTTATTTTGTATATGTTGTACATATTTTTAGTAATGTGTATATATACTGAGTTAAAATGTATACCACATTTCTTACTTTAGATTGTGGTTATAAAACCTAATGGTCGTAATTCTAAATCAACATATATACGAGTATCAGGTCACACAAGTTCCCATGCCCACGGTATTGCACTTGAGTTTCTCTTGAAGATAATTTTTTAGGAATATTCTTATGAAGTGTATTTGATTTATATGGGTGTAGAAACACTAAACATGTAGAAAAATGATCACATATGAATTTGAAGGCAAAAATGTAATGGAGGATTATGGTTAAGAGGTTTGTTCTTCCAGAGAGCCAAAATTCAGCTCCTAGCACGCATGCTGGGCAGCTCACAAGTCCCTATAACTACAGCTCCAGGGGGTCTGATGCCTCTTCTGGCCTTTGTAGGCACCCACCCATCCACATGCACATACACAGATACACATAAACAAAAATAAGAATAAATCTTTAAAAGTGTAATGAGTTGTATAATTTTCTTCTTGTCCCCTTTCTGCCCTCAAATCTGGTATGGGTTTTTTTCTTTTTTTCATTTTTCACAACAGTTCGTAGTGTAAAAGATTTCAACACAAACCCCTGGGCATCCTTGTGAACCTCTTATAAGTTTGGCTTGATTTAATCTAGTCATCCAGCCAACTGCTTATTTCCTCAGCTCTCCAATTCAATGACCTCATCACTTCTGGGACTTCAAGCTTTGATTTTTTTTTTAAATGAAGAATTTCCCAACTATAAGATAAAAGTTGGCAAATGAGACTTGAAATTTTTTTGTGTCCCTGTTGGCTCCTGAAATAGTTTTCTTTCCTGGGTTCACAAGCTTGAGTGTACAGGTTGCTGTGTTCTTCAGAGTATAAAAGAAAGGACAGTGCCTCTTACAGTTGCCTTGGGTCTTGTATGGCTTCTGAAAGCTCTGCTTGGCCGTTGAAGGCAAACTAAAGCATCTGACTGAAGGCACGCATGCCACTTTCCCAAGGCTCCTTCCTCAGAACACCACAGTCTACCATCAGCAAGTCTGTGGTACTTTCTCATCTTCTCCTCA
Organism: Peromyscus eremicus; assembly: GCF_949786415.1. Taxonomy (NCBI): domain Eukaryota; kingdom Metazoa; phylum Chordata; class Mammalia; order Rodentia; family Cricetidae; genus Peromyscus; species Peromyscus eremicus. The sequence continues at coordinate 92,453,376 of NC_081421.1, read as the reverse complement.
GGGAACAGTGTCCCTTCAACTGTGTCCTTTGGTGTCTACTTTCTCTCCCATGCACTCCCAATCTTCTCAGGTTTGCAGACCATTCCCAACCCTTCCTCAGGAAAGAACACCCAGCTTTGGATCTCAGAGTACCTAACTGCAATGTCTTGGTGTGGTGTTTATTCTCTGGTTCCTAGTCCTTGGGATCTTGATGGCTTTTTCTTGCCCAGTGCCAGTCTCTAAATCAGTCTTGCCATCTTTCTTGCCCATCTTGTTATCCAATACACAGCTCTTCCTTGACTTATATTAATGCATTTAGGATGTTTCAAATTTATGATGGTACAAAAGTGATACAAACTTGCTAGACATCATACTCTGACGAATTTGGAATTTGGATCTTTTGTCAGGCTTTAGTGACATGCAGAGCAATGCTCTCTCCTGATGCTGGGCAGGAGTGAGATGAACTTTTGAGACAGCCATTGGAACATGAGGGTGAACAACAGGTGCTCTATGTTGTACTGTGTTGCTAAGCTATGATGTTCAGGACCTCAGGTATTTAAAATGCAGTGCATGCTCGTGCATGCACGTGTGTGTGTGTGTGTGTGTGTGTGTGTGTGTGTGAGAGAGAGAGAGAGAGAGACAGAGACAGAGACAGAGAGACAGTGATATATATATCTATATTTATATATATATCGAGAGAGAGAGAGAGAGAGAGAGAGAGAGAGAGAGAGAGAGAGAGAGAGAGAGAGAGAGAGAGAACTACCAGTGCCTGTTCTCCTTTTCTACCTTGTTTGAGGCAGAGTGTTTGTTTTTTTTTTTTTTTTTTTTTTTTTTTTTTTTTTTTTTTTTTTTTTTTTTTGCCACAGCATGTGCCTGGTTAGTTTACCTGAACCTTCTGAGGAGCCTCTGATCTTTACCTCACTTCTCACCATAGGAACGCTTGGATTACAGACATGTTACTGTGCCAGGATTTATGTGGGTTCTGGGGATTTGAACGTAGGTCCCCATGCTTGTACAACAAGTATTTTACACACCGAGGCATCTCCCCAACCTTAAATGAATTTTGACTTGAGTTATTTTGAGACGATGATGGCTTTATAATAACATCACTTAATCTCATGTGTTGAGGAACATATTCATAATCCTCATCAAATCCCCCAGTGTCTTGCCCCTGTCCTTCACATCTTGTCCTGAACGATATTATAGCCACTTAACTCATGATCAAGACACAGAGTTTGTCTTTACTACTAAACTTAGTCCTAACCATCACAGTTTTGAGCAGTCTACTCTCTGGCCCTCACTCTTGATATCTTCATGATAGTCATGTTTAAAGAGTCATTGTTTGATAAAGAGTGTTTGTTTCATGTATTTATCAAATAATTTTTTTTTTTTTTTGGTTTTTCAAGACAGGATTTCTCTGTGTAGTTTTGGTGCCTGTCCTGGATCTCACTCTGTAGACCAGGCTGGCCTCGAACTCACAGAGATCCGCCTGGCTCTGCTTCCCGAGTGCTGGGATTAAAGGCCTGTGCCACCACCACCCGGCTATCAAATAATTTTTATATCTTATATTTTCTCATATATTCAGAGTATTTTGGGTGTTATTTGTTTATGTTTAACGACTTTCAACGACTCATAAACAGCAAAAGGCAGGGAATGCCTCTTGGGATCTGTTCATCTTTACTTCTCATTCTGCCACTATTTGCATTTGTAACTCACAAGTGGTGCCCACCAGCTTCAGTGGTGAAGTCTGCCCCCTCAGCTTCTCTCCTTCATCCCCTCCTTGGGCTCTGTGTGCTGGAGCTTGAGGCACCTCTGTAGCCGTTGTTGCACTGGAGGACATATTTGTTTGGTTGATTTATGAGAGTTAGGGCCATTACTGTAATGGTTTGTTGCAGCATACACATGTAAACATCACCTGATAAATACTGCTGCTTTTGTAGCAAATTAGAAAATTACCAATTCGTTGTATCATTAAGCATTTTCTGCATGTTTTTGTTCTCTCAAGGAAAATGAGAGAATGTGCACGTTTTGCAGTCTCTCCCATTGCTTGTGCATTCAATAATAAAACAAATATTGAAATTCACTAGCTCAGCTATTATTTGGAATAACCAATTATGGGTTCATTGTATTATAGTTATTTTAAAAAAACAGGATCAGTTCAAAATACTTGGCTTGATCTTTCCATTGAGAAAGGAAATTATTTTTCACTCTGGTAGCTGCATTAATTTGTCTTGCTACTAGAATATAATCAAGAAAATTAATTTGTTCAGAATTTTCTCAAACATCTACTCCTGCAAGGGAAGGGACTGAGACAGATGCTTTCAAACTAAATGATGAGACGAAGCCAAGTCAGTCGGTAACCATAGTGCAAGTATTCTGGATTTTTAAAAACAGTTTATTATTTACTTTTATTTTGGTTCTCATGACAGGGTTTCCTTTGTACAGTCCAGGATGTTCTGGAACTCACTCTGTTCAGGATGGCTGGCCTCAAACTCAGAGATCCACCTGCCTCTGGCTTCCAAGTGCTGGGATTAAAGGAATGTGCCACCACCACCCAGCTTCTTAAGAACACTTTAAATAATATTCTTTGTGACAGCCCGACAAGCTGATTTCTCTTTTCCATGTGGGTAATTAATTAGATCACATTTAATATTTTAAGATTCCTTTGCAATTCTAGGTGAACCTATGACTACATTCTGGACAATGACATATACACAGACACGATGCATCCCATAATACCTCATACAACCCTGTATTCTTTTATGTCACCTGCTGCCTGGCTGTCTATGTCTTAGGCTATCTGAAAACTAGGTATTAAAGATGCTTGAGCTGCCATTAGCTCATCTCTATGAACCTTGACTGACATTGATGTAGCCCGTTACCGACCGTTGAACGAGAACTAAATGTATGTATGTATGTTAGAATGAGATTTTAAGGTTTATCTGTTGCAAATCCTAAGGAAAACAAATATGCTAATGAATTTGTTGTTTCACTTTGCTAGTCAGATTCAAGGGTGTATTTCATTTTCTGGGAAAATGATGCTTATTATGTATGTGAGACTTCAATATGGAAGCTCAGTACAGACTTGGTTGTACAAATGAGACGATCACGAAGCATCAAAATTTAAAATGACTTGTTACTGTTCCCTAAAGAAGTAGGAGTCGGAAAGGAAAAGATAGTGAGGCCACAGGAGCTCCTGGGAGTAGGTGGGAGCTTCGCAGGTGGAGAAAATGATTTCTCAGATGATGTTTCTAGTTCCCAATGTACTGAAAAATCAACAACAGCAGGGCTTGGTGTTGACTTGCATCTTTTTTTTTTTTTTTTTTTTTGTACCCTCATTCATTGTGAGGGAAGAGGCCATTAATGAGCTTTAACCCAGTGACTCAAAGAATGCTTAATTAAAAAAAAAAAAACTTTTTGACCTTGCTTTAGCCAATTCTATTTCCCACCCCAGTATCTGGACTTCTGTATGAATTTTCACATTATTAAGATGTGGAAACATTTGTCTTGTGGCTTATGACTCTAATTAGGTCTTTGAGTGCTGTATATAAGTCGATTTGAAAAAGCTGGACCCCTTTATAGAGAAGTTGGAAGTTTATTGCTATGTGCAATTATTCACTGGAAAGCTAAGGAGGCTTGGTGGGGCTCCCCGGGAGGGAAATGTAATCTCATGTCATTAAATATATGACATTTAATGATGAATGCTTCAAGCGTCAAGGAAAACTGGCATCCTTTAAAGTCAGTCAATAACTCGAAATCATGCTACATTATAATTTTATTCATACTTGAGTGGCTCTGTGATGAAGCATTTGGCTTCTTTTTGTGAATTTCTAACTGTTTTCTTTTTGTCACTGACAGGAGAGACATATGTTTTCTTTGTGGCATATTTTTACAGAAGTACATATGCAAGATTTTTTTTAATAGAATATAACTGGGAGGGAAGTTTTTAAATTTCTTGCATGTCAAAAAAGTGTCTTGATTTTATTCTTCCACTTGATTGACAATTAACTGGTTATAGAAACTAGGCTTCAAATGATTTTTTTCCCCTAAGATCTCCATGGATTTGTCACATTGTCTTAAGAACTTTAAATTCATATTTAAGAAAACCTCACCCAAAACTCCAGTACCCACAGTTTGGATTTTCTGTTTGTGTTTGCATTCCGAGACTATAGCAGGGCATTTCTAAGTACGGGACTTTATTCTTTATGCTTGACACTTAGCTAGCATGAGAAACATTTGTGACTGTGTGTGTCTCAGTGCATGGACATTATCTCACCTTATTTTGACTGCTTTCTTTCATTGATTGATTGATTGCTTTTTGGATTTTCTGACTTGGATGGTAACTTTCATGGTCTCCACATGTCTGGGAGAAGTGGCCTTTTCTTTCTGTTGTTTTGAGACTATCGTGGAGGTCCCGAGTTCCCTCTGACATCTCTGTTTTTAGTGGCTCTTCTAGACAAAACCACATGTTGTTAATGACTGGACAAAAACACCGCTCCCAGCTATCTTCTAGGCGGAGGTGGAGGTGAGTGCCTTGGCTTAGCTGTTTTGTAGGCTTTTCTCTGTTACCTGTCCTGGTTGCAAATCAACAGGGCCCTCTTGTTCTTCATAACTGCATTTTAAATTTGGAGTTTTAAGAAATGATTCTTATTTCTCTTCAGCCATCTTTAATGTTTATTCTGTGTTGTATGATACTTTGTGTTCTGACAAATAAAGCTTGCCTGGAGATCAGAGGACAGAGCTAGCCACTAGTTAACCATAGAGGCCAGGCAGTGGTGGCACACACCTTTAATCCCAGCACTTGGGAGGAAGAAGCAGGAAAATCAGGAGTTCAAGTTCATCCTGGGCTCCAGGAGATTGAACCAGTCTAAAAGAGAAACAGAACCTGGTGGTGCATACCTTTAGTCTCCAGCACTAGGGAGGTAGAAACAGGAATATAAGGCAGATGGAGACAGGATCTCAGCTGGCCTGCCCATTTGGTCTGAGAATTCATAGAGGTGAGAAGTTTGTAGTGGCTGCTGCTCTGCTTCTCTGATCTCCAGGCAAGCTTTATTTGTCAGGATACAAACAAAATATCATACAACAATTCTGGGCTTTGTATATCTTTATTCTGTTTTCCCGTAAATATAATCTCACATGCTGAGCTCCTATATTCATTTCCTATTGCTGTGTAACAAAACATCAAGACCTCAGGACTTGAGAACAACACTTACTATTACAATGTTTCTACGCCAGAAGTCTGACCTCTTGGGCTGTAAAGAACTTGCCTAGCAAATGCATCCTTCCCCCGTCACACAAACCCATCTGAGCTCTAATTGTTGCTAAAATTGAAGATGAAATTAGGGAGTTGTCTAGGTGCTGCTTTCACTGGAAGCTTGATTTGGGAAGAATCCACTTCAAGCTCATTTACATTCCTAGAAAGTCATTTATGGATGAGTACCACTTTCTCACTGGCAACTGTTTCTTGTCTTTTGTATGCTGCTGGGGCTTCCTAGCCTGCTTGTAGGTATTTTAATAGGTATCTGTTGATTGCATAAACATGTTGACTTCTTGTAGCCCCAAATAGAAGTTATTGTAATAAAGTTCTGGCCTTTTTGGCTTATTTGCTTTACATATCTTTTCTTCACTTAACTGGATATGCAAAAATGCAAGGAAATATCGAGTCATCAATTTTGTTTTTGAAGTGTTCTGGTCCTTTTTTTTTTTAAAGTCTCTGATTCTCCCATTAACCTGTTCATTGTTTCTGGCTTGTATGGACCATGCTGCTCTGCTCCCTACCTTCTGCTCCTGGGTCCAGCTTCCAGAACTCAATTCTCTCCAGGATCTCCATTTAGTACATATATCCAGGTTCTTCATGTTTTGCTGGAACTTGTCCCAGTGTCCAGTTCTTCACCATAGCTTCTATAGCCAACCCTTACCTTGTCATTTGTGTTTTATTAGATCCTAAGCTCCTTGATTAGAAAATATGTGTAGGGTCCCAGTTCTTCCATAACTAAATATTGCAACAGTACATGTTATCTCTAGTTGGGAACCATCTGTAGACTTGGTACTATGGTGAATGACTGTATGTCACCTTTAGTTTTAACAACAATCTCTTAAATGAGCGGTCATGCTGTGGGATAATGCTCTTATACACTGTAAAGATTTGTCACTCAAATTGGTTTAATAAAATGCTGATTTGCCAGTAGCCAGGCAAGAAGTATAGTCAGGGTGATCAGACTAGGAGAATTCTGGGAAGAGGAAGGGCAGAGTCAGGAGTTGCTGGCCAGAAGCAGAGGAAGCAAGATGAGAATGCCACACTGAGAAAAGGTACCAAGCCACGTGGCTAAGCATAGATAAGAATTATGGGTTAATTTAAGTGTAAGAGCTAGTTAGTAATAAGCTTGCGCTATCGGCTGAGCATTTATAAGCAGTATTAAGCCTCCGAGTCAATTATTTGGGAAGTGGCTGCTCAGTATTTGGGAACAAGCAGTTGGGAGAGAAACTTTGGCCTACAAGGTCATCATTTGCCTACCACAGTTGAGGAAACTGGGGCCAGGGAGCTTATTGTAGGGTTTGATGTTATTTATTGAAGTGAAGCAGGTAAAGAGTATTGATGCTTCAAATTCAGGTTTAACTGGCTCCAAACCAATGTCTTTACTCATCGTCCAGTTGCTCTTGCACTTCTCCCAAAAACTTGAAATCAATGACTTAATGGTCCCGTAAGAGGCAGGTCCCTATAGTCTTATGCTGCACAATGGTCAGATACTCAGTGTATCCAAACACTTCTGACAAGAGTACCCCCCGCTTGGTTGACACTTCCAACTCTGTCTAACCCACAGTATGACCTTATCAGTGTCATCATGACAAAATGAGCTAAAAGGGACTCATAGGATAGGCTTGGCAGGCAAAAGAACACGTGCTGTGTAAGCCTGATGACCAAAATTCAGTCCCTGGGATCTTTGGTGGAAAGAAAGCAATTCCTGATAGTTGTCCTCTGGCCTCCATACAGGTGCCATGGCATGTGAACCTGTCCATCTACCATGCACGTGTGCATACACAGGATGTGCACGTGCATGCACACACACACAAATTAAAAGTAATGAAAATAATAAAAAATAAAAGTTTCTTTTAGAGAAGGCCACAAGCAGCTTGCCTTGCTTCCCCTTATGTGTATCTTTCCCATGTCAATGTCACTGTTTTCCAATAGTTACTCTTGAGTGTGTCACACATTCATATTCACCCGCATGAATGCCACTCTAATTATTTCCAGTGTTAATCACATGTAGTCAGCTGAAATGGGGACATTCAAAACTGAACTGGTTGTTGGATTGAAGCAAACAGCAGAGTAGTTTAGGAACAGAGATTAGTATAATTTTTTTTTTTGTTTTTTTTTTTTGTTTTTCGAGACAGGGTTTCTCTGTGTAGCTTTGCGCCTTTCCTGGAACTCACTTGGTGTATATGAGAACAGAGTTGAAAATTATAAATTTCACCCTAGGAAATAATTCTTTGGGATATGAAGACACCAAGAGACTAATCTATAAATAGAATCATTTCCTTTTCCTACCTCCGTGTAGCAGACTCACACATCAGTAAAAACAGCTGTGGGTCTGGTTTGCTTGGTGCGAGGTGCGGAGCAAAAGCGACGTGGTGGAGGCAGTGGTCTGCAGCTCGTTGATTTAAGCAGTTTCCATCTGTTTGTGTTCTTCTAAACCAGTAGCTCTAAATAGTAACATTGCTCTTTCCTGAGATGTAGGGTAGATGAATAAATTCTGTACGATTAGGCTCTGGATTTTCCATAACCCCTAAATTATTTCATTCATGAAAATCTCCTTGATTTTTTTTCAGCTTTCAGTTCTTTTTCTTTAAAAAAAAAGTTGTATAAAGGGTAGTGAGAGACTTTATGTGCAAAACATTTAAATGCAATTTTATGATTTCTTTTGCAGTATGGTTTTATACTTGAGCTAATTATTTGATGGAAAAAAATTACTGGAATAAATTGAATGACAAGTTGAAGAGAACAGCAGGGCTCCACAGTTTAGTGATGAGATTGTTGTAGTAAAATAGTCAATGGACCTATTGGTAGTTTTACGTAAAAAATGACCAAGGGGCTGGGAAGATGGCTAAGTGCGTAAAAATGCCTGCTGTGCCGACATGAAGAGCTGACTTTGGATCTCTAGCACCCACATGAAAGACTGGCATGGTCATAAATGCCTGTAACCCCAGTGTGCCAGAGCATGGGAAGGGCGAAGGCACAGAGGAATGGGGGAAGAGAAGTTGAGGATGGGGAAAGTGAGAGAGGCATGGGAAGGTGTGTTGTAAAGGAAGGTCGTCCCCAGAGGCTTGCTAGCCAGGCAGTCTAGCCTAAAAACAGTTAGCTCTGGCTTCACTGGGAGACTCTCTGTCAAGGGAATGAGGTGAACAAGACACTAGCCTCCGCATGCATGCATGGATTGGTACAGATACCCACAGCACACATGCATACACATGAGTACATCACACACAAAAATAATTTAAAAAACAATCAAGTTACTTGGGATACTGCAGTAAGAAGGTTGCAAATGTAAATCATCATGGGAAACTAGAGAGAACCTACATCAAATAAAAATAACTTTTTAAAAATGGCTGGGGATGCAGATCATTGGTAGAGCACTTCATTCGCACATACAAAGTCCATGGGTTCAGTCTCAAGTAAAGTGTCTACATTGGAAATGGTTATTGAACTGTTATGTAAACACAATCAGTCCTTTTGAAACCAGTGGTGCTTTTGTCTTAATGTATCTTCTCCCAGTATGGAATGCGATGCAAAAGGTTTTATCTTTTTACCCTCAAAAGCATAGTCTTTTCTCCTTTACTAAGCACCACTGCATTAAGGGATAGTTCTTATGAAATAACTGTGGGACTTTTTGTTTGCATATTTGCAGTGATGAGGACCAAACCCCTGGCCTTGAAAGTTCTTCACCAGTACCTCTTTTCAGGACATAATAAGAATTTATTTTGCAATGGAGTTAAAAAAACTATCTGAGAAAGCATTAGCAATTAGCTGAAAATGTAAGATGCAAATGAATTTGTTACTGAAAACCAAAATAAAGGCTGATTTATGAATCTTTGGTCAAGCTTTGCTGACAACCAAAATTAGATTTTTGAGGAGACAATAGCCAAAAGCTTCAATTTGGGGTTATTAAAATTGAATTATATATTGTGGTGATATATTGTATACCCTAATAAACTTTGCCTGAAGATCAGAGGACAGAACAAGCCACTATATTAAACATAGAGGCCAGGCAGTGGTGGCACACACCTTTAATCCTAGCACTCAGGAGACAGAGATCTGTCTGGATCTCTGAGGGTTCAAAGCCACCCTGAACTACATGAGACTGATTTCTCTAGGAGAGAAAACAGAGCCAGGCAGTGGTGGCACACGCCTTTAATGGCAGCACTAGGAAGCACACATGCCTTAATCCCAGGAAGTGACGGCTGGGAGGAGAAAGGTATATAAGGGGTGAGGAAACAGGAACTAAAGACTTTTTGGCAGAATTGTCCCTTTCAGATAAAGGCTTTTTCAGCTGAGGAGTTGGTGAGGTAAGAGGTGGTGGCTGTGGCTTGCTCTGCTTCATTGATCTTTCAGCTTTTACCCCAATATCTGGCCCTGGGTTTTTTATTAAAGACCTTAGAATTTGAACAACTATATGAAGTGGTTCACCATGGCACCCCACTTTATTCCCAGGTCATCCAGACATGAATCTAAATTGCAGAAGAAACACAATGCTGCACGTTCTCAGAGACTGGCCGATCAGTGAAATGCAATTGTAGGTGTCATGCGTAGTAACAGTTCCTGGAATGTGGAATGACTTGAATTTGCACTGTATCAATTAATCTTATTCATAATCACTGAAAATAGTCCTTCGAAATGCCATTTTGGCAAATATTCAAGCTGGCATCAATACTGTTCACACAGGAAACCAAGAATTCTTTGTTTACAGTGTGACTTGGTTCTTCCAAGTAGAGGTTTTTTTTTTTTTTTTTTTTTTCAAACTCTGTCCTGTACTTGGCTGTTCAGTTTTCCTCTATTTTAATATCAGCCAGTAGATCAAACTGTCATATGCCCTTTAAAAATATTTGAAAGAAAAACATCTGTTTCTCCTTAGGTTTCTGGGCATCCAGATTTACAGTGGGTGCCCATCTAGTTCCTTTGGGTAGTATACATGAATGCATAGGACACAAGGAAGGTTCTATGTGAGGAGACCATGTATCACCTATGACCTGGGAGAACAGTATGCAAATTGTAACCACCTAGCAGACACAGAGGGATGACATGTTTGTAGTGCACCTTATATTTATTTCAACTAAGATTTTAATTGAATGTCTACTGAACAACTCAAAATATTCAAATTTCTGCTGAAATTCAGTCAGATATAAAGTGTATGGCTTGTTGCTAAATTTAGGCTTATCTACTTTGGAGGTCAGGTCCCATAATTCTCTGTGTAAATCTTGCAGTTTTAACATGGATGATTGAACGATTCCTGTGAGGGAGTGTCAGCTTTTATGTGTGGCTGATGCCATCTTTCTACAATATAAGACACCTCGAGCATGGGTTTTGTGACAACCATATATGGGTTTGTGGAGAGGGCCCTTTACCTATGTGGCAGGTTTCCTATTCTTTTTATTTAAACAAGAAAGGATATTTTCTAGTAGCAAATATTTCAATTTCTGTAACCACTTATCTACCTCTGCTTGGCTATGGGTGACACACCGAGTGTGACTACAGGAAACATACCTTATTCGTCTTGTAAGACTGAGTTGAGTTGAGGTCAGTCACAGCTTCTGGGGAGGTTGTCAGCCTGGGTGTGGATGTGAGGGAAGTAAGTAAGGTTGGTCTTCTCAGCTGCTTAGCTCTTTATTAATGCTTTCTGGGTGTAAATGGCCGAAAGAAGCCAAACATCACACATGATGTTCCTCAACCTCACGATGCAAAATGTGATAGAACTAGATTAAACTCCTCATTACAATTTTTTCTTTCTTTTTAAAATATTATGTGTGTGTGTGTAAGCTTTGTGTGTGTATAGCGTGTGCATGTATGCCATTGAACATGTGCCACAGTATGCCTGTAGAGGTCAGTGGACAACACTCAAGAGTCAACTCTCTCCTTCCACCATGGGTTCGATGGATGAATTCAGGTCATCAGGCCCATTTACTCATGGAGCCATTATTTCACTGGCCCTGGAAATTCTGATTGATGTATATGTGTGCAACCTATATAGTGCTCTTATGAAGAAAGAGGGTTAAGTAGTTTTTAGAAGTGAAAAACAAAATAAAGGCTGACATCTGAATCTATGTTGCTGGCTCAGGCTCTGTTGACAACCAAAATTAGTTTTTTGAGGAGACAATAGACAAAAGACTCAATTTGGGGTTATTAAAAATTGAATTATATATGAAGTGGTTCACTGTGGCACCCAACCTTATTCCCAGGTCATCCAGATATGGATCTAAAACTGCAAAAGAAACACAATGATACAAGCTCTTGGATAGTGTGAGTTGGAGTCTGACCAATCAGTGAAATGGAGTTGCAGGCACTGTGAGTAGTAACTAGGATATCAAAATTTGTGAAAAAAAAAATCTTGCAAGCATTTCTTTCTTTCTTTCTTTCTTTCTTTTCTTTTCTTTTTTTTTTTTTTTTTTTTTTTTTTTTTTTTTTTTTTTTTTTTTTTACTGGCTAGAAGCCAAAGCTAAGAAAGAATTCTAGGAAGTAAAATGTCTTATAAAGAACTGTATAAAACCAGCTGGCCAGAAAGCAGGGCCCTGCAGTGAGTCTCCAAAGACCTCAATAATGCTATTATAGATGTAATTTCAGAACTTAAGGCAAACACGCTGTTTATGAAGCATTCTGTTATGAGTGCTTTGCCATTCATTCATTCATTCATTCATTTACTTATTTCTTCTGTATTAAATGTCAAACATATTTTGGAACTGATATTAGGTCTTCTTGTTAAATAGTCCTTATAATCAAGCTATATGAGTTATATTTTTGAAGTGAAAGTTACACAAAATATTCTCACAGGAAACAGATAGTAGAAAAGCAGTTGTTGAGAGATTGGAAAGAGTGTGGGGAAAGGGTGGAGAGAGCTCTTAGTGGGTAGAGGGGTAGAGCTGGATGGAAGGAGCAACCTGTTGGTTCTATACAGCACAGGACTATGGTTAACAGCAATTCAGTGACTATTTCAGTATAGACACAAATCAATGCTTAATGTTTGATGTGAAAAATATGCAGATCACCTTGATCTAATAATTATGTATTGTATACATGTGCTGAAATGTCACAGAAATATGAGGAGCTATTGTATGCCAATTAAAAATAAAAATTCTAAACATCATAGAAAATAAAATTCACATATATATATATAAAGTCTACATTGACAAGTGCTTATATTTGTGTATCTGTCACTACAATCATGATATTGTCACAGTTTGGTCACCCCAGGAGCTCCCCAGTTGTATTTTGGAGTTTCCCCACACCCTTCATCCATCCTGTGCCCATACACAGTCCAAATTCTTTTTCCTTAGAATTTTACATAAATTTAGACATATATAAATAATTAACAGCCTCTGGTCTGGGTCTTTGCACTTAGCACAATGTTTCTGAGGTTCACTGACTTTATTGCAAGTACCACAGGGTTGTTTTACTTTCCTGTTTATTGAGGGACAGAACTGTTTAAGTGACTTTACCAAAATTGTTGATGGAAATGGGTATTAGGACTGTTTCTAGTTTCTATTATCACAAATAAGCTGCTATTAACATTGTCACATGAGTCTGTGTGAACACAAGTTTTCATTTATCTTGGGTGTTAGCTAGGGATTATAATATATGCTATTTAACTTCATGGATAACTGTCAAGTGAAGCATTTATCTAAGTTATTCCAATATCAATAAAAACTCAGGAGTCAGATATTGGGGTAAAAAACCTGATAGATTCAAAGAGCGGCGGACCCTAACTCTTCACACTTCCCAGATTGAAAGGGCTGTGAGTCTCTTTAAGCCCCTCTGCATATCTTCCTATGCCCCCCTGTTTGGGTCCTCCAAAATTGTTATGGCTAATTCCAGTCAGCCAATCACTGACTCTGCCCCCTGATTCAAGGCAAACTGTATTAGCAATCTTGAAGTGTCAGTGTGAACAAATATCCTGCAACAGTCAAATTGTTTTCTAAAGTACTAGTACTAACTACTTTACATTCTCATCAAGAATATATGAAAATTCAAGTGGACACTTAATATTGCCAACACTTTAAAACTATGACATTTAGTAGGTATTTATTTGCATGCCATTGTTTTAATTTCCTTTCTAGTGTCTAGTGATTTTGATAATTTTTATGTAGCAATCTTCGATTGAACCTCTGATTTATAAAATTTTCCTTTAAAATTATTTGAGCACAAATGAGAAAGTCCTCAATAGAAAACTAGCAAACAAAATGCAGGAGCACATTAATAAGATTAGTTAACCATGATCAAGTGAGATTCATCCCATGAATGCAAGGATGGTTCAAGATATATTAACCAATAATATGAAAACCCTACCAAAGGACCAAACCATATGATCACCTAAATAAATGCATAAAATAAATAATAAATTTTATTAAGATTCAACATCCTTTTATGATAAAACTCTAAGCATTAAATATTGGGTAAAGTATTTCAACATAATCAAATAATAATTGAGAAGTCAATAACCAATATCCTGTTGTATGGGGTGATTGGTGATAGCTATCTCTAAGAGTTAGAACAAGGGGGGCTTGCAGTATTGTCTTCTCAAGGTCTTGTGATTTTTCATGCACATACTTTGTTAAATCAATCTCCAAGTACTCCATATTTTAAAGCTATTGTAAATGGCAGTTTTTTCTCAATTTTCATAATCACTGCTGACATGCAAAAATAGATTTTTTCATATTAATTTTGTATCCTATGAATATACTAAACCTACTTATTTATTCTATTTGCTACAATTTTCTGTATGGGTAGTCAGTTGTAGTCATATTTGTGTAAAGTAGTTTTAATTTTAAATGCTCTGTCACTTTTTTCTTGTTTTATTATTATCTTGGACATTTAGAAGATAAGTATAATTCTAAGTACAACAATATAAACTGAAAATGGTTACACATCTCTTGTCCCTAAAGAAGGGGACTTTACTTGAGTCTTTCATAATAAGCAGGGCAGTGCTTTTTTCTTTTCTTTTTTTGATGCTTTTTATCAGGTAATAAACATTCCTTTCTGTCTGCAGGATGCTCATAGTTTCTCTTGTAAATAGGGAGGGGATTTTGTCTAGCATTTTTTTTTTTGCACCTCCTGAGATGGTTGTGCCATTTCCTCTTTGGACTGGTCAGTCAGTACAATGAACTAAAGAATTAAGTTTCTTTCACCAGACTTCCATCTAGACCACACACTTCTGAAGAAAAATGATCTGTCCTTTGTTTTCCTTCACTGTAGACAGCAGGTCTTCTCTCCTGTTCTTCTATGATTGTGTCTTTATCTCTAGTTTTCAGTAGACTGGTATGTCTTAGTGTGATTTCCTTAATGCTTTTGTTGTGTTTCTTGAATCTGTGAGGTTCTGATTCTCAATAAAATTTGGGGTAGATGCCACTTTTTTTTCTATGAAGCTTGCATTTTATTTATTTAATCCTCATAGATTTTTGTCCAGTGTTGGATACTCAGTCTTTCTCAGTCTTTCTATGTTTGTGTGCCAGGGACCTCTCTGTTGGGCAAGCAGTGTCCTACCTTACTGTAAGGTACACCCTCTGAGATGTGGCTTCTTCTGTCCCTTGATCTCAGCAGTTACTTCCCCACGTCCTTTGGTGTTCATATCAAGGTAGTAACTGGAATCTTTTGCCTACTATTTGCAACTTTCCAAAAATGGTCATCAAAGCCTTAACTCATGGGCCTCTACCCCAGAAGGCTTTTCTATGAATGTATGGTCTTCTCTGAAACTTTGCTAGAGTCGTCATATTGTATGTCTGTCAAACATTGATGGCTACATGAGGGGCTGTATTTATTCCCATATTTTTTTCCTCTCTCACTAGACTGTAAGCTTTACGGGAACAGAGACTTCACTTTTTTGACTTTCTGTTATTCAGTACCTAACATAATTTCTAGCACATGGTAAACACCCCAAAAGTGTTTTCTGGGGCTTCAGTCACTTAATGGATCCTGTATCTGAAACCCAGTGTGCATCATTAGCATCCCTAAATTTCTGTAGCCCAGATCCATGGATTTCCCTCAAGTTTATTTCCCTTCAAGCTTGTCTTACTATGTCTTGCTGTAAGTGAT
This sequence comes from Peromyscus eremicus, assembly GCF_949786415.1. Lineage (NCBI taxonomy): Eukaryota > Metazoa > Chordata > Mammalia > Rodentia > Cricetidae > Peromyscus > Peromyscus eremicus. Next base: position 92,438,105 of record NC_081421.1, on the reverse strand, counting down.
GATTTTGAAAGCTTATGTATTCCTTTGCTTTTTCTTTTCTCCGTGCTGAAAGTTTTACTCCTGCTTCAAAGACTGATTCAGAATTCATCTTCCTTAAGAAGCTCTCTATGAAGGTCATATTGCTTTTCTCTGCTTTTCTTCCCATGGAATCTGTCTTATGGATAGTCTACATAATGTTTTGCTTATTTATTTTACATTCACACATTAGAAAAGCATTTCATGGTTTAGATTTGATTCCTTAACCAAACTATAAATTCATCAAAGCCAAGAATTATATTAATTATGTTGTAGTTTCCAAGGACTGTTGATTTAAACCTATGAGGCTCAGTTTTTACATAGACACATAAATGTAATGAATTAGCTGTACTGCGTATGTTTATTCACTTAGGAAGCTATTTTGACTGTGTCTTTCATTCTATAAATATTTATTAAGTGCCTTCTATGTGCCAGGCACTACTTTCAAAATGCTGAGGTTATATAAGTGTATAAAACAATTTTAACAACAGAATCTCTGACCTTTTTGAGCCTACATTTTTTTGAGAGTTGACAGCTAAAAAGTAATTTAATAAATAAAATATATCACGTTAGGCAGCAATGTCTGTAAAGTGAAACCTTTCAAATCTGAAAGAGAAATGGATGTGTCACAAGCTTAATCTTTAAGCATTGATTTCTCAAATCTTATAAATATCTGCCTTACTTTTATGTAGATATTCTGATACCTATGTGCAAACAATAAAGCATAAATACGTGGAGTTGAAAGGGAAGAGATATGAGTGGACATGGTTCAAAGTGGAACAGTTAGCAAACAATAAATATGCTCTTCTAACTTCATCTGTATTATGTGCACTTCATCACAAGCCATAGTAATTGAGTTAACACAACCTTGAAACTGCTAAAGAGGAAATCTCGTCCTTGACTTTAAATACACATACTGCTTATTCCTCAATTTGCTTGTGGAGACCTGGTTAGTTTATCACTTTCTGGCATCCCCTTCTTCATGTGCCTGTAAATTGTCTAGGCTTACAATGCTTTTCAATAGTCCTTTGCTGTATCTTTCCCCCAGAGTCAACTCTAGATGGGGCTTGTGTGTGGACTTCCTTGTGGAAATTGTAGTCTCTTCTCCAATCTGTCCACAAAGACCTATTAACAGGAACATGCTATGATTTTAGATACAGCATCTATGTTTATTGAAATTATATAGTTTTTAGTCATTTGCATTGCTAATGAGATCCAACTTTCCTGATCTTACGGTCCCAGCAGCATGCTTTCATTTCCTGGTCCACTAGATACTAACTCTTGGAAGAAGGTTAAAAAGTGAGTATTAACACTGTTGTTATAGTGCAGGCTAGAAACAAATGAGAATAGTGCAGGATTAGCAAATGTATTGGGGGCAGAAGTATTAATGGTTATAAAAAGTAAACATCTATTAATTCAAAAATCCTAAGTTGTGAAGGAGTAATGGATTTCAAAGCCAAGTATTATACATACTTTGAAAATGTGTGATAAAAATATAGTTCAATAACATTTATAGGATTCATATTTTAAAGATGAGATTAATTTCTATTTGTTTTTCATTTTTATAAATGTCAAAGTATAATGTATTATGAAGAATGCAGGGAATAGAATTTTTGAAATTTCCTAGGGCATTTATAATTTATCAGAGCTGTCTGTCTCTCCCCATTCTCCCCAAACAGCTGGGTATTTTTGGAATAAAATCATAAAATAGAATCTATTCAAGATCTAGATAAGATGTTGCCTGGGCTCAGGAAGAAAGGGAGAAAGCTTGAAAGCTGTGTAACATGTCCCTGGCATTTTTATTCTCATGTTTTTTTTTAAACATGGTTGCATGTCTGTTTATTTATTCAACAGATATTTATTGGAAATCTGGCTGGATGCCAGATGCTATTCTAAGCGCTGGAGATACAGTCATTAGGAGTGTACTCCTCCTCTTTTGGCATTTATAGTCCAGCGAGGGAGATGAACAATGGAACAGAAAATGTAAGACTTATACTATGCTGAATAACAATGTGGGCTCAGGGAAACAAGTAAGACAAGGAAAGAATTGAAGTTGGGGGGTAAGGGGACTAGAGAAGGTTTCTATGAGGAAATGGGCTGAAGTCAAGACTCTAGAGAAAAGGAATGCAAGGTGATTACCTGGTGAGAGGGTATCTGAGATCAAGGATAAACGGAATGTGAAAAAAATCTTAGGAAGAAGAAGACTTGGTGTGAAGTAGAGAGGAGGAGTGTGCCTGGAATGGATGATTCCTCACTGAGCACTTCTTTCACCTCCTTTAACTTCATGACTACAGGACCCCTGTTGGATGATAAGCAGTTGAGCAATTAACGCTAGCTAGTATGATGGAGTAGAAAGAGTAGTGGATGCAGAAGGACCTTATCCTTTCACCTTTGACTTGCTGAGGTGATGCAGTCCTCATCCTCACAACTCAGTGTATCTCAAGTGAGCCTTTCAACTTTACGCACTGCATGATGAGGGTGAACCATGTACAGCCTAGGTCTTTGAGCTGTCATATACAAACCAGTACCTGAGATTAGGAAGGATTTAGTTACATTCTCTGTATATAGAAGATACCAAAGCTATGACGCTGTTTGACAAACAGAGTTTGCTGTGTTTTGAATATTTATCTCCTCCCCAAATTCATGTTGTAATTAAATTTCAACATGATAGTTATTACGACATCAACTCTATCTGTATCCCGAGCTTGGACTTTCTAGCCTCTGAAACTGTTAGAAATGAATTTCCATTATTTATAAATTACTCAGAATAAAGCATTTTGTTAAAGGACTTCAAATAGGCTAAGGGTTTTATAGTACAGGAGCTTGAGTCATTGGAGTGATCTAGGATCATCTCTTTCAAGAATACAAAAAAGACAGTCTCTGAAAAATTGTGACCATGATTTCTCACTTTCTGGCTGGCACGTTACTACAATATGTAAAGTCTCTGCCAGCTATTGCTCAGAAGGCCCATTAAGCATGATTTCATCAATGTAACTGACATCAGAATGTTCTGTGAAATGTCACAGTGGTCAGCACCTTTTTGGATGAGATTATGCCAGACAATGGAAGAGCTAGCATTGACTGTGGAGATACTCCACTGTCCCTGTGTGGTGACAACAAACACTTGTGCTGAGGTTTGTGATTTAGAGATAAAATGAAGGTATGTGCCAGAGCAATAGCTACACACCAGCATCTCAATGAAAACACTACACCTGCAGCAGTAACTACAATTGAAACTGTTACCTGAATAGCTTTATACCAACTCATGGTCCTTCTGCCTTTCACATAGGCTGAAAAATGGGAATTAAATTAAACCCACCCTTGTGGAAGTCTTAGAAGAATATTCCAGAATATGATTTTGGCAGTAGCAAATGAAAATTCTGCAAAGGGAGCAATAACTTGCCTGTGAACTTGTTTAGAGAAAACCCAGGTGAAAGAGGTGCTTTACCATTGCTATAAGCCAACTCTGCTCATTATGGCACATAATACAAACATACATATATATGTATATGATTATTTAGTGTGCTGATTTATATTATCAAAATGTTGTGATCAATTAGTCATGACTTAAGATACCTTTGGATCAACCATGATGGGTTGGTCACTGTGGAAATTACTCGTTGACTATAGGGTTAAATCCTACTATTTGGCCTTAAATATTTCAGAATCCACCATCCCTTCTATAACCAGGAAACTCATTTGTGTTATCATTCTCTGGTTACAAAAGACAGCCACCAAACTCAGCTTTTTTGGGAGGTGATTCCCCACTCACTAACACATATCCAAATTCTTTAGTGAAGGGGGTGTGATTTTGGTTTTCTTGATGAATATGGCAACTGTAGAAAGTTAGGCATTCTCCAACATTTCTATTTTCCTCAGTGATTGTTCCTTCTTAAGTTTTATGCCAGGGAAACTTTTCCATCTCACCTTGATTAAACCAGATCAATTTTGGGTCCATATTTCAGAAAATAGTCAATAGGTTGAAGTCTCTTCCAGTTACAGTAATGCATTTGATTTGGTCTAATATTATATATAATTCTTCATGGTATGATATTTTCACATCTAAACTTCAACTTTGTGCCAGTGTGTATTTTCTGTCTTGCTATTCTTTTGGCATGTGAGCTTTCTTTTCCCAAAAGCAATACGACTTTTGTCTTCCTGGAGCACGTTGAGATCTGGTGCTGGTAATAGGTCTTGAGATAGTTCCAGGTGGTGAGGGAACAAGCATTGATTTAAAAGGTGGTACATTTTCATAAAGTTACCATCAGGTACTTATGCAAGGGGAAGCCATTCTCCTCAGAATGCAGAGATTGTATCTGCTGGTAAATAAGGGTTAGGGATATTAGATAAGAAATACTCATCCTTGCCCAACAAATACATTATTTCGAAGTGTCAGGTATTGACTACTTCTGAATGGCATCTGAACTTTCACATTAAAACTTGGCTCATCTAAGTTTATCTTGTATGATAGTCCTGTAATTCATACAGTTAGTTTGGGTTTGATATTCAGTTATATCTGCTTGAGACTCTGAGATATAAGAGTTTCTTTTCTAGCCACCAGTGATACATTCTGATGCTTGGTGTCTTGATCTTAGGAGAAGCTGATCCTTAGTTCCTGTGCTTACTCCTGATTGTACTAATCAGGGTGATAATTACTAAATTAACAATCAACCATTTTGTCATGCAAAGACTTTCATTCAGTAGATAAGTAGCCACAGGTAATGATTTATGTTACCATAATACTATTGATTTTATTTGTTTTTGTAGTGGTGCCTCTTATGTATTTCAGTCTGGCCCCTATGAGTGGTGTTGCATTACCTGCCAAGTGCTTGGACTAGAGGTGTATATTACAACACGTGATTTATTATCTTATATCGATTTGACTACCCCATTTTCCACTGACAAGCAAAGGATATTTGAAGTTAACAAGGGTAACCCCAGTGCAGAATGCTATCTTCAGAGCCTTAGATTTTTCGTTCTCTACCAATCAAGATCAAGCAACAACTGTAATAGGTAGTCCTGGGGAGAGCACTAATGTAAAGAGTTGGCTACTTAGCCTATCTGTTTTGGTAGACCTCAGCTACCTCAACCCAACAAACATATTACATATTATCTCATAGTTCCTCAGGTTCATAAATTCAGGAGTACCTTCTCATGATGTTTCAGTCAGTATACTGAACAGGGTTGGAGTCACCTTAAAGCTTGGCTGACAATGAATAACCTGCTTCCAAGATGGTCCACTCACATAATCATTGGCAGGAGGTCTCAGCTTCTTGCCAGCAGTTGGCCAAAGATATCAGTTCTTTGCTGTACAGGCATCTCCACAGGGCTGTTTGTGTGTCCTCATACCATAGCAGTTCCCAGAGAATGACCTAAAAGGGTGAGCAGGATGCTGTGATACTTTTAATGATTCTATTACACTCATCATATTCTACCCATCAGAAACAAGTCCCTAAGCCTAGCCCCATTCAATGAGAGATGATTTATGTCCACCATTTAGAGAAAAGAGTCTATGATATGTATAAAATCCATCACAGAGTAGGACTGGAAGGCTGAAAAATCTGAAAAAGAACTAACTCCAAGACACACAGCACCTGTCAAAAGCGGCTGATATTGGGGTGGAAGTGACCAACAGATCTGTTCTCCCTCAGAGATCAGGGAATTGACCTGTGTGGTGGGTGCTTTGATATTTGAGTTGTGTACATTGTGTTCCTGTTGGGCAATCTCTAGGGAAGCTATCATTTGGCTGGTATTCAGACTTTTGAAGGAGAGATGGTGTGAGACTTGTGGTCTGTGGAATTGGCATGTTTTTGCTCATCCTCTGTCCCTGAAGTAGCATAGCCTACTGAAGGTTGTGCATCACTGGTGTTATAACTGTTCTCTGCTGCTGGAAAGAAACTTACAAGAACTGCAAATAGAAAAAGAGTGCATCTTCCCTCCTCCTTGCCTTCCAATTTCACACCAGTCTCTTTCATTGACAGAAACTAACAGGAATCTATCTGGCTAGGGAATACTGAGAAAGTAGTGCAAAGCAACACAGTACAGATGGGTTGATTTGGTGTTGAGAGACAGCAGGGCAGTGACTGTCACACCAATTTTGTCTTATGATTTTTCTTGTAGACAAGTCTTCTCAAATCACTCTTCTTTAGTCTCCACGTTGAGCTATGAAGGACATCATACCTTTTTCAGATCCCTGTGTTACCCTTTCTCGTAAGTGGCAGGTACTTTATATGTAGTAGGCACTTTTGACCCCCAAGTTACAGATTTGTAGTCAGTGGGTTTTAATGTGATGAAAACTTGAAAACCTGGAGTCACTTGTGATCATCACCTTTTTCTTTTTAACTTTATTTTATGTGTTTGGGTGTTTTTGGCTTCATACACATCTCCACACCATGTGCATGTCTGGTCCTGCAGTGGTTAGAAGAGGGAATCGGATGCCCTAGAACTGAAGTGACAGATGGTTGTGAGCCACCCCATGGATGCTGGGAATTGAACCTCTGGAAGAATAGGCAGTGCTCTTAAATGCTCAGCCAACTCTTCAACTCCTCATGATCCATTTATCACTCCAGTGACTAATTTGTTATTTGGGAAAGGGGGTGTATACAGCTTGGATACCCAGTGGTCTCCATCAAGACACTGATTATGGTTGACCTCATCCTCTCTTCTTTTGGCAAACCTGTGCATACAGTTGTTCAATAAGGTCTGCTACAGGCAAAATGGCTGGACCAAGCATCTTCCTTAAAGTTTTCAGCTTTGGGGAAAGTTGTGAGTTGGACATTCTTTAGATGAATGTCAAAGAATACTGTCTTCACATGAGCGATCCAGAACCTCATGCTTTTCTGGGCATCCTTTGATCAAAGAGTCCCAGATGGGCAGGTTCTTCCCACTACCTCTACAAACCATTCATACCATCCCAACTCTTCTGACTAGTTTAGATAGATTCTGTTACCAGTGTAAAGTCTGAGAGCTGTCTGCAGGAACTCTTGAGATGACCTGTGATTTGGTATTCTGGCAAGACTTGAAGGCCCTGAGGGCAGAGCAGTTCAAACAGGTCTCCAACAAGTTAGTTGCAACCATGCTCTCTCTATACAATCTCACTATATGTCCTTTTAAAGAATGTCAAGTGCTGAAATAAATTTAGTAGGCACAGTCAAGAATTTAAGGGGAAAAATGAGTATAGGAAACTAACAGATTTCTTAGCTCTCTTTTTGATATATGAGCTTCCATCTGGTCTGCCTCTCATTTTCTGGCACAGTTATGAGGCAGGTAGAACCTGTCTCTGCTTCTGTCTTACTTTCCCTTTTAGGGGTACTCTTTCTGCACTCTCAGATGTGATTTTGTGTCCCAGATGGAAGGTGACTGCATAACTTGACATAGTGCATGACTCCCATGAGCATCTATTTCTCTTCTGCATAGGTGACTGGCTGGCTAACTCCTTTCTTTTGGATGGCTACTAGGTGCACATGTCACGTTCCCCCCAGCAGAGCTTCTGATTGTCTCTGTCCTCCCAAACTTGCTCTTGCCTCAGCCTTCTTAATCAGTTGTTGAAAACATCATGCCTTAGTTGTTCATGACCCACAACCCTTCAGTTATTGCCTTGTTGTTCTTATTCTGCATAATAAATACAGCAAAATAAGTAGCAAATTATCTTGCCTGCATAACTGAAATAACTGAAATATATCTAGGCTCTGGCTATACGGCATTGGCTCCATCACTGCTGCCCACGTCTGTGCCACTATCCCTTTTATCCTGGCTAATATTAACTGCCAGGTTTAGCTGCTTCTGTTGTTCCCTCCACCAGAGTGTTCTCCACAGTCTAGTCTCTAAGAATGAATGCCATTCTTGGGCTCCAAACCTTCCATGAGCTTCCCATCTTATTCATAGTGACACCACATCTTCACAAAAGTCAAGTGCTTGATGACCTGGCGTCCCAACCACCCTCTGAAGCCTACTTCTTATTTCTCTTTTCTTTGCTCTCACGGAACTAAATGTGTGCTGTCATTCCTCTTTCACTCTGCCTAGGACACTGCCCTTATTCCGAGAGTCACACACTTTTCTAGTTCTCCTCTTTTAAGCCTTCTTTCAATTTAACCTCTTTAGTGAAGACCTCTCTAATCACTGATATTCAGATTGCTTCCATCCATGGTCATGTTCTAATTTTCCTTCCTGATTATGCTTTTATTCATAATACTGATCTAACATTTGACACACCCAAGCAGCCAAGCAGAAAATACATGTTACTTATGTGTTTCTGAGAGTTCATCATTCTCTAATATTATATAAGATATGTGAAGACAAGGGTTTGTTTATACACACACACATACACACACACACACACATTTGAGGAAGGATCTCACTATGTAGCCCTGGCCTACCTGAAACTCACTATGTAGACATGGCTGGTCTCAAACTCACAGAGATTCACCTACTACCTCTGCCTCCTGAGGGATCAAAGCCATGCATCACCACATTGAGTGAGGCTTGAGTTTTTAACCTTTATTTTGTTCATGTGTATATGTTCCATGAGGAATGTTTTACACATAGTATTAAGTAAATATTGGTTGAATGTGTAAATATACATTAAAATGGATCTCTTTAACGTAGTGTAGCCACTAAACTACATGATCATAAACATGTCTTCAGCTCTAGCTCTCTGATGATGAGGTCTGGGTGGGGTTCCTTTTAAGCTGCAGCAACAGGCTATACATTTAACATATGGTAATGTATGGTAACAAATATCAGCCCTGGATAATCAAAACCAATGGCATTCATAAACCTCCACCCTGGCCTTACTGATCATGAGTATAGGGCAGATAGCAACTTCTGCCTTAAAGGATTTGCATTTTAAAGGAATGCTTATAGAATCTGACAAGCCAGAGGTTGCTATTGTCTAATAGAAATCTTAGTGCAATAATGGCACAAGATATTTGACAGTTCATCTTACCTCTAGAAACTGTCCATTTGTACTTTCATGTTTCACTCTGAATATTGTGTAACTCTCAGAGGTCTAAACATCCGTATTCGTATTATAGATTTTATATGATGTTTTCTCTCAAGGTTAGTAGAACTTTCCCCTTCTCTTGGCTTCTCTGAAGTTCAGAAGTTGAGAAGAAAAAGAGAACTGTGGTTAGTTCTGTGTCTGTACAAGTACATTTCCGGTTGATACAGAGAATAAAAACCTCAATGAGCTTGAAGAAGCAAAGCAAATAGTGAGGCTGTTTCATACCTATACCAGCATTTGGTGGAAGAATAATACACACTGTTTGCTGTGACACTGTTATATTAGAGAAAAAAATTAAGTGGCGAAAAAGGACATAAAGAATAGTGACCAGGTCTCCAGTTTGCTGGTAAAGGAAGAATTTTATTTATTTATTCACTTAAGGAATATCTACTGAGTGCTTGCTCTAGTCCAGACACTGTTCTGTGTATTACAAATACGTGTAAATTCTGTTTTTGGAATGGTTTGCATTCAACTCATCCAACATTCAACTGATTGATTGAATGTCATATGTAGGCCAATACAGTGCTATGTTCTGAGAACATGAATTAGATTGTTTTGGACTTTGTCTTTGGGGGATTTCTTCCCAGAAGGCGGGAAACATGTTTTAGAGATTCCTGAAAAGTGCATGGTAGTGGGGAGGCATCAAGGAAGGACCCAGTAGTTCCTCTGGAGTCTGTTAAGATATGAGGTCTGTGGAATAAGGGGGTGCCGGGAAAGAGTCTCGGTAAGTGAGTTGATATTTGTTAGGACAGGCAGGTGGGGAGTGGAGACAAGGAATATAAGAGCAGAGGTGGGGAGTTAGGAAACCTCAAGGAATAGCTAAGGATCTGTAAGAATTTTAAGGTCAGGACAACTGCTAGGCCAGATAATGTAGAGACTTCCTTGCCACTCGAAGACTTTTGCTCCTTTTTTCCCCGTAAACTATAGAAAGCATTTGAAGGGTTTTTAAGAGGGAGAGTTACTTGAGCTCTCTTGGCTTTTTAAAGATCATTGTTACTTTGGTGCCACTAGGAGAATGAATTAGAGGAAGTGAGAGTAGAGCCGGAGAGACAGTTCGGTGGCTACTTCCAAGTTTGGACAGAGGCTGCTGCCGACTGAACTCAGCTATCAAAGGGGAAAGGAGAGGCAGGCGTAAGAACCAGAAATGATAAGGGCAGGGTTTAGTGAGTGGGCTTGGGAGACAGAGGGAGTTAGGATAGAAGGAGGCTTAACATGGCTTTCTTTGTTTTCTGACTTGAGTTAAGGAGTCTATTATTAAAATGTATACAGGCAAAGTAGCCAGCCCTATACTTAGCAGGGGCTATGAACTTTCAAACTGTCAAAATCTGAAGCTCAAGGAACAAGTCATGATTCTTCAAATTTAGGTCAAAAGCCAGGAAGAGGAGGAAGAACAAGGACCCTAAGTGTCTGGCCAGCTCCTGCCCAGGCCTTCCATGTCTCCTGCAGAGACCACAAAACAGGGAGGAGCACAGATGCATGGTCTCAGGTGTGGATTGGTTCAGGGATTGACTTTGTGGTCTGGCCAGAGACTTGAATGTGGCATTCATCAGCACGAGCACCGGGTAGTTAAGCTCACAGGCATGGGGAAGCTCATTCAGGGGTGCTTATACACGTCAAAGGTTTGAGGACTACGAGCATTTTAGGGTGGGCCAAGACAGAGACTGCTCAAATGCCTTCACTGAAGGACTTCCCAAACCTTGAGATCAGAAACGGGTCCGCCCTGCAACAGACCCTTTCAGTTAGTAAGCTTAAATCAAGATCTAAACACTGGGGATTGTGAAAGGAGAAGGACACAAAATGAGTTAGGGTGTGACTAAGCTCTAACTTCCCTGGGTGAAGATCCAGAAGGCTTTGGCTGAGATGACCATCTCCATGGGACATGGAGGGCCTGCGGAGGAATTGCTGAGATCCTTATGGGCCTTGTCCTTTTCCATTTCCACTGGTTAAAAACTGAAGGTTTAAGTTTTTTGCTCCTTGAGCATCAGATTTTGATGTGTATCTATTTCCAGTTACGAAGTGCTAGGGCTTAATTCTGTTTTCATTATATTTTAATGGCTTACCTCCAGAACAACAGCTTCCACACCACTACTTACACCATACAGTTAGAACCTCTTTGATGGTACTAATTCAGTGTTGTTAGTACTAATCTATCCCATGAAAAATTTTTTTAAATCTACCTGTCTCTGTAAGGATGGAAGCCTCCCTTACTCAACACTGCACTGGGTATCAAATACAGTCCATATCCAGTTAACTGTGGAGAAAACAAATAATTACTGATGGAAATGGTACCCGAGTGTCCCTTTATATGCCAACACATTTTAGTTTGAAGTTGTTACAAGTGCATTTTCCTTGGAAAGGAAATCATTTTATTATCCCTCCTCACCAAGAAGGAATGTGAGCTGAGGAAATGGCATGGCTTGAGCAAGCTTACTCAGCCCGGAAGAGATGGGACTAGCAAAGGAAGGGATGGGCTTCCCCATCCCCATCCCTTTCTTTTCTTTTTTTTTTTTTTTCTCTCTTTGTCTCTGCTGCAGAGCCTTCCCAAGAAAACGCCCTGACAGGGAGCAGCAGAAAGTGCTGAGCCCTTTGGAGAGGTATGGAGTAAATGAGACTTGCCTCAGAACAGGGAAGCTGGGAATAGAGGTGAAAAACTACATCCACTGCCAATTTTGTCTAGAGTAGCGTGGAAACCTAACATGTTATAGAGACACCACTGAGCTCAGCTTTCCGTGGAGGGCTGGTCAGCAGTAATCCCAGCATTATGTGCTCTCAGGCCTGTGACCACAACATAAACACCAGTGAAAGCGATCTTATGGTCCACTTGTGCACTCCCCTTGAAAATGCAGGTGAGGCTGTGGAGCGCCTGGGATGCTGGCAGCCTGAGTTGCAGGGTGGATGTTAAATATTCATCTTGAGAGGGGATCACTGGGGTTTATAATAGGACTGACTGCTCGCCAATTTTATTTTCTTGGTTCACAAAAGAGGCTTCAGTGGAAATAAACTCCAGGTCCAAGTTTTAAAAATTTCATGCTAAAGGGATATAAATGTTACTCACCATGGCAGAATTCGGTAAGCTTTTAATAACGAGCTAGTGAGGTGGGGTTCTCAGAAGGTCAGTGCTGCCGTGGATGAATGTGACCGGGATGTGACAAGGGATGAAGGTAATGGGGAAATTCCCTTCTACCATTTGGGGGAGCAAGGGCTTCTCATTTAGAGTCTGTGAGGTGAGGCATAAAGAAAAAATATGGAGGCAAGCTTTTGATATTTAGGAAATACATACAGCTTTAGCTCCCAAGTCCCCACTTCCTAAGTAATGAGCACTCTGTTGGTCCAGTGCCTTGGGATCAATCCCCTATTCGCTCCTCCTGAGCAGGGGTATGTGACATATCACAAAAGTTAATGGTGGCAGGGATCAAACTCTTGTGTCTCCCTGTGTAAGGTCTTAGGAGCTAGAGTTTCTCCCCGTGCTTTCTGCTGTTTATACACACACCCGAGTCTCTGCTAAGAGCCCTTGTTTCCAGCTTGTACATATAACAATTTATTCTAAAATCCTGACATTTAGTTGTTTAGTTACCTCTCCCAGGGCAGACATTTTTTTTTCCCCCAAAGATCTTTGTCAAAAGGGGAAGCTCCTGTGTTGGTCCTAATCCCCATGAAAGGGAGGCACCATACAACCTCAGCTCACTTCTTCCAGCCACCCTTGATTCATCTTCCTGGTGACAGAGCACACCTCTGTTCTGTTCTCTTACTGGCTCAGCAGGTATCAACAAGGAACGAACACAAAACCTGGGTATTCTGCTGAATGATCTTCCTACTGCGATATCTTTGTGTGTGTGTCCAGTCTACAGTGCCAGAATGGACAGTCCTTGAAGGCAGCCATCACACTTCTCTGTCATTTATATTCCATAGCACATACTTTTGGGGAAAGTTTATTAAATATTAGATACAAAGCGTTACAGAACTTCAGTGGGACTCCAGAAATACTTTATCCTCTTTTTTTTTCAATTTTATTATTATTTTTCTTTTTTAGTGGCTGTTGGAAATAGGAAAAGGGAGGGTAGTCATTAGGTGGGGGAAAGACATTTCTCTAAATGTCAATATTTATGAAACGCCATTTTAAACCTTTATAAATGATTATCTTCCTCAGTACTGATGAGGCACTTTCACAATGCTGCTCAATTTATTTACTCGGGAGACCAATTTATTTCAGTACCTCTGTACTAACTGTTTGCATTGACATCTAGGTCTGCTTTGAGCAAGCAACTGTGACAAGTTGTTTATTGAACTGTAAACAGGTATTGTCTGAATCTAAACAATGGCTTTATCTAATTAGGAGACCCTGGGCATCATCCTAGCCCCATGTGGCTATTCTAAGCCAGCCTAGCATCTCACACAGATTTCCCAGGCCTTTTAAAATCTCCTTGTTCACAGTAAAACCCTTCATCACAAAGTGAAGAATAATCCTCATTTGTCCTTTTACTGTATGTACTGGTGTTTTGTGCAAAAAGAAAAAAAAAAAAGAAAAGAGAAAGAATAAGAAGAAAGGACAACTGCCTGTAATAAACTGAGCCGGGGTGGCCTGATTTAGAATGGCTGAATTAGAAAAGGAAAGTATGAATGAGATATAAAGAGGAGTATGAATAAAGATGAGCTGGGTTTGTTGCCTAGGAGGTAGAAATGCCTTGTGTAAACTAGAAAGTGCCTTCCTACCCAAAGGACTCAATGAAATGATGGTTGTGGAGTTTTCAGGCAAAAACCAAACCAAACCAAAACAATAAAAAACCAAATGCAAGTGTGGTTGTGGGAAGCAGACTGAGGGGACAGAGTGCGAGTCAATTCTCTTGGCTCAGACTGAAATAGGGCATGTTCAGAAGTACTGGGGACCCTTGTCTTTCTCTTCCTGGCTATTGCTTTGTGTTTGAAGAGGCTAACTGAATGCAGCAATCAATGTCTTTTGTTTTCTGCTGCTGCCACGCCCCTGAAAGGCTTTGCCCAGTACGGGGGAGGGGGCGGGTTATGAGGGCGGCACACATAAGAAAACTTCACTGTACCTGTACCGTAGTTACTATTACTACAGTTGTCTCTTGGAAGGAAAGGATTACCTGCAATTTTAAGGAGAAAAAAATGTCATTAAAGTGAAGACTTCCAAATGTGAGGCCAAACAGGGAACAGAGAGAGCTCTCTAAATAAATAAATGAATGAATACAAAATGTCCCAAAGGAAGCTCCACTGGCCTACACCAAAAAGAAAACGCTGTGGAAATCGGGTAGGGTGATGTATTATTTTTTTAGTCACTGTATAGACATTGTTGATTTCATCATAAAGCCACCTCTTTACATTCTTTTGGTCTCTCCTCAGGCGTTCGGAGTAGCTTTCCAGTTTGCTTCCTTAACAATTTGTGTAATTGGTTTCACTCACAGAGGTCCAATTGGTAGGCTCATCGTGAGGGCCTCATGAAATATGAATCTATTTAAAAATTAATCGTAGATCAATATTAATTCAATAAAATATTTTAATCTGAGGTATGAATATTTCATACCTTCACATAGACATGCAGATTTCAAAAGCCGTTTTGTGTTTCTGACAGGCTGTCCAGTTTCGCCAGGACGGCACTGAAATTATTCCTCCTTGCACTGTGTGCTCCGGGCTCTCTCAGCTAGAGCCGCCCAGGTCAATGGTGATGTTTATTCAAACTGCTGAGAGAATGCAAATAAGGTGTGTGTCACAGAGCAACCCAGGGAAGTTTACCTCGTTTAATCCAGTTTACAGTTTCCCCTGTCTCTGCTTGGAATCAACCTGAAGAGAATCTCACAGCGTCTTATAGGTTAATCCTTGTTCACCCCAGGTTTGACTCATATCAAACCTGGCATGCTGAGGCACCCGAAGGCTTCTCTGACAAGGGGCTCTAAAGAGATGGACTGCCACTGCCCTCATCGAAATGAACCAGTTGCACCTGGCTGATAAAACCTGCGATTTACCAGAGCAGACAGGCCCGGGCTTAAACAGGCTTCTCTCTTTACTGCGACCCCTCTGCCACTTGAAGCAGCCATCTCTCATATCAGCTAAAACAATAGAGTGGCGTCTGAGTTCAGCCATAGGGTGGCAGATGGCAGACAGGCCATGCTTTCCTGATCAGTGGGGCTGGGTCCAAGGCATCACTCTGCCGCAATTCCAAGAGGCCAGTTGAGACTCCAGGGGTAGAATAAAGTCATAAAGGCTTAGAACTAAGGTAACCATAATGAATTAGGAGGGAAAATGGTCTCAGTGCTGATTCAATATGAGAAGCATTGGGCATTGGCTAAAACAATAATTTTCATTCTGTTGGGGCTACTACCTCCATTTGTCTTTAATATATGTCTTTACCACCTCATACCTAAGTTACACTGGCTCTCCATAAGGAAAACTGAAAGCTGAATACATTAAAAATTCTTCGACTATGGTTTCTTCTTGAGGGAGCAATGGTAAATGAGGTGATTGAATTACTGAGGATTTCTATGCCCCAGAGAAAATGTCTACATAGGTTAGCATAACTCCAAACTGGGAAACAGACATTATGAACACAGTAAAGGACTCAGGTAAGATGCCTAACAGACATGAACCAAGTCCGTCACATCTCTGTGTTTCCCTAGGGTCTCAAAAAGCCTTGTGTGTAGCAGCACCACCCTTGTGCCCCTTCCCCAGTGTATATCTTGCTGAAGGAATAAACATGTGTACAGCTGTTTCTGACATTTATTTAATTTGCCTTTGCAGTGTTCGCTGTACACAAAGCAGGTGTATTTCAAACGGTGCCTTGGAATGATATATACTCTCAACTTTTCTGTAATTTATTATCGTATTTTCCTTTTAGAGGAGAAGGTTGAAGCTGTGTACTGTGGTCGTATATCCAAGCTAAGGGCATGTCACTGCATCAATCAGTCCCCATGACAGGTCTCTCCTCTCTGTGTGGAAGTACACCAGTAATAAATGTTCCTTTTGAGGAGTCCCCTGGCACCTCTCCTCCATTTCGCCTTATTTGATAAGTTGGATTATTTCTGACTATAACCAATGGGTTGCCTGGTCCCCTTCCCCAACACTATTGAGTGGGAGATGTGTCCAGTACACACAGAAGGGGCCCAGGTTAGCTATTAAATAGAAGAGGTATTAATAGGTTGACCAGCTGTTCTGTTTTGCCCAAGATGATCTTAGTTTCATCACATCCTGAGCAATCCCTTGTCCCAAAGCAAACAGGAGTAGTTGGTGACTGTGATGGCTTGAATGGAAACTATCACCCGGGCCACTCATATATCGAATACTTGATTCACAAAACATAGCACTGTTTGGGGCTGTTATAGAACTTTGTGGATAAGCAGGTTTGCTGGTGGAACCACATCACTGGGGGCAGCCTTTGAGAGTTTTTAGCTTAGCTCCACTTCCTGCAGCTGAGATGTGAGTTTGAGATGTGAGTTCTCAGCTTCTGGCTCCCCATCCCATTCTTGCCTTTTGCCATGTTATCCCCATCATTATGGACTCTAGCTCTCTGGAATTGTAAGTCAAAATAAACTCTTTCTTTCGTCAGTTGCTTTTGGTCGCGGCATTTTGTTACAGAGATGGAAAAAACAATTAATACAGTCCCCCTAACCTTGGCACTTGAGATGCCAGGTTTTTAACCTAGATCTGTAGGTTTCAGGTCAATGCTACATTTCTGGAAGCTACTTAAGTTGGAAGACCAAGAAATATTTAACATTTTGTAAATTATGGTCACATGGTTTAGAAATCACTTTCCTGATGGTCTTTTTCACATAATTTATGTTCAGTGAATATAGAAATTTTGCATATCAGTGGGGTTTGATACATTTTCAAGCATGCCTATGTTAAGTATGGATCATGTGCAATTCTTCTTCTTCCATTCTCCCTCCTCCTACCCCCTTCCCTGCCCCTTTTCCAGCACCTAGTAATCACTATTTTATTTTCAGGTTGTCTTACTTTATTTTTGTTTTTAATTTTCTCGGTTTTTACATGTTGTTCTTGCCTGTCTATGTCTAGCTTGTTTCACTTAATGTAATGTCTTCCAGTTCCATCCATTTTTTGCTGCAAACAACATTTTCCCATTTTTCTTCTGGCTGAATGAGAGAATCCATCGTGTGCATATACCATAATTTCTTTATTTCTCCATAGACACCAAGGCTGACTACATAATTTAGGTCTTGAGAACAGTGCTACAATAATGGGCAAGGAGGTGTCTCTCCTGTACATTGACTTCCTTTGGATGCATATCTAGAAGTAAGAGAGTTGGACTATATGGTAGTCTTATGTCTTGGTGACCTCCATACTCTCCACAGTGACCCATTGAGATTCACAGATGACATTTTGAGTTCATTTTCAAGAAGTCCTTCTGGCCTAGGGAGCACTCACTGACTAGCACTCTCTTCTGTGGCATCACAGGATAGCCCCACAGTAGAACCAGGTTCTAAACCCAAAGTCCTCGATTCCAATCGCTTGGAGAGGCCACTCTTGGAGAGACTAAGGTGACCACAGCATTGCCTTTCCCCCCAGACCTTGTGGCTTTGTGGGGGGGGCTGCCATTGGCTTTTGGGGAGATCACCTGAGCTATTACCAAAAAACCCTCCTAGTTGCAATGCCTTCCTTTTTTCCCCTCCTCTCCGTCTTTTTCCACCTACTACCATCTTTGGAGTTGACTCCCCCTCTCTCCAAGAAGTTGAAAATCAGCTTCTCCCAGTTCTCTCTCTCTCTCACTTTCTCTGTCTCTCTCTCTCTGTGTTTGTGCATGTGTGCACATGTGTGTGTTTATGTCTAGTTGTGTGCTTGTGTGTATACATGCTAGTATATAGGCAGAAAGAAGGAAGCACATGGCCTCCTTCATAATCTTGCATCTTTTCTTACAGATCTTTGTACCCTGAAACTTGTCTGTTTCTTCCAAATCATCCAGAATTTCTCAAAGGAAAAGATAATTCATTGTCCTGTTGCTTCAAAGCAGCTGTTGCAGATGTTTGGAGAGAAGGTGTCTGTAAACATCCTGAAGGTATGACACTTTAAAGAATGACATGCTATTTAATAGTAAATGTTTGGATTTTCCAAGAATATAAATTTCTTTGTAAATCAAGAGCTGTATGTCCTACTTGGGAAACAAAAGCAAGGCCACTATTAGCTCAGCTTCATGAACTCAAGCAGGCAACAACTTTCTGTAGCTTTATTCTCGTTAATTAGGAAGTGGTGTCATGTCATGTCAATCATGCTGGGCTTGAGGGAGGTTTGTTTAGTAGTGTCACAGTCACTATTCTGTTGCTGTGACCACAGCAACTATGACCACAGCAACTCTTATAAAAGAAAGCATTTAACTGGGGCCTTACAGTTTCAGAGGCTTAGTCCATTTTTATCATGCAGAGGATGCCAAGCAGGTGTGATGCTGGAGTGGTAGCTGAGAGCTACATCCTCATCTGCAGGCTGAGAGAGAGACACTAGGCCTGGCAGGGGCTTTTGAAACCTCAAAGCCCACCTCCGGTGACATACTTCCTCCAACAGAGCCACACTTCCTAATTCTTCTAGTCCTTTTAAAAAGTGCAACTCCCTGGTGACTAAGCATTCAAATATGTGACCCTATGGGGGTATTCTTATTCAAACCACCACAAGTAGTATATAAAGTGACAATCTTTGGCACATAATTATGGCTCTGCCAGGTCAGAGATGTGGCTCAATTGGTAGAGTGTTTGCCTAGAACATGTGAGATTCAGGGTTCAATACTCCATGCTGCATAAAGCAACTATGGTGGGACAGGACTGTAATCTAGACATGTGTGAGCACATCAGAAGGATCAGAAATTCAAGGTCATTCTTGACTGTATAAGCAACTGGAAGCTAGCCTGAGCTAGAGACCCTGATTTTTTTTTTAAAGATACTTTTGATATGGTAATATAGCTTAGTTGGTAGAGTGCTAGCCTAGTATGTACTAGGTCCTGGGTTTGATCCCTACTACCACAAATGGGTGTATTAGTATATAGCTGTAGTCCCAGCATGTGGGAGGTAGAGGATCAGAAGTTCAAGGTTGCTATCTGCTATATATCAAGTTTAAGATCAGCTTGGGTACAGAAGACCCTGCTTCAAAATAAAAATAATAATGGTAACATAATAAATAAATAAATAAAACCAAATTAAAAGGACTCACAGATGATAGCTATTAAAAGTAAGAGGGAGAATTTAGTTCCATTTGTGAGAATGCTTTTACATATTAGCATTGAAAGGCAATGGAATGGGCTACCCTGGGATGAAGGGGGTCTCAAGTCACTGGAGACACTGAAATAAACCTGGATTGTTCTTTCTCTAGAATCCAATGGATGGGATTTTTATATAATATAGAAATTCTCACTATTTGTTACATAGAATACACGGTTGAGAAATTTTCACTGAAACTTTTAATACAAATACCGAAACTAAGAGAAACATTTTCTAAGTGTTTCAGGTAGACACATGAAATTGATGGACTCAGATAACAAACACTGACAGGAGTTCTCTTTAGAGTGATGCCTCATATCTTAGGTGTCCAGCCTGACCAAAAAGGTGGTGAGGAAGACGAGAACCAGGACTCTGGGTCTTCTTCCCCTTTGGCCTTGTGGTCCCTTGGCCTCTGTAATTCTTAGGCTTGGGCTGACGTTTGCTGTCAGGGGTTAAGGAAGGCTACCATTCCACAGCCCACCTGAGAAACACCTTGGAAGTGGTTCAGGTAGAGGTGAGACAGAAAGCCCTTGAGAACAAGAAAAACACCAAATGCGTGAGTGCTCTGATCGTGGCTTAGTCTTGTTGAGATGGTTCTGAGGAGACTTGGTAATTTTCCCTTATATGGGTGTTTGAGATGGCTCCACCTTCGATGACTTTGAGGTGTTTGTATATGGTATAACAGACGGGGATGCACTTCAATAATCTTAATTTTGGGGATGCACTTCAATAATCTTAATTTCAGTGAACACAGTTTTGCTAACCTTGATATCCCATAGCTTTAGTAAACGCTGTGAGCTATAGGGCTATTGGCTTAATGCCAGCAGTGGTTTTCTTCATTTTGTGTGTGTGTGTGTGTGTGTGTGTGTGTGTGTATGTGTGTGGTGTGTGTGTGTGTGTGTACATATGTGCATGGACATGTATGTATGAGTGTGGGGAAACCAAAGGACAAGTCAAGTGTTTTTTTTGTTTGTTTTTTTGGTGCTGTCCATCTTTTTTGGGTAATAGTGTCTCTCACTAGCATGGAGCTCACCAAGCAGGCTAAGCTGGCTAGGCTGGTCAGTGAACCCCACCTTGCCAATCCTGGGATTACCAGCCCGCAACAACACACCTGGTATCTGTGGATGGAACTCAGGTTTTTTTATGCTTGCAAGGCAAGTATTTTACTGACTGATCCATCTCCATGGTTATTCTTTATGGTTTTAATCTTAAAAAAAATAAAGATGTAGCTTCCTTTTAAAGGACGATGCTTTAAAGATTGTTAAATTGCTTCAGGAGACCAAATTGCCTACAGGAGAGCCTTAAAAACTTACATGTGATTAGATTTAATGCATGAAGAAAAATCACACCTGGACTGATTCTAAAATTCCCCCAAAAGCTGTTTTTTTTTTTTTTTTTTTTTTTTCTTTATAGAGGAGTTTTTCTTTTTCTTTTGGTACTTGTTTGAATTTTAGATCTTTAAAAAATGCTTTTTCTTGAATGAGATTGGAGTGCATGATGTGAAATTCACGAAGAATCAATAAAAAGTAAAAAAAAAAAAAAAAAAAAAAGAAGATTTGGATCATCTGGTTGACCTCCAAGCATTTTCTACTTGTCAAGCTCTCTTAATTCCTCTGCTGTAAAATACAGTGGATTTTAAAATAGGGGCTTTCCAACTTTCCCTTAAATCACCGCCCCCGTCCTTAATCTAGTGATTTCCATTTTGAGGCTTTAATTTTAACGGGACCTTTTCTAAATTAAAATGTGAACTAAAATTACTTTCCTTTAACAATTTGGTATGGAAAAAACAAAATACAGAGATGGAATGCCGAATGAACAGTGGGGTTTCCAGAAGGAGAAGTTGGTCCAATAGCAGTGAATTATAATTATTTTGCACAAGGACTTAAATTTTGTTGTTAAAATCTTATTTCCTATAAAAGGGCTTAAAAGTCACACAGGAAATGATGTGGTGTCTAGGCAGTTATATGAATAGGACATCTCTACCATCCCTAGGTTTAGGACAATAGAATTTGGAATTATCTGAATTCAGGATCTAGGTTGCCTGTTGAGTATGGGACCACAGCAGGGAGGGAATATTTGATGGGATCTAGTTTCTTTGGAATTATGTACTCCTTGGTAAACTCCAAAAGTGTCTAGGGAGTGTAGGCAGGCTGTGATTCTAAGAAGGAGGGAAAGGGAGTGGATTTGTCTGAAAACCTGTTGGCAAATGACTGGATTAATGAGAACCAGTAGGGATATCAGCCGACTCATAGGGATATGAGTTCTCAGCGTCAGAGCTGAGGCAGCTGGCCTATTGTCAATATGCAGCTGGAGAGCTGCTCCAGAAGGGTGGCTGATTGCACTGATTAAACTTTCCTCATGGATTATTTCCTGAAGGTGCACTGTATCTATCCATAATGAGCATGATGTTATTCAGTGTCTAAAGTCAAGGTGAAACTCAACACACCTGAGACAGCAAATATCATGTTCAATGTAGTGATGCTCTCTTCATCCTGGTATTATGGGATCTGAAGAGCCCACTGAGTATTGAGCACATTCATTCCTGAAAGATGCAGACTAGGTGGACCCAGTAGAATGGGATGCGATGATGCTAATGTGTGCATTCCATTTGTAGGCAAAAGAAGAAAGGCAGGAAGGCAAGGCCCCTATTTATCATTTGTGTGGATCTGGATATAGGCAGTGAGCAGAACATGAGCCAGATACGTTATTGAAGACTAGAAAATTCAAGTGTGAACTTTGAGTGATTTTAACAATGAAACTTGAAATTAAAATCTCCAAGGAGAGAAACCAAGTTTTTGACAGCATAGGATTCAGAAGAGTTACTCTGGGTGGTTTATCAAAATGAGAGAAAGGAAAAAGAGGATCCAGGAAGAATCAGAGCATTGACATTTCCTTAAAGACGCATTAGCTCTCTAATGGAAGGAAAGGGAAGGTACTGCCTGATGGATACTGCACACTTTGTTGTTTGTGTTTTTCAATATAGTTTAAATGCTTGTTTCATTCAAATATTTATCCAGTGTCTACTTTGTGGCAAATACAACAACAAAGTGAGCAGATGTGGTCCATGCTCCGGAGAGCTTACCATCTGTAAGAATATACCGACTAGGACCAGAACTCTAGAAGGAGATATATCTGATAGGCTGTGAAGGGTCCAAGGGAGCAAGCATATTTTGGAGGAGTACCTAATCTAGTTTAGGTAAGAAGATGGAATTGAAGACATGAAAACCTGTAAAACAGAGCTTGTGTGATAAGCATGTACTTTTCTGGAAAAATACAATTGGAGAAGCAATTTCAGGCCAAAAATAACATATACCAATTCTTACAGGCAAAGGGAGAATGATGTTTTCGGGACCAGAAACTGATTCATAATAGTGGGTGAGTAGATAGTTCTGCACACAGTGACAAGATAAAAAACCAGAGAAGTTAATAGGCTGAAATTCCATATCATGTTCCATAAGCCATATTGAGAAGCTTACATTTAACATACTCATTGACCCTTGTCTCCATTCGACAAGTAGTTTTGAGGTACCTTAGGTATACATAGTTACTTTTCTCATCGCTGTTTACCAAATACCCAACAAGAATAAACTTGAGAGAAGAAAGGTTTATCTGACTTAGGGTTCAGAAGAGTCCACCGTAGTTGGGAAGGCATGGCTGCAGGAGTGCCCCATAGCTGTGGCCACAGGAACTTGTTCACATTCCAGTAAGATCAACAGCCAGGAAGATGCTGGCACTGGGCAAGCCTTCTCCTTTTCATTTTTGATTCACCCTGGGCTTCTGATCTACGGGTTTGTGCTGCCCATATTCAGGGTAGGTCTCTCTTCTCAGAGACCTCTTGGGAAATGCTCACACAGACACACCCAAATGTGTATATCATTAATGTGAGGTTGACAGTTAAAATTAATCATCATGGTCTGCATGCTATAGAAGCTTGGGATAGATGATAGGTAGGAATAATAACTGATGATAGAAGAAGATAAGCCAATCTTCTTGCCTCACAGAACCTACAGCCTGTCCGGGGGTGGGGGGTAACGCAAAAAGTCGTTTTATTTCATGAAACGTTCAATGCCAGGGCATCAATACTAACAAATGGCTGCTGCAGAAACATCAGTGGAGGCACTTAGATTGATTGAATCAGTGGGGATCGTAGAGGCAGAGGATCAAAGTGGAGAAGTTGTTCCAGAAGTTAAGACATTAGCTCAAGACCTATCTGAAGATACTGAAGGAGCGAGAATGGAAGCGGGATGCTTGTCACGAGCATGTGCAAAGAGCTGGAAGCAAATCAGAGGAAATCTCAACTGAAGATAGGAAAGGATTTCTCTGTTTGGAACCCTAGGCAGTTCCCAAGATCAGTGGGAAGGGACATTCAGAAGCAGGGATGTCCAGGCTGTTGGCATTGCTGTAGGATGCCATCATTTTCATTTATGGACTGGTGACATCCATTGTTATCCAGTGATAGATGAAGCCTGAGGACTACAGGTTGGACATACCTGGTAGAGCACTGATTATTGGACATAAATATGAAAAAATAAATTGATTCTCTCTATACGTATTGGAAACCAATATTTAAGTGTAATTGAGGAAAAAGATGTCAATAATAAAACTAAAGATGTAGACAGTCGACACACGTGAACTGGCCACAAAGCTCTCAGTCTGAACCATTTTATAGAACGTGTCCCTGAGTCCAGGCTGTTTTTCACTCTGCTGGACTATTTCTAGGAACTTCATTTTGGTGTGTGTGTGTAGTTTATAACTAATTGAAATGTTTTCTCTCCTTCTGGGCTTCTGGGTCCATTTGTGCTCCAGTTACAGAAAGGGAGGTAGTGCTGTCAGTGGCCGCTGGGTCATGTGCAGGGAAGCACGGCCTCCCTTAATGGGCTCTTACAGCCAGGCTTCTCCTACCACAACTCCTTGAGAATGGCAGCGCCACCTGAGTTCGCTGGTTTTTCTGTCCCCACTATTGCTAGATCCATTCCTAGCATCCTCTTCCACTAGCATGATTCTTGCCATTTAAAGTTCTTTGGATTCAAAAGCTCATTTACTTACCCACAGTTCAAGATGATTTCAATTCTGGACATGTATCTGGCAATTCTCCGATTCTGTGGACGTGCATGTGGGTTTTGCAGCACACTGGCCACAATAAACACATATCCATCATTAAAGGTAAGGTGCATGAACTTCCCAGATGTTAGCTATCTTAAGAAACTCTCTAAACCTTAGTTCAATGACCAAATATGCTACTTTGGTATTACTGTATTGTCTCTGGGAAAGACATTTATCTGGCTATGTTTAGTTTTCTAAGGCTGTGGCTTCAAGGGGGGAAAAGGAAGGAAGGGGGATTTGTTTGCTCAGTACTTTCTGTGGTGATATTTTTATTTTGTATTAAACATATATACTACAAAAATTCAGGGGCTCTGCATTTTATCACACTTTGGGAATATTTAAAATATCACATTCTATCAGCATGTGCATGAAACTTGTTTACCAGGTTTCTTCCCAAGCTGAGTGAATCTGGACACTTTCTAACAGAACAAATCACACACACACAAAATGAAGATAAAATGCCCACATCCAGGTCAAGGCAAGTAAATATTGTCACGAGTGCCGCTGGAATTGAGGCGAGACTCTGGGCTTAGAGGAAGAGCGAGGTTTGCAACGCAGCTTTTCTAATTAGTCGCTATGGGACCTTAGGTAAACCCAACCCTTGTTTCTGTCCTACGGCTGGGACAATGGGTTCCTGCCTTACGTCTTGTCTCATTTGTCCATTTATGACTATATTTACTCATTATGTAAGCATTACCAAGTGCTTATTATGGGATAGGCATTTTGGTGAGGAAACTCATTGCTCCTGACCAGATAGGTTGCTGTACAAATCAAAGGAGACTATCATACTATTTTAGTCAGTGTTCTATTGCTATGAAAAGACACTATGGCTGTAGCAACTCTTATAAAGGAAAGCATTTAATTGGGGCTTGCTTATAGTTTCAGAGATTTAGTCCATTCTCATGATGATGAGGAGCATGATGACATGTAGGTAGACATGGTGCTGGAGAAGCAGTTGAGAGTTCTACAACCGGATCCTCAGGGAGCAGGCAGAGAGAGACACTGGGCTTGGCTTGAGCTTTTGAAACACCAAAACTCACCTCAGTGACACAGTTCCTTGAACAATGCCACACCTACTCCAACAGGGTCACATCTCCTAATCCTTTCAAATAGTGCCACTCCCTAGTGACAAAGTATTGGAATCTATGAGCTTGTGTGGGCCATTCTTATTCAAACCATCACACATATTAAGTGTTGTCATTTGCCAAGGTCACAGGGTGCAATCTAGGCTTCTTCTTGTCAGCTCTATTACAGACGCATCTTGGATCAGCTTACATGGACTCAGGTCAGTCCTTTCATAAGCTCGCTCTGGGTGCTTACTACTGCTAAAATACACATGACATAACCAAACTCTTCTTCTTGGTAGCATAGGCCGGTAGTCCCAGATACTTGGGAGGCCAAGGCAAGAGGACAAAAAGTTCAAGACCAACCTGAGCAATTCAGTGAGAACTTGTCTCAAAATAAAAAAAGTAAAAGAGGGACAAAATACGAAAGGAGAGCACTCACCTTGACTCGAAATTTGAGGGTACAGGCTATCATGGTAGGGAAGGCATGATAGTGGGAGGGTCTGACAGCTGGTCACATTGTGTCCACAGGTATGATTGACATACAGAGAAACGAAGGCTGATGCTTTTCTTCCTCTCCCCCATTTGTTCAGTCTAGGACCCAGGCTCATGGCAGGGTGCTACCCACACTTTACTTCCTCAGTTAAAGCTCCCTGGAAACACTCACAAATGGGTGCAGAGATATGCTTTCTAGGTGACCCAAGTTTAGTTAACTCGACAGTGAACATTACCCATCACAGCCAAGGTTGCAGCTCAGAGGTAGAGCACTTATCTACCTTCTGAAAGGCCCTGAGTTCTAGCCTAGTGCCATGAAACAAAACACGATAAAATACAAAACTCATTGGGATTTAAATCAAGGGGATTCTCAAGAGATTCTGCTTTTCATAGGAAACCTGACAATGTGAAGTTATTTGAAATAGAAGGATCCATATATGAAGAAATATTATTTACTGTTATTGCCATCAGTACTCATTATGATGCTGCAAAAGCAGACCCAAACCAAAACTAGCAAACTAGAAAGGGGTTTAGTTGGCTTTCTGTAGGGATTCTCACTATGATGCTCTTGTTTTATGGACTGCAGCTTAACACTTCTCCCTCTTTCCCCTGTGGGCACATCTTACTGCGGGTCTTTGCAGGTCGTGGCTGGACTGTTGGTAAGCATATTACTTTAAAAGAGAAAAGAAATGGTTTCATTGGAGAATCACTGTGTCAAGAAGGTTGTGTACCTCCTTGATGCTGAAAATGCCAATATCTCATAAAAAGGCAAAACCCTTCATTTTGAAAGGTTGAATATAATGTTATTTAACTAATTTCAAATGGCTACCTTTAGGTCGCTGGAAAAGTCCAAAGCTAAGAACGGTCTCTGGAGTCTGTAACATTTTCATTTGATTCAAGAATGGCAAAATTTTAAGTCGTTTTAACCTCTTGCCTTTTGATATTTGGCTCCTCTGACAGAAAGTGTCTGTCCACTGCAAGAGATTTGAAGTAGCAGAGTGACCTTCTTAATCAGGGATCAGTTTCTGTCCCATTCTTGGGAGTTAAGCACCAGGTACATATACCACTTTGATGGGTTTATTGAAAAACTTGTGGGAATTGTAAGCATTTTAAACATACTTTAATAGAACTTTATCAGGCCCACCTCCACCTCATTCAAGCCTTTCTTCGAGTTATGCTCCTGCTGTTGTAGTTCTTATTATAATAGTCTTCTTGGCTTTGAGAACATTTCACACATGGCAATAAACCCGAAGCTTTCACTCACTTGCCCTTATGCATGGGAGAGTCATCCATGTCACCCTTGTGTAGCAGAAGTCTGCTGACCTTTATTGTTACGTAACATTTTCTTTTGTGAATACACCACAGTTGATTTCTTACTCTCGTTTAACTTTACATAGTCATGTGGGTTATTTCCAATGTGTGTGGTTAAAATAGGTGCTGTTGGGGCTGCAGAGACAGCTCAGTGGGTCTGAGAAGTTAGAAGTTACCTAGGTGCCTTTCTCATTTATGTCCACCCCCCCATACACACACACACACACACACACACACACACACACACACACACACACACACACACACAGAAGCCGTTCATGCAGCATCTTTATTGAGTTTGGTAAACATGATTTGCTGTCTAATTAAAAATCATTTTGGGATGTGGTCTCCCTTTCCATCCTCTCAGACTAAGCAAAAAATTATTGTTCTGTGTTTTTTAAATGTTGATAAAATTCACCAATAAAGCCCTTCATATTTGGATGGTATGTTTAGTTAAATAATTCAATTTAGTTAATAGGTGGGGTTTGTCAAATTCTCTTTGTCTCTTTGCCACTTCTTTTGCTTCCTCCCTCTCCCAGGTCTTCTTACATAATCCAGGAAATTGTCCAGCCTCAGTATCTTAAGGATGAGATTCTAGGTCTAAGAGATATGCACTACCATGTGGGGTTCCATTTTTTCATCACCTTTGACACACTACATTTTTCAAGGAGTTCTAAATTTTCAAATGAACTTTCATGAAGATACGAACGGTATTTTCTTTTAAAAATGGTACCTGCAGTGATGCCTTTTACATCCCTGAGTGAATTTGGTACCTGGTTTGTCTTCTTTTTCAGGTTGATGAATCTCATTCATTAGAATTTTATCAACTTTAACATTTTGTTCAGAGAATAAACTTCGGCCTCTGATAATTTTCTCTGCTATATGTTCATTTTTTTTCTGGTTCATTACTTTATATTCTTACCTTTAAATCCAAATTCCTTCTGATTTATTTATACTTAATTAGCCATTCTTCAATGATACCAATGATATTTGTTCACATTTTGAGATTAAATGTATTCTCAATACATTTAATAAGCAATGCTTTTGCTACATTCATGTGTTTTAATGTATTTGTCTCACTAAGATTAAGGAATCTAGATTCCTTTGTGGATTCTTTCACTTATTGAACATGGATACAGTTTAGTTTCCAAATATTTGAGGTTTGCTAGTTATCTTCTAAAAACTGATCTCTGGGTCAACACTGTGGAGAGACTCAGTCTTTTGACGTGTGTTGAGCTGTGCTTTAAACTTAATTTTTTAAATGTTTTTGAGTGTTTGCCTGCATGTATATGTGTGTGCTATATGCATGCCTCATGGCCACAGAGACCACAATAGGGTAGGGCATTGAATTCCCTGGCATTGGAGTTACTGATGGCTATGAGCTGCCTCATGGATGATGAGAATTGTACCTCGGTCCTCTGCGAGCACAGCAAGTGCTCTTCTCTACTGAGTCATCTCTCCAGCTCCCAAGATGCATTTAGCTAAGCATATTGTTAATTTTGGAAGTGTTCATTTTGCATTAAAATATTGATATCTTCTGTAGTTAAGGTGAATAACATTTACATACAGTATTGTTCTATTTGTCTATATGTAATGCCATATAGATCTAGCTTCTTAAAAATATTATCAAAAACCTGGCACAAGGGAATCTACCAAGAATCTACAAAGATGACCCCAACTAAGACTTCTAGCGATAGCAGATACATAGCCTGAACTGTCCCATCTTCTGTGACTACATTGGTGCCTAGCCCAATTGTCATCAAAGAGGCTTCATCCAGTAACTGACAGAAACACATGCAGACCCACAACCAAACATTAGGTGGAGTTTGGGGAATCCCATAAAAGAGGGGAGAAATGATTGTAGGAGCCAGAGGGGTCAAGGACACCACAAGAAAACTCACAGAATCAACTAACCTGGGCTCATAGGGACCCATAGCAACTGAACCAACAACAGGGAGCCTGCATGGGACTGACCTAGGCATGGTGCATATATGTGACAGTTGTGTAGCTTGGTCTTCTTGTAGGACTCCTAACAGTAGTAGCAGGGGCTGTCTCTGACTCTTTTACTGTCTTTTGGGACCCTATTTCTTATACTGAGCCACCTTGCCCAGCCTGAATACAAGGGGAGGTTCTTAGTCTTACTGCAACTTGATATGCCATGCTTTGTTAATATTCATTGAAGACCTGCCCTTTTCTGAATAGAAATGGAGGAATGGATTGGGAGGGGAGAGGGGAGGTGGGGGAGATAGACTGGAAGGAGAGGAGGGAGGAGAAACTGTGACCGGGATGTAAAATAAATAAATTTATTAAAATATTATCAAATCTTTTGTCTATGATATTTCAATATCTGCTTGCTGAATTAGATACTGAAAGGATGTGTGAGGATTCCCTACTATGATCATAGATCAATCTAGTTCTATTAATTCTGTTAGTTTTGTAATTATATTATTAAGCATATAATTATTAAGCATACAAAATTTTTATTTAGTATGTGATTATATAATTACATATGAAGCAAGTTTATTTTCTTTTTCAATTTAACATTGCAAAATGTTTTCCTTTATGATGGTCCTTTAAAATCTGCTTTGTCTAATATTAGAGTGTTTGTTTTGCATGTGTATGTGTGTTTGTGTGTGGGTGCACCTGGGTATTCAAGTATGAGTGTGAGGGCCAGAGGCTCACGAATGGTATCTTCCTGTATCTTATGTATTGAGGCCAGGTCAACAGCTGAACCTGGAGCATTATAACAATTCAGCCAGTCTCGATAGACAGCTTGCTCTGTGGATCCCCCATCTCAGCCTCTAGAGGGCTGGGATCAGAGGCAGCTCTCCATGCCTGCCTGGCATTTACGTAGGTTCTGGGGATCCAAACTGCCCATTCTCCTGCTTGTGTGGCAAGAGTTTTATTTATGAAGCCAACTCCCCAGTCCCAGTTATTAGATTTCTAAAGTTCACTTTCTTTGGTTCCCATTCACATGGTACACTGGGCAGCTGTGGTGTATTTTAGCACATTTTCTTGGCTCTGTAGATGATTCTAAATATTAATGCATTTTGCAGAAATAATCATACAGAAATAAAATAGAAACATCTTTTCAATCAATCTAAAGATGTGAGCCTGAACATCAATTGAGCTTACATTATTGATCACTCAGATTGTTAGAAATCAATACCAGTGTACACTCTAGTTACTGAGCTAAACAAGTAAATGGGTATCAAAACAAAACCCAACCATATACAACGGAAAAATACTAAACTGGCATTAGATTTTCCTCTACAAACTCAACATTAGAAATATATATCAGTTACGTTCTAGAAGAACATTCGATCCGATAATTGTCACAGTTACAGAATGCTCTCAAGGTATAACAGAACAAAGAACTTATAAAAACAAATGAACAAATTTAACTGGATGATCTCATCCAGTTAGTCAAGAAATGAAGTAAGACATGTTGAGTAGAAGAAAATAATATTGTGTCTCAGTACACATGGTGGAGGAAGACACCATGCATCAACTTCTGGCCCACTTAGGAGCGCTCCATTCATTTAAATATGGGACTGAAACTTGAAACAGGGTCTCAGTAGAATGCGATTGTTACAAACATTAACAGTGAGACAATAAGAGAGCAAAGTGGCCTGAGATGAGGGGATAGGTAAGTACACTATTTCACGCCTGAGTACAGCAGACATGGATAGGTTCCATCTAAAATCAAAAGGGTTTTGACATTTCCCACAATACCTTTAATTCACTTTAGAGATATTTTCAAAAATTTTGATAAAGAAATGTCTGATAGTGAATGATTGTTCCCATTCTTTTGTTTCTACTTTTTATCCACATAATTCAAGAAGAAGAAAGCTACCACTGCAAACATGAGCACAGAGGAACCCTAAACAGTGACGTCTGGTTATTAACCAGTGCTATTTTGGGATGGTTAGTTTGGAGAGTGGTGAATCTTAAACTTTTTTCATTGTTTCTTTCCTAACTGTTTGATTTTATTTTTAAAAACAAGGACACCTATCACTTTAGAAAAATCTCCAGGTTTTTTTTTTTTTTTTAAGTCTGAGTGCAAGAACCATTCTTAGCTACAAGAATTTTTCTCACCTTTCTCTAAATTACTTTCACAAAGAAACTTTATATTTTATCTTAAAAGGAGCCACTGGTTGAATTATTCTTTGTCATGGTGTGCCTAATGTGATCAAGTTTTATTTGGGTTTTGCTAATGAAGAGTGAATTCTTTTCCTCAGCCATTCCTAGCATTCAGTATCACTCAGTGTAACCTTTCATATCCCAGCTTTCCCCGTTTCAAGTCAGGCCTGTCATCTCTCCTCTTAGATCTACGAACAGACAGTGTCACCCAAAAGGATACTCTCTGAGGAGCAGGATGGTGGTGGGGTGCTCCAGGTTTGAAAGCTTGTCAGATTGACAGCTGTTCTGTGCACTTCGACAGTCTTGAATTAAAATGCAGAGTATCCTGTTTCATGGTGGGAGATATGGAGGACTAGAAAAATTGCCTCACAATTATTGAGCACCTGGTGTATGCCAGGCACAATTGTAGCTACCGGCTCATTTATGAAAATCTTTTTCCACTGTGCATGTTGGAAAATAGAAACTCAAACAGGTTAGAGATGAACCGTTTGTTTTGTGTGTTTCAGTGTGTCCCACTGACCCGTGCAAGTGTTCCTATAAGCTTTTATGTGCTTCTTCACATGCAATTTTATTTAGAGTGTGTGTGTGTGTGTGTGTGTGTGTGTGTGTGTGTGTGTGTGTGTATACCTGTATTCACGATCCGCTTGTTGGGTGATGTTTGATCACATTATGAACCCTGAGTTTGCATTTGCATCAATTAAGTAAAATTAACCTTGGGTTAGGAGGCTGCCTTAGCAACTAATTGACAAAAAAGTAACCATAGAGCATCAGAGGGCATCCAGGAGAGATAGACAGACACCAGAAGTGGCAGGGAGGTATCTGGAGTGGCGCAGCCTTTTCCGGTTTAGTGAAGCGGAAGCATGGATCTTTCAGAGATGCCAGCAAGGGGAGAAGGTTAGCTAGGTACGATCCAGCCTCTCTGAGCTAGTAGGTTTGCACCTCAGCCTTTGAATCTTGAGTCTTATTTATAAGTAAGACGATAGAGATTTAGTTAAACCTACTTTTAGTTGCAGTGACAGAGCCTGTTCCCGCAGGAACAGAATTCCCACCAGGCTGCAGCCTGAGCAGCCGGGCTGCTGCTAGGGAAGCAGGCCGATAACTGCCGAGTTGCAATTGCTGGCTGAAATAGCAGTAGATTAAGGCACAGTGGCTGTGCCAAAGTTAAGACAACATCCTCTCTCCTCCAGTTTGGGTAGACATGTATAGAACCAAGAGGTTAATGTCAAAAGTCTTTCTCTACCATTCTCCATCTTTTTCTTTTGAGGCAGGGTCTCTCATTGAACTGTTGCTCACCTATTTGGCTAGACAAGCTGATCAACAAGCCCCAGTGACCCTCCTGGCTCTGCCTCCCCGGTGCTGGAATTACAGCACATTCTGGCTACATCTGTCTGTTTGGGGTTTGGGGAGAATGACTTTATATCCTCATGCTGGCAAGGCAATGGAGCCATATCCTCAGGTAATGTATATTTTTGAAACTAAAGTTTTGCCATGGGAATAGCAAGTTCTTGCCACAGCCTCTTTATTTTAAAAAACACAGCAGATATATCTACTTAGAATTGAAATTTAATGGCAAAATGAAATTAAACCTAGAAAGAGTTAATTACTCTAGCGCTAATTAAGTGTAGTGTTGGGGAGGGGGACTGCTTTATCCTGGCAAGAAGCCTGTAAAAAAGGTACCTGTCACAGACTCAGAACACCATAATTAAGGTCTGAATTGCATCCCAGTCAAAGAACAGGAGTGAGCTGTTTGAACAGCACCCCTTGGAAAATGGCATGACCACTATGTGTTTTCAGATTGAGTTGATCTCTTACTGTCTGCTTCTAAGTAGAAATTAGAACCTCCATTAAGAACTGCTAATATCTCCCATCCAGGACGCTCTTTGCTCTTCAGAGAGAAGGAAAGGACTCCATGCAGTGTGCACGTCATACGTTGTATGTGCTATGTCCAGAGCCTGGCCACAGAGCTAATTTTTGCAACAGGCTCTTCTCTTGGTTATATGTCTAATCTCAAAACCAATCACTTCTGTGCTTTAAGTCAGAGGCAGTGCTCTTGCAGAAGCATACACTAGTAAACGAAAATATGTACTGTGTTGCAAAAGGATGCTCACATTTCATGTTTCATTTCCTAACTGACACTCAGTCAGTTACCACACAAAGGTAGTGACTGGAACTCACATATGAAGGGTTCATTTAGCAACAGTTGATTTCCCTTTGTAAATAATGGAATCACCTGAATGCACCTTCATGTCTTGGTTCATTATTTTCTTTGCTACTATTAACCAATATTTTAGCTATACTAGGACATCCACTGACTAAAAAGCATAGCTAATTAACAAAAAAGTTGAAATTGTCGCATTCTTTTTCCATTTTAAATTCATTTCCTCCTTCTCTTTTCCTCCCTCCAAACCCTCCTATGTACTCTTGCTTGTTTTCTTTCAAATCCCTGGCTTCTTTTTTCATTAATTGTTATTGCATGCATATATATCTATCTATATACATAAGTATTTCTAAATATAACCTACTCAGTCTATATGCTGTTACTTGTATGTATGTTTTCAGGACTGACCTTTGGTACCAGATAATCAGTTGGTGTGATCTTCCCTGGGAAGACTATTTCCCACTGTCAACACTCCTTAGTTACCTGTCGTTCTTTGTCTAGGGTTGAGGCATTGTGATCCTTTCTCCTTCTGTGTTAGCACATCTATTGTCCCTGTTCAGGTCCTGTTTAGACAGCCATGTTGGTGAGACTTCCTAAGCATAGCTTCTTTTCTCTTTTTATGACAGTGGACAGTGTGAGAACTACAATTTTACTCAACTCATCATGTTTCTTTTTTATTGTTATTGTACAATGACTTATTGCTCATATCAGGAGTCAATCTTGGGAATCCATATTTAGACCCCAAGAGGCCTATAAACAGAAGTTTTCAAATTTTACGTTTTAAAAGTATTTCTTACAGCTTCTACATAATAAATAGTATGTAATATTTTTAAGAGTATTGTTTTCTGTAAGGCATTACAGTACTCATGAGGGTTATTCTTTTTATGTTTCAACAATGCTGTGAGGAATATATTCTAAGTATCCTGATTCTATATGTAAAACATCTGAGATTAGGTATAACAACTTACCCAAGGCCATAAAGAAGAGGGTTTTATACCCAGGTCTCTTAGCCACAAATACCAATACTTTTGTTGTGATGTACCTTATGTCCTCTAGAAAGATATGAACAGTACCCTCAAGTGCACGCTCCAGAAGACCTCTTAATGACTAGGAAGAAGTAGGGCTTTTTGACCCTAACATTGTCTTGGCAGCAGCAGGTTAGCAGAACATGTCTCTTGTTGATAGGAGCAGAATTCTAAATGCTTTCAGTCAGTGAAAGAGAAAAGTGCTTTGATTTTCAGCTCCTTGCTTGTGTCTCTTGATTCTGAAGCCTGGGATGTTAGGTGGAAATGTAGCTAATGGGAAATGATTCACTTGTGAAATGAGAGAGATGTCGCTTTCCTCATCTCATTCCCTCCTGGTTCTACTGCTCTTTAAAAATTCATTTTAAATCTCACCACTCAACCATATCTACCATAGTGCTTGCTCATGCAGTCCATTTTCCACTCTAGAAGATTTCACACACTTGGTAAATGGACCAAGATCATGAACTGCTTTACACTTCCTTAGGTGATCCAGAACTCTCTGGAGAAACTCTGGCCTCTGGTGCAATATTTTCATCCAAAAGAGTTTAGTTTCCTATGATCTCAGTGGTATTTAACAATAAATCCTGAACTACATATTTAGCAAAGGCAGAGGGAAATGGATGTCAAGTCCATTAATCACAGATGAAAATAAAATTCTCTAGGTTTGAATGTCAACCAGGCATTAGCCTTATCTTGCACTGTAAAATCTATTCAAATGACCTCCTGAATAGGGTCAGCTCATTT
Organism: Peromyscus eremicus; assembly: GCF_949786415.1. Classification (NCBI taxonomy): domain Eukaryota; kingdom Metazoa; phylum Chordata; class Mammalia; order Rodentia; family Cricetidae; genus Peromyscus; species Peromyscus eremicus. Next base: position 92,402,841 of record NC_081421.1, on the reverse strand, counting down.
TTCCTGCCCCAAGATATTTTAAAGAAGGAACTGGCCATGGAAGTGTCATAATCTTCGTGATACTTTAGGCTGTGGATAGTTGGTATTTTGACATAAGGAGATCCACATGCAGTGTTGTACTCATACTTGTTGGACAGACAAAAATCACATGCACAATCCATATAAATCCACTTGTTTTGTAAAGTATTTGTGCCCAATAGATGAGAAGTATTTGAGGGTAATTTCAAAGTCTGAAAATACCCATTTGTGACTGAAGTACTTATTTAAGATTGCTTGAGATGAGGGGAGTAGAAATAAACAAAATGGTGTCCACCTCTCATATTCCAGATAAAAGGAAGTTCTGGGGTAGAAATCAAAATAGTAGTTATTAAAAGGGATGTGGGTAAGAAATGTGATGTCGGCATTTGTGACTGTATTAAGGATGGAGTACTATCAACTACTAACCATTTGAAAGTTGTAAATGGCTAGCCATTTTAATGGTATAAACACACAAATACACCATCAAGTACATTTACAACCTGTGAATCACTAAAGACTTGCGAGGCAGCTTCTTGTCCCTGGCAGATGCTGCCTGCATTCCTCTGCTCTCCCAGTGGCTTTCAGAAACACAGGCTGCTGCTTGAGAGAAGGAGAATAAAGACTCCAAAAGGCTGAAATTAGAGTGGCTTTGATATGAAATGCATCTTAAAAATGTACTTTAGTGCTGCTGGAAAATGAGGCTATTGTGGTGTTTGTCATAATTCTGTTAAAAAATGATGCTATTTCTACAATGATAGAGACGCCGACTGGGAAAGGAGAATGGGGGCTATTGGGATGTTTGATGATACCCTTTGCCTTCCTGGGCACTGGGAAATTCCACAGTTGTCATTCACATTAGCAGAATGTAGAACATTAGCTGAGCAATGCAAGGTGCTCTCATGGGAGGAATCATGGCTACTTTGTCCATCTCATTAACCTCCAGAGTGCCACATTGCTAGAGGAATCAGTGTGCATGGAGAAGGATGATGGAGACACTGTGATTCTACAGTGTAAGACAGGCAAATCCCAATGACAGGGATATTGTAAGGCCTGGAGGCAGCCTCTTTGGCCTCCTAATTCTGACACCTATAGGGATACATTTTTCAAAAATGTTACTGTTTGAACATGTATAAAGTGAATTACATGTATAAAATGAAACATGTTCATAGCCACTCCCCCATATTCTCCTTTCAACTTCGCTCTGGATACTCCTCAACCCTGGCTTTTCCTCTTTGGAACTTGATGATCTCTTCTTTTTAAAGAATGACACCTTATGTTCAACCAGTGCTGCTCATATATGCACGGGTGTGGGCCATCCCCTGGAGCATGGATAACTACCCAGTGGCCACAGTAGTACAGAAGAACAATTCTCCCTCTCCCAGCAGCCATCAACTGCCAATAGCCTCCCAGGAATGGGTGTGGCCTTCAGGGCTCTTTCTTACTCTGTGCTGGAATTTTGGTTGGCTTCATGTTGTGCAGGTCTTGGGCAAGGAACCACAGCTGTGTGAGTTCATGAGTGCAAGGGTTATGTCATGTCTGGAAGACAGCATTTAGCAGCATCCCTCTCTATTCTTCAGCTCTTACATTCTTTCTCATCCTCTTACTTGATGTGCCCTGAGTCTTGGTGAAGCAGGAGAGGGGTGGATAATAAAGATGCCCTCTCTTGTTCTCTTGGTTTATTTTATTTTATTTTTTAATTTTTGATACATATCTATTTCTTTTGGTAGTGTTGTCTCCCGAGGCCAGGGCTCTACCACTGACCTAAGTCCCCAATCTCACGATGTCCCATCTAGGGCTGAGCATTTACAGTCACTTCACTTAGTCTCAACCCTTCGGCTCATATTTGTTTTTGCTTCTTTTCATATACCGGGGTGGATACGGGTACTTTAGCCACAGCTTGGCCTCTCAACCACTCTCACTCCTTCATCTTCCTTCATGTTCATCCCGGGGAGAAACCTTTAGAAGGAGAGAGACTGGAAACACCTGCTTGCTCACAGCTGGCCTGCTCTGGTCAGTGCTTCTAATAAATTTATCCTCTCTCTCTCCAGTCTTAATCTCCATTTCTTTCAGAAGCCTACTATAATATTTTAAGGTTTTATCCTATGTATACCTAAAGACCCCAGACTTGAAGATGAGTGTTACACTTATGAATATGTTCTATAGTACATACAATTTTCTTACATGTACTTAAAAAAAAATCATTGGTCAGGTAAAATAACATCACAATTTATTTGCATTTTAATTACATGTATTACTGCTTTTTTGTCTTGTGTTGAAGTGATTTGAGGACATTTTCTTATCTAAGAGGAACAGTAGGTGGAAGAGTCTTCCAGGGGCAGGAGAAGACCTTATGTCTCAGAAGGAACTTGTTGAGAAAGTGGGTGACAGAGCAAAGTGGCATTCTAGTTACCATCCCCGAGGCAGGAGGCTGTTCAGGGGGAAGAGGGCTCAGCCTGCAGCTGTGCCCACACCACCATCCAAGGAGCATCATTGCTGGAGAAATGGCCTCGGAAATCCCCTTCTGCTTTGTCTCTTATTTGAACCTTATATTTGGCCTTTTATTACTAGAAAAACATTTTATTGTCCTTCTATTCAGATAAGTAACCAGGAGCTTAGAAGAGGAATTATTCTAGTCAGTGTTTGGCCGAACCCTGCTGTGATTGGTGTGGAAACCACCGCTCTAACCTCCCCCCCCCCCCGAATCTTTGTATGTTCATATGTGTGCACCTGTGTGAATGTGCGTGTAGAAGCCAGATCCAGCCTCAGCTGGGGTTACTCACACTCTAGCTACCTTGTGTTTTTTTGTTTTTGCTTTATGAGACTGTGTCTCTCACTAGCCAGGAGTTCCCCAAATAGACTCATCTGGTTGGCCAGTGGGCACCGGGGATCTCCCTGTCACCACCCACCCGGTGTGAGCATTACAAGCTTCTTGTCACCACCCTTGTCTTTATTCATGTGGGTTCTAGGAATCGAACCCAGGTCCTCATGCTTTCAAGGCAAGTGCTTTACGCACTGAGCCATTCTTCCAGCCCTTCCCTAAGTCTTTAACAACAATAACATAACAAACCCCACTAATCTTGAATTTCAAGGAAGTTACGAATACAGAGGCAAGAACAATATCAGGACTGTTGAGGTAGTGTTAGGCATTTCAAAGACAGGCTTGCTGAGAGTCTGCCGCTGACTCAATGTTCCACAAATAACAGTTGGCCTATGAGTCATGATACTGAAAGCCTCCTGGCACAATGCCTGAGGCCAGAATTGTGGCATTTTGGGTAATGTTTGCCCCAATGTGGGCTGAGGGCAGCTAGAGATCTGGAAAGGTCTTCTGGTGCTGTGATGACCTCAGGTGTTGGGGAGGCCCAAAGATATCAATCATTGACTCTCCCCATCCTTCACCGGCACCTCTTTTCAGCCTGTTTTCTTAGTCGTGACTCATAGTGATGAAAAATTCTCATAAGAATAATTTTCCATTTGGGTTCCAATTATGTACTGACATGAGGCTCATTAAACAATGCATTCATTAGAGAAAACCAAAATATGATCGTCATGGGTTACTGCACCTATTTCACTTACTGCCAAGGGAAGCCCTAAGCTGATTCAAAGGGTGCAAAATATTCTCGTCATTTTGGTTGTCATCACTAATGATACATAATAAGAATCTGGATATCTGCTGAACTGAGAACAAGTGCCGGGAGGTGGCCATGATCTGAGACAGGATGGTTGGAGCAGATCTTCCATTCTAGAGAAAGGCTGTCACATCCCAGCAGTGATTGCCTTCATTCTGGATCTGGTCTCCAGTGAGGTTTTTGTTTTGGAGCTTTTTATTTTTTTTCTGATAGAAGCATTTTGTGGAACAATGACGATAAAGTCTTTCATTTTGGTGGAAAGCTGGTGACTGAGTTGAGGGATCCTAGCCACTACCCCTGCCAGCTTAATATTTATACTGATGAACTGGCAAGGAAAGTCAGTAGCAGCCTGTTTTGCCATTTTCCTATACTGAATTACAATCCGTTTTACTCTTACCAAGTTGCAAATGCTGTCTTATTTTATAGAGTGCCTTGTGTGTGTAGTACAATTTTTGGGTAAATTGAAATCTCTTTTTCAATACAGCCTCATTCTTGTGTGCGTGTGTCTGCAAGTGCACACACACACAGACACCCCTGAATTAATATTAAAGGGAGGTAGTCGCTCTGCATGTCATTTGTCCTGCATAGAGACCTGACCACTACAGGGAGATGCAGACTATCCTGACCCCACTGCTTTGTGTTATTTGATTTCTTAAATTAATTTTTTATTTGTAATCTCAGATTTTGTTGACCTTGCAGAACCCTTTAAAAGAGCAGTCACAGAGCCGACTCCAGTGTGTAGACAGGCCAATGGAGAATAAGAAATAATAACTTAGTCTGATAAGTCAAATTTTAGATTCATATTTTAAAGGTCAGAAGTGCAAATTCCATTAAATTTGGACTTATGGTCAAATTTACTTTAAGTCTTCCCCCCATCTTTAGTTCAGAATTATCTAAGATTATTTATGATTCAGAAAATTTTGCACACTTGGAGGGGTAAAAAAACTGAGTTGTAAAATCAAATATAATAGCCATGCTTAAAAACGAGGTTTTATTCACTAAGCCTTCATTTGTCCTCTACAAAACAAGTTGTGTCTAGAGGTGAGCAGACACATTTGGGATTGAAAAGTACTCATTTGGGGAAAAAAAAAAACAAAAACCCAACAACAGTATTGGAAACAGTGTTTCTGAGAACCTCTTCATGTGACAAAGTGGTTCTGTTTTTTCTTTAGCTCCAGGATCTGGGAGTTAATTGGTGTAGAGAATGAAGCAGGGAGAGTAGATGACATGGAGGACAGCATTTACTTCTTCCATTGGCTGTGACTTCTGTGTCTCCACTTTCCTGGCTCCCCTCATCTGTGGACTAGAGGAAATTTAGGTGAGTCCTGTTTCTACCCACCAATATCCCTATCCCCCAAACACATGCTTGCTGAACTCTGTCTCTCTTTGATCCTCAGTGAATTGCTGAATAGGTATCTATCTTAGTTTCCTGGTTTTCTCAGAAGCCTAGTAATTCATTTTAGGCCAGTCAGAAGATGAACGAATGGATAGATGAGGTAGGTGGGGCTGGCCTTTAAAGACCTATAGCAGTTGGATAGGTAAAACTATTCAAAAGACTTCATTACCCTCCATATAGACATGATCTTGACCACCAGAAGATTCTGTCTTGACTTCAATGACACCCAATGCCCCCTAAATGACCTTCAGTATTGAACTCTACAGATAGCTTCATGGCTATGCTTTGATATCACTGATTTCCGAGGACACAGGATGAGGATACCTGTCCCATTCTGTTTTACTTAACTATTTTTATTTTATTTTATTTTATTTTATTTTATTTTATTTTATTTTATTTTATTTTATTTTATTTTTATTTTGCAGTACAATTCAGTTCTACACATCAGCCACGGATTCCCCTGTTCTCCCCCCTCCGGTCCCCCTCACCTTCCCCCCAGCCCACCCCCCACTCCCACCTCCTCCAGGGCAAAGCCTCCCCCAAGGACTGAGATCAACCTGGTAGACTCAGTCCAGGCAGGTCCAGTCCCCTCCTCCCAGGCCGAGCCAAGCGACCCTGCATAGGCCCCAGGTTTCAAACAGCCAACCCATGCAATGAGCACAGGACCTGGTCCCACTGCCTGGGTGCCCCCCAAACAGATCAAGCCAATCAACTGTCTCACCCATTCAGAGGGCCTGATCCAGTTGGTGACCCCTCAGCCATTGGTTCATAGTTCATGTGTTTCCATTCGTTTGGCCACCTGTCCCTGTGCTTTATCCAACCTTGGTCTCAACAATTCTCACTCATATAAACCCTCCTCATTCTCGCTAATTGGACTCCTAGAGCTCCACCCAGGGCTTAGCCATGGATCTCTGCATCCAGATCCCTCAGTAGTTGGATGGGGTTTCTAGCATGACAATTAGGGTGTTTGGCCATCCCATCACCAGAGTAGGTCAGTTCAGGCTCTCTCTCGACCATTGCCAGCAGTCTGTTGTGGGGGTATCCTTGTGGATTTCTGTGGGCCTCTCTAGCACTTTGCCTCTTCCTATTCTCATGTGGTCTTCATTTACCATGGTCTCCTATTCCTTGTTCTCCCTCTCTGTTGTTGATCCAGCTGGGATCTCCCGCTCCCCCAAGCTCTCTTTCCCTCGATCCTCGCCCTTCATTACCCCCACTCATGTCCAGGCTGTTGATGTAGATCTCTTCCATTTCTCCGTCATTGGGCGATCCCTGTGTCTTTCTTGGGGTCCCGAGTTCCAGGTAGCCTCCCGGGTGATGTGAGTAGCAGTCCAGTCATCCTTGTTCCACATCTAGTATCCTCCTATGAGTGAGTACATACCATGTTTGTCTTTCTGAGTCTGGGTTACCTCACTCAGGATGATTTTTTCTAGATCCATCCATTGGCTTGCAAACCTCATGATGTCATTGTTTTTCTCTGCTGAGTAGTATTCCATTGTGTATATGTACCACATTTTGTTTATCCATTCTTCAGTTGAAGGGCATCTAGGTTGTTTCCATGTTCTGGCTATTACAAACAATGCTGATATGAACATAGCTGAACAAGTGCTCTTGTGGTTTGATTGAGCATTCCTTGGGTATATGCCCAAGAGTGGTATAGCTGGATCTTGGGGGAGATGGATTCCCAATTTTCTAAGAAAGCGCCATATTGATTTCCAAAGTGGTTGTACAAGCTTGCATTCCCACCAGCAGTGGAGGAGAGCTCCCCTAGCTCCACATCCTCTCCAGCATAAGGTGTCTTCAGTGTTTTTGATCTTAGCCATTCTGACAGGCGTAAGGTGGTATCTCAGAGTTGTTTTGATTTGCATTTCCCTGATGATTAGGGATGTTGAGCAATTCCTGTTTTTTTTTTTTTTTAACATGCTCTGGTGTCAATGAGATTGAATCTTTTTCTCCCAGAGAAATGCCCTTGAACTCGTAAGGTGTGTACTTGAACTCATTGTTTGGCTTGAAGTAGATTGGGTTGGGAATAAGAGAAATCCAAGTGTTCTCTGAGACCATCAACTTAATGAAGTCTTGGCAGTTAAAACACATGTTGTCATAGCCATGTAGACTCCATTTCCCTCCATTTCTTTTGTCTTTCTTTACTCAAGGAATGGTGACCTCACTGTGTTGTTGACTTCCTTCTGTCTGTGGAAGAGTCTTTGACTAGAGTACTGTACACTATTGAATAACACTGAAAACCCAAGACCAGATCATTGCTTTTACCGGTCATTTTACTTCTGGATTCTTCACTTCAGCATTTCATACCTCTGTCTGAAAGATGTATATGGATTTAGATGATTATATGAAGCATAGGCTCATTGCCTCTTTTTCAGTCATGAAAATATTTTCACAAGATTTCAGCTGGAATTTTTTAATGTAAGTAGGCCTTTGTTGTTTATGTTTTTTTAAAATGAAAAAAAAAACCATTTTTTTGTATATGGATATTTTGTTTGCATGTATTTCTGCACACTGTATGCATGGCTGGTGGCCAGAAAGGCCCCAAGGTGGACAGAGTAGCTGTCTAGAAATGTGCAGATCTCTGCAGTAGAGATGTTTCCTGACAACAGTCTCAGTATTTTAGTTGGTGGAAGTGAGTGGGTTTGTTAATACATTCCAAGAGGTGTCACCAGGATGTTAGGTCTAAATACAGAGGTGGACAAGGAATGGCTATGAAAGAGGCTAAAAATAGCCCCCAATTAAATATAATTAGGCTCTGGACCTTCAACATTCTAACTTCTCCATAATCTCCGAAGTTCTAGGAAATTAATCAGCCTTCTAGAAGGTTCTCCATAAGGTACAGAGTTATTTACCTGACTTTTCATTCACAAATGTTTCCTTTTGGTGGTGGGGTTGTGTTCCTGAGCCTTTTGTTTGTTGTACAATTATTGGTAACTTAATGACAAGCCTACGTGTGTGTGCGTGCGCGCGCGCGTGCGCGCGCGCACTGAGGCAAGATCTCTCTATATGTAATTATGTCTGATCTGTAACACACAATGTAGACTAGGCTGCCCTTGTCCTTGCACTGATCTCCTGTCTCTGCCTTCTAAATGCTGGGATAACTGGCACTATCATACTTGGGTCCTTTCCTCATTCCCCCTCTTCTTCATTTCTCTGCTCCTTCCTTCTCTCCCTCATCTTTTCTTTTAGATACAAGGAGATGTGTAGAAAGAAGACAACAAGAGAACAGAAGAGACCCATTGGTTGAGGAGAGGTGCCCAGAGCAAAGACAAGGAAGGTTTAGGCATTGACAGACATTTGCTTCATAACATTGCTTCTTACTGCCGATTTCTGTAAGATGGAGTTGTCAAACATTTGAGTGCATCCACTGATGCCTGTGAGACCAAGAGTACACGGGGACATCCTTCTTCCTCCCACAGATCTACTTCTGATGGAAAATTCACTTAAGGTACTAGTAACCAGGGGTTGGAGTAAAACAATTCGCTTTACTTCATCTGTTCCCATACAACAAAGAACACAGGGAACCTGTAGTATAAGATAAGGAATTGTGAGCAAAACACAAGCCTTGATTCTTAATTGATCTGCTAGTCTCTGTGGGTTTAAGTTAACCATTATGAGTGAGTCCCTGCTGTATTGTTTTCTAATTAAGGCATATATATGTCTAATGAGATTTCAGAATAATAAGGCATTTATAATACTTTAATGAAGGGCATTCTTTTCATCTTTATTTACTTAGCAGCATAATCAAGACCAACTAAGAAAGGTTAGCCACGGTCAAAGGAAATTGATGAAGAGTGGCTATTAAGGGATGGAGCATATGTACGCAGACTATGGTTAAATAACGGTAAGTAGGACGTGTTTATTAAAATGATGCAGGGATTTTATACCTTCATTCTTGATGTCTCTTAGTACCTGACATTATACTGCTACGGTTTCCATGGAGACAGCACACACTCTTCCTTTCAGCTGACCTGAAGTTCAAGCCCTGCTGTTGCAATAGAAATTCTAAAAAACCACTTCCACATTTATTAAAAACAAAAATACAAAATCTATGTAAAAAGGAAAAGGAAAAAAAAAGAGGACGAGAGAATCCATTGACTATATTACAGAAGAGGAGCGAGAATGTGCTGTTTTCATTAAGACAGAATCAAGAAACAACTTACTATGCTGGAGGTTGAGAGTGTCTGTCATTTCTTTCCCTAAATTACCTTAGAATTGATGCCCCTGAGCCTGCTCTAACATCTGCACCTTTCATTTCTAATTCAATACACTCTACTATTTTTAGTTTTCTGGAAATCTCTCTCTCTCTCTCTCTCTCTCTCTCTCTCTCTCTCTCTCTCTTTCTCTCTCTCTTGATTTAAGAACTTGCTTCTGTATGGCTCACACACACAAATGTTGACTTGGTGTATGAGTTGACTTTAATAAAGGCAGGTTTACTTTGGGGAAGTATCACCAAAATAAGATATTTCACAGGAGTAAGGGACCAGAAGCTGGATCTCCCATTCACAGTTCTCCTTTGTTTGGCTTATTAGTTAAGAAGGTTAAGAAAATGTGACTTCTGAGGGTCTATTCATTGGCTTGCATAGCCAAATGGTCCAAACATGGCTTGGTTTCCCTATGGGGTTGTTCCTCTAGGATTTTCTACACTCTGACACTCATGTTTATACAATCCCCAGGTCATTTTCTGTAAAATGTCTGAAGCAGTTACTCAGATCTCATTAACCCAACATACAAAAGCAAGAACATGAGAGTGATCTTTTCTAGAAGTCTCTACTTAATGGCATTTTGTGCTTCGGTGTTCTGGTTGGGACAGCATAGGTCTATAGGGCTGTGGAGATGGTAGGTGATAAATTGTTTGCCATGAATACCAGAGCTTATATCTCCAGAACCCTGTAAATGTTAGGCTTGTGTGGTGGTCTGCCCATAATTCCACCGTGAACATTAGAGGAAGAGACAAGAGATTCCTAGAGCTAGCCAAATTGGTGAGCTCTGGGTTCAAGGGGACAGTCTGCAACAACATATAATGTGTTGATAGTGATTGAAGAAGACAAATCCATGTTAATCCTTGCCCCCCCATATCTACACACAGACACAGACACACAGACACACACAGACACACAGACACACACACACACACACACACACACACACAGATACATACACATAGATACACACACCACAAGACAAACATGTGAACAAAACCTTCAAGGAGGATTAGGTCAGTTGGCATTAGACTTAAGATATTGTCTTAGTCAGTGTTCTATTGCTGTGAAGAGACACCATGACCATGGCAACTATTAAAGAAGAAAATATTTAATTGGAGCTGGCTTACACCTTGACAGGTTTAGTCCATTCTCATCGTGGCAGGGAGCATGGTGGCACACAGACAGACATGGTACTGGAGAAATAGCTGAAGATTCTATGTCTGGATCTGCAGGCAACAGGAAGAGAGAAAGCCACTGTGTCTGGCTTGGGCTTTGAAAACCTCGAAGCCCACCTCCATTGACACACTTCTTCCAACAAGGTCACACCTCCTAGTCCCTTTAAGTAGTATGAACATATGGGTGCCATTATTATTCATAACACCACAGATATATATTCAGTTTCTAGGCCAGACTAATTCATTTCCTTCCCAAGCATATAGCCTGCATGGCAGAAGTGTCTAAGGATGTAAAATTCTGAGGAATCACAACATAATAGTGGGCAAATGCTTAGGAAAGATAACTGCCCACTGTGAGATGTCAGCTGGTGTTTCAGTTTAACCCCTTTTAAATTGTAGTCTGTTCTTCAAATCACACTGTCTCTTTTATAGTTCCTAATACTTTTTAAACCATGTAATAACATTTGATCTTCATTGTGTTGATTGTTATATTTGTTATTGGACCACCACCATCATCCAAAATAAACATTTTTCTTTGTCTAACTTACCCATTCTGTGTATTGTGTTTTTAGCAACAGAAAAATAATCTAATCTAAACAACTAATCTGCCAGATTTATGCTAGGAGTCCCATAAGGGATTTCATCTGTATTCTCTGATTCTGTTCTCCACCAGGGGGTGCAAGAGCAAAGGAATCAAGACTCCTCCCCACTGAAGGACTCCTCCCTAGCTCTGGGCAGAGCTCCATCCACTTATTCCAAATGAGCCCCTGTTGTAGTATCTTTGGCCTTGAACCTGACATGCACATGGTTTCCAGAAATAACACAGGAATAAATATTTCTATTGTGTTGCATGTAGTTCCCAGCCAGAAATCTGTAATGACTGTAAAATATTCTCTTTATGAGGTTTTTGCCCATCACAATCTTTGACTTTAATTTTAGATATAGTTCCCTAAGTCACCCAAAGAATTTGCCCAGCTTTTGTGGCTACATAAAGGATGATAAGCAGCAGGGATGATATTAAAAACATTGACAACTCGAGCAGCCCAGACAACAAGCAAACCAGCAAAGGGTGGCTGGCACCTGGACGTATCACCCATGCCTGCAGTCCGTGAGTAAGCTGGCCCTTGCCTCCTGTTTCCCTCACCATCTGTAGATGAAGGGGTGCCTGTTCAGAGCCTACTGGTACCATTTCAATTCCTATTTCTACAGTTGAGAAAACGGTCCCTCAGGGAAGCAAGTGACTTCCTTAAAACCATACAAGAGTCAGATGTAAGCCAAATCAATTATGGAACTCCACGCGAGCAAATCTCTTTGTGTTTTGCTTCATAGGAAGACATATGTCTTAGAAGCAAAATTAATCAATACAAATCCTAAAATAATTTTTAAGTCTTTCTGCGATGTAACAGGAAAGAAAAAAATAAGAACTAAGGTCACCTTTAATCATCTCTGTATCTGCTCTTGCTATTCTGCAAGACTATGTCCCTGTCCTCACCCTTTTGAAAAGTGATACATAAAACCCATTGGTTGGGTAGGTCGAACAGTCACTTTTCCTACCAGGGGAAGTACTATGAGACTTTCTGGAGAGGCGTGTCTGGTTCATCTGAAGCAGCTATCCAGCAGAACAGGAAGTTGCGTCCCCTTGCCCCACTAACACAGACTCCTAATGCTCTACACAACAAAGCACTTGAGCTGGTGGCAAGAAAGCATAGGTTGCCACCTTGTCTGACCACTTTCATATGAGAAGTGATTTGGGGAGATTGGCCCATGGTACAGAGAACCTCTAGATGTCAGAGGGGACACTAGACCACAATGGTTCCCAGCTCTTTGCAAATGAGGCATGTGTCTGCTTTCTGCCCAGCACAGTATGCATGCTATAAATATTTACTGAAGGGAGAAACAAGCCTGCCGGTAGATAAGAAACAACTTAGGAAGAAAATGATGTCCTCTCCTTCTCCACTCCCTTTTTGTTTTCTTTTCCTCCATTTTAGCCCATCGGAATGATTTCAGTTGGCCATTTACATCAGAGAAACTGGTGGACTGAATGATACTTTCTCGGACCCTGGTGATTTACTCCTGTGCTCCATCTCCTTTCTCTTCCCATCACTTTTCTCTCCTCTCTTTTTCATTGAATGCATGAAAGAGTCATTTTCCGTTGCAGTGTTATTCCAAAGGTCGCTGACAGGGTGGCAGTAAAATGACACAGTTAAGTGATACCGATTTTAATGACTTAATGCTCTCGTAATTTCTAATAAAAACATCAGGAGAGACAGGGTGATGTTTCAAAAGACATAAAAATGGAACATGGATCATAGTAAAAGATGTTTGTGCAAAATTTCCATGCCAGAGAATGGAGCCAGGCAGGACAAAGTTTGTACAGGCAGAGCCATAAAATAGAGGCTATTAGTAAAGGGGGGCGGGGAAGGGGGATGTCACATCAGAGAAAAAGAAAAAAAATTGAAGGTATGTCAGAAGGAAAAGAAAAAGTATATGCCAAAAGGAAATAAAGGTGGACTGGCTTCTTAACAAGGATAAAGAGCAAATAGGAAATTATGGGGAAAAGAAGGAAGGCTTGGCCTGTCTTATGAGCCTGGCTTGGCCACAAAGGGTAATAGCAGAAAGAATACTTAAGGTAATAATAGTCAATGAGGAGAGACAGCGCAGGGAAGCAATATGCCTCAGAATATCCAGAGTAGCAAAATCGCTGCAGAACACAAAAGGGGAGGATGGAGGTAGTGCAGGCTGGCTCGCAATGATTTCTGAAACCTCATAGAAGACTATTAGGTTCCTAGGAATTTGAAAAGGGGAAGGCAGCATGAAATTTTTATTTTTAAACCATGATGAAAATGTGTTAAAGTAGGTCACAGAGAAGAATGCATGAATTTGGTAGGCTTCTTTGGCACCTGGGAAAACCCCAGTGAAATGAACAAAATCGATGAGTGAGCCTGGCTGGCTTGTATGCATGGCTCACAGGTGGGCCTCTAAAAGCCGTGGGTCAGGTGAACACCCGTTGTTTCCCCTCTGCACATATGTACCACACAGTGGGCACCAATTCATGTTTTCCTACTCCTCAGATGGCTAGCGTCCACCCTAGCCCCACTGTGGCATGTGGGAACAGGGATGTTTTTCTCTTCTCCTTCCTTCTGCATGAATGTGGGAGGGCTCTGCTTCTCCATCCTAGTGTGGTGACAGGAGCTTGTTTAACTAGAAGAATCAACTGGCTGAAGTAACTTCACATGTTCCTTTATATCCATAAAAAATAATGTGTTCATTGAAGATGTGAGCTGCTCTGAGGCTTGTAGGTCAGAAAGTAATCCTGTTCATTACTCTCAATTCCCAGGATGAAGGGGATCCTAGGCTCTGAAGGAGCTACATGAGAACCATAGTGTGGGTCATGAGTACATGGAGAGGAGTGAACTCTGTCCCAGAGCTTTTCTGTCCCTATGTGCAAAGTAGGCAAGGCCAGCCAGGCAGGCTTAGGTTGGTTACTCTGATTGGGTTTGGGTTTGCTTTTGGAAACTAGCTGTGCCTAGCCCTGGGGTTATTAGGACAATTATGCAAGGACAGTGTGGGCTGTGGGCTCTGGATTGGTTGGTTTGTGTTTGAAACTGTGCCTCTTTGAAGGATCACTTCTCCCAAGAAGAGATATTGATATTGGTGATATTGTGTTCCCCAAAATATTGTGCACTCTAATAAACTTATCTGGGGTCAGAGAACAGAACAGCCACTAGATACAGAGGCCAGAAAATGGTGGCACACACGCCTTTAATCCTATCACTTGGGAGTCAGAGATCCATCTGGATCTCTGTGAGTTTAAAGCCACACTGGAAACAGCCAGGAATGGTAACTCACTCCTTTAATCCCACGAAGTGAGCCTTTAATCCCAGGAAGTGATGGCAGAAAGCAGAAAGGTATATAATGTGTGAGGACCAGGAATTAGAAGCTTTTAGCCTGGTTAAGCTTTCAGACTGTGAGTAGCAGTTCAGCTGAGACCCATTCAGATGAGGACACAGAGGCTTCCAGTCTGAGGAAACAGGATCAGCTGAGGAACTGGCAAGGTGAGGTAGCTGTGGCTTGTTCTGCTTCTCTGATCTTCCAGCATTCACCCAAATACCAGGCCCAGGTTTGTTTTTATTAATAAGAACTGTTAAGATTTGTGCTACAGTAGTATGTGTATGTGAATGTTTACTGCCCCAGATTCCTTGGTGGACATTCCAATCTCCAGGATAACGGTATCAGAAGTCGAGGCTTTTGAGAGGTGATGGAGTTGTATGGATAAAATCCTTATGAGGGAGATGAGTCTGCTGAGAGCAGCCAGAGGAATCCCCACTTCTGCCATGTAACGTTAGAGCACAAAGATGGCCATCCATGAAACCATTCAGTCATCACTAGAATTCTATCACACTGCCACTCTGTTCTTGGACTTCCAGACTTGGCAAGAAACACATTCCCACTGTTTACAAACTACTCAGCACATGCTGTTTGGTGACTGCAGTGCTGATGGGCTGATTGGATTGGGTAGGACAATAAAGGAAGTGGGAAACCAAGGCAAGAGGAAGCAATGGAGTTGTCTTCAGCAAGGTGTGGCCAGAAGATGAAGGTAGGGCAGAGGTACCAGCACCAGATTTTTCCAGAAATTTTTAAGTAGGTAAATATGGTGGGCATCCAACTCACCAGATTGTGAGAAGCAGGGAAAATACATCCAGCCCCAATGGTTGTAGCCAAAAAGCAGCTAGGGGAAAGATGTCTCCTGAGTAAAGCATGCTGCTGTGCCCCTGCTAACCACCCACACTTACTTGGAGAATTCGCATGAGTGAGAAGGAAGCTGTGGTTGCCAGAAGCTACAGAGAGGCTTTTGGAGGCTACTGCGACATCACTTAGCCAATCCTTCTTAATGGTCCACTGTACCAACTGAGAGAATTCACTGCCCAGCATGCTACAGAGTCTCAGACATGTTCCTCATTCGTTGTGAACACTTTTCTGCCTATTGATTGTGGTGATATTTTATTTGTGCTTTAAAAAATAAAGCTTGCCTGGAGATCAGAGGAAAAAGGCCAGCCATTATAAGTAAACAGAGAAGTCAGGCAGTGGTAGCACACGCCCTTAATCCTATCACTTAGCAGGAAGGATCACTGTGTGTTCAAGGCCACACTGGAAACAGAGCCAGGTGTGGTGGCACACACGTAATTCCAACACTAGTTAACCATGGAGGTCTGGAGGTCTGTACAGACAGACAGAAAGTGACAGAGTTGTGTAGAAAGAGCAAGTGATGTAGCTGGATGGAGAGAGCAAATCAGATGGCAGAACAGCAAGGCATATGTACATGGGTAGACAGGACGTCACTCACAGTTGGAAGCTGCGTAGTTGGTGAGGTAAGGTTGGCTGGTGGCTTTCCCTATTTCTCTGATCTCTCTAAGGCTTTCACCCCCATATTTGGCTCTGTGTTTTTTATTTAATAAGATCATTTAGAAATTCACCTACAACTGATGTGTTAATTTTTCTCTAACATTGGTTCAACTCATGTACATATAAGACCAGCTGATTAGCAATATATGGCTATATTCTTTATATGCCTGACCACACTTATCCTTAAAACAAAAGAGTAAGGGAGTTATTAATAGGCAGCTAATACTAACACTGCTAATAAAATCCTACAAAGTAATTACTGTTTATTGTTATTTTCTATTTTAAAGGAGAGGAAAATAAATACTAGAGAAATTACACAATTAGCCTAAGGTGATACAATTGGCAGATGATTAAACCAGCACTGGCCTCCAGGTTCCTCGGACCTGAATTCTAATCCTAACCATGTTCTACCATAACTCGCTGCCAAGACCTCACACACCACAGATGTTCAACTCATTGAAATACTTAACCAAAAATATGTAAATAACAGAGCCTTCTGGGTCCTACAAATAGTTTCTACCAGCTCCAGTGCCCATTTAAGGATTCTTTCAGATAGGTGGCCCTCCAGCCTGACCTTGGGAGAGAGGTGACATTGATGGTATGAACCGGATTGCAGAGTCATACTCCTGAACCCAGGGCCATCATTCAAGATGGCTGTTCCAAGCTGTCTTACCTCCTACCTGCATCTAGTCTCTCTCCTTTGTATCCTGTTGAATGACTGGATGAGGCTAACAGGCCGTTACTGTCGCTGACACAGAGGAAGGAAGCCACTTGCTCAACCTCCCTGAAAGCAACTCTGGACCTTAGACCTTAAGAAACAAAAGGAAGTCTCATGAGCTGCTTCTGGGAAATACGTTTCACTTTCTATTGAAAGAGATGGGTGCAGGAGGAGACATCCTGATAAGATTATCTGCCCCTTGTTCTTTTATTTTTAATTTTTTAAATTAATTTTTTTTCATTTATTTTCCATTCCAACCACAGTTTCCCCTCCCTTCTCTCTTCCCATTCCCTCCCTTACCTCCCATCTATCCACCTATCTACTCCTCCTCCATTCAGAAAGGGGCAGGTCTCCCATGGGACTCAACAAAGCACATCACATTGTTGAGGCAGGACCAAACTCCTCCCCCTACATCAAGGCTTGTGAAGGCATCCCTGCTTGGGGAATAGGTTCCAAAAAGCCAACTCATACACCAGGGACAGGTCCTGATCCCACCGCTAGGGGCACCACAAACAGACTAAACTACACAACTGTCATCCACATGCAGAGAGCCTAAGTCAGTCCCATGCAGGCTCCCTAGATGTTGGTTTAAAGTCCGTGAGCTCCCACGAGTTCGGGTCAGCTATCTCTGTGGGTTTTTCCATCACGATTTTGACCTCCCTTGCTCGTATAATCCCTTCTCCCTCTCTTCAACTGGACTCTCAGAGCTCAGCCCTGTGCTTGGCTGTGGATCTCTGCATCTGCTTCCATCAGTTACTGGATGAAGGCTCTGTGATGACAATTAAGGTAGTCACCAATCTGATTACAGGGGATGGCCAGTTCAGGCACCCTCTCCACTATTGCTAGGAGTCTTAGCTGGGTCATCCTTGTGGATCCTTGGGCCCCTTGTTCTTGTATTGAAAACAACCTGAAGCCCCAGCCGTGACTTGGCTCCTGAGAGGCAATGAGCCTAAGAATAAAGAGACAAGAGCTGTTAGCGACACAGAGAACCATGGGAAAGTCAGAGAGTTCTGATGTCATTGATCACCTATAGGAAAATATCTACCCACTGTCACGACAGACCTTTAGTTAGGTGTGAGGAACAGCCTTCTGTTGGTTAAAACTACTGCTGGCTCATATTTTCTCTCATTTGAGTTTAATGAGTTCCAAAGCAATACCATATTTTTTTATATAAACCTTTTTATCATAAAATTTCATAATTGGGCTCTGCTCTAGTTAGCTTACTTAGGTCTCCATACTCACTAAGTCAGGTTACACTAATGCTTTAAATTGGTTTAAATAATCTGTGGGACCTTAGCTCTAAAGGCTTCTCTTTATTTACCATTACTGTATTTCCTCTGGGTAAGCTTCCTCTAACCAGGTATGGCTATTACCACGCCTTGCAGGAAGCTCTATGATACTTTTCTCTGGTCCTTGGCATTCCGGCTTTTTGGAAGCACTGCGTTGTGCAGACCCCATTCTTATTTCATAAAAGAAGGAAGCAGGCAGCACAATCCAATCGAAACAAAGCTTCATCATTCTAAATGTTATGCATTCTCATCTTGGATGAAAAATTGTGTGTGTGCTTCAATTTGTTTGAAGGGTATGAAAGAATTAAATCTTATATAAAATGAGCCATTAATATTAGATGATAACTGAAAACATTCTTTTCTTGTGTCTACCAAGGTGTGGCCTCTGGCGAGAGGGTTTATTTTTCCATGTGAAGATTAGGCATGTGTTTCTCAAAGTGTAGCCCAGGAACCCCAAAGTGTCCTTGGGGCCTTTGGGAGGCATTTGTTATTTGAAAATTATCTTTATAGCAGTGTGCTATCAATTTACTCAAAACAATGTGACTCCTATTTTCAGAACAATGCTATTTCCTCTCCAAACTTTCCTTTTCTCACACTGAAAAAGTTTCCAGATTCTATACAACATATCATGATGTCATTGCTCCCACAGCTAGTGGAATATGTCCCTGGATAGTCTTGTGTTTAAAAGAGTTCTGTTTTGATTTATATGTGTTCATTACTTATAGAAATAGCCCATATCAATAAAATCATTTTGGGACTCTTCAGTGAATTTCGAAAGTGGAATGGGACCTTGAGATCAAAATATTTGAGAGTCATTGAAGTGGTCTATATTGCCTATTATAGAAATATTATGGATAATTGGAAGTGGCATGACTCAATGTCTTTGGTTTCAAAATTAATTTCAAAGTTTTTTTTAATGAAGCAGTAAAGAAGTCAATGGGAAATGAATGCAATTTTAATTCAGTCAAAATTTTTGTCAGTGGTGGGATAACTGAAGTAAACTGGAGGCTGATTGAATAATCAAAAAATAAGGGCAGAATTTTAAAGTCTGGATCATAGGAAAATGAATGACCCATAACAAATGAATTATACAGTGGGCACATTTTACTCCTGAGTATATTAGTTCAGTGTTTGTTAGTAGTTTTAACTTATGGCATTAGCAAGGGTTTTGGTGGATAAATTATGTAAATGTAAGCAGATTGGTTTAGGAGACTGGCTGTGCTCTGTCTTTTTAATTAATTATTAAAACAAAGGGATTAAGCTTTTATAAGCACTTGTTTTCTGCTGTATCCTTTATATATAATTAACAATTACTACTAATCTGTATAATCCATAAACATCCCTCCATTTTAAACCTGAAACTCACATTGACTATCAGAACCAGTCTTTTAATGGAGGTCTGTTTCCTTCCAGCCTCCTCACTTTTTCCATGCTGCCAAGTTGACCTGATGAGACCATGTCAGGGTAAACAGAGATGGAATTATCATGGTTGTGAGTGTGGTTGTGAGAATTCCCCTGATCTTTTGATTTTCAGTGATTGTTCTTGTAAGGTAGAATAATCTTTATATCCCACAGATCTAGTGTGGACACTGGTTGAGGTTCCGATGCTCCGTACACTTCAGATTCAACTCACCTGTCTTCAGTATTTTCTGTGGTGTTTCATTGTCTACAGCAACTTGAAGCTCTTCTTTATCCATTCAGTCACCAAGAATTTATTAAGCTCCTTCTACCTGGGAGACAGTGCCCTAGACCTGGCAGTAGACAGAATCCACAGACTTCTCTAGCTCCTGGAACTTATGTAAAAGAAGAAGCTGAGATTAAACAACGTTACTACATGGCATATGTATGATCATGCTAAGGTTTAAGGAGAAAAAAAGGAGGTTGGGGTAGTGAGAGGAACTGTATATATATATATGTGTATATATATGTATATATATGTATACATACATATATATATATTAGGCAGTATATTTGAACAATATATAAAATATATATATATATATAATATTAGGTAGTATATTTGAAGAGTATATAAATGAATTTGAACAATATATATATTATACATATAGTATACTAGGCAGACTTGCTAGTACAACTTCAGTGGGAAGAGGACACATAAGAAAAGGCATGAGAATGGGAAGGAGTCCCTTGGGTCTTCATGGGGAGATAGTCTTTAAGAAAGACTGGATGATAAGCATGGAATCTGGAGATGGTAACTGCAGGGAATCAGAAGGCTTTCCCTTTATTGAAAGAAGGAATGAAAACTTAGTCATTGTGAGGGCCTAGAGTTCTCCTATGAGACAGCTCTTTTGGGATTCAGAGTTGAGGAAAGACATGACCTAGGGAACTCACTTAGAGAACATCAAACAGGCTAAGATTGTCTGTTTTGGTTTTGTTATGACAGTTGAATGAGTGCATGGAGCCTAGAGTGCTGGATATGTGCTAGAGGCCTGAGTTTGGGAGTCATCAGAATGAAGAGGACATCTGAAGCCATGGGAATGGGTAAAATTCTATAGGATATAGGTAGTTAAGAGCACATACTGCTCATGCAGTGAACCCGACTTGTATTCCTATCACCCACACTGCTCTGTTCAAAGCTGCCTGTAACTCCAACTCCAAGAGAGCTGTAACCTTTCTCTGTCCTTTGTAGACACCTGTATTCAATGGACACACAGTTAATTAAAACATATTTAAAAACTTAAGAAAAAGGGGATATGAACAATGGCAGTACCAGTTGACATGCTATTACGGATGGGAGAATCTCACAAAGCCCTAAGTGTAGATGAAGAGTTACAATTCATGGCTGTTTGGAGAGGGAGAATTCCTATCCTCCAAAGACAAGCCCCCTGATAAGTTCTCTAGTCCAAGCTAGTGAGCTTTAAACAAATATACATAAAAGCAACACTAAATAGACTCAACAGTGTTTTTTGTGTGTGTGTATGTGTGTGTGTGTTCATGTATTTAACAATAATTATAGGAGAAGACAACATGAATTTGTATGGGGCTAGGGCTCTTGAGAAGAGTTGTTGGGGGAGAGTGATGGAAATGCTGTAAATATAATATTTATGTATGAAATTCTCAAAAATATTTTTTTTAAAAAGAAAATACTATGTGAATTTTGAGTGTTGGCTACGTAGACTTTAGGGATGTGAATGTGAATAGAAACTGAAGTGGTTCAAAAACTCCTCTCAAATGTTGGAATAGGGTGAGACTAACTTGGGAAAAAAAAAAGGAGACAAGGAGGAGCTGCCAACACAGTGAGTGCCAGGCTCTTCTCGTACACCTTCATCGCCTGTCCACTAATGGACTGCGTGAGATTCAGACACTGGACTCCAAGGAATACTTGCTTTCTTACCTTTGTATCTTCAGGAATTTGCTGCACTATAATTTCTCTGTCTCACATTACTGTGTTCAGGTCCATCTTTAAGGACAGTGTGTGTGTGTGTGTGTGTGTGTGTGTGTGTGTGTGTGTGTGTGTGTGTGTGTGCTTGCATGTGGAGACTAGAGGAGGAAGTCAAGTGTCTTCCTCTGTCACTCTCCATCATGTTCCCTTGAGATAGAATCTTTCATCGAAGCAGAAGTGCACCATTTTGGCTGTGCTGGCTGGCCAAGGAGCTCTTGGGATCTCCCTCTCTCTGCCTCCCATTGCTGCTGCTTCAGGCACATGTAGTTACGGCTGCCTTTAAGGACCATTTTCAATACTTTTCTTTATCCTGAAATCGCTTTTATTTCTTGTGCTATCACTACATATTTAATTAACTGTGTACAGCAATTCCTCTCACCTTTTACTACTGTCCTTGGATGTACTTACTTGTTAGTTCTCTAAACTCTAAGCTTTTTGTACCTAAGGGTCATGCCATCTTGTAGAATGCCCATTCACGTACTGAGCTTGATTGAATTTAAAAGAACAGTTCCATGGCATAAACAGGCAGGAGGGGATGCAAAGATGGAGTGCATGTCCTTTGCTAAATAAACACTGCATTTGGATCTAAAAATCATATGTTATTGTATAAACAGAGATTTGTTATACATTCCTATCATAACAGACAATGTAATGATTCCACTACTTTGGGCATAAAATGGACTTCAGTCCTTTACTATCTTTTGATTTAAAAATTCTTCTTAAAATTGAGTATTTGTGAAAGAAGAAAAAATACTATAAACAAATGATGGTGGGATATGATAATTTTAATAATACAAAAGACACAGTTTTTATTTTGTGTTTTTGAAGTATACTCTCTTATAGCCCAGGCTATCCTCACATTCATTATGTAATCAAGGATGACCTGAAACTTCTGATTTTTTTCTGCCTCTATCTTCCAAGTGTTGGGATCACAGGCATGTACCACTATGCCCAGTCAGTTTATGCTGTACTGGGGACTGACCCCTGAGCCTCCTGCATTTAGGCAAACACTTTATCAGCTGAGCTATATACCCAGCCTAGGAGCCACATTTTAGCTATCTATAGACAAATATTGCCTCATCTCTTCTGAAATTGAAATCACAAGCAAAATGAGCTACTGTGAATCTGCTCTGTTGGCAGTCTTGTGCCCTCCAGCTTGATGAGAGGCCCACTGTTACTTACTGTTTTGTCCAGGGCCACTTTACACATTGACTTTGCTTGCATACTGCTGCTGGCATTCCTAGCTTCCTTTATTTATTATTTCCCATCTACCATGGTGTGGAATGTAGTAGGAATGAATGATGCCTTGGAGTTGCACAAGGTAACAGGCTCTTCGTTTGGCTCTGGAAGGCATTTGAGTTTGTGACTTTTGTTCCAGCGAACAACATAATTGTTTTAATTTTTTAGAAATCATGTTCTAACATTGCTTGGTAAAAAATGTATCTCAACTGTAGTTAGGTTAAGAAAGCCATGAGATAGATTCAGACCACAAGGGCACACAGCAAAATCGAATAAATAAGAAGGCCAAATATTGTAAAAGTAAAAAAGAAAAACCTTCTCAGGAATGAAAGTTCTTATTTTCATTCCTCGTTATCGATCAGCTTGATTTCCTTGTTTCCGAGGTAGATTCTTTCTTGCCCCGGAGACTCAATGATTTTATGTCTAGTGGTTCATAAGTTACAAGATATCTGGAATTAGGTGGTAAGTATTTTTCTTTCTTTAGTACAGGCCTATAAAACCTTAGCAGTTTGTATTTTAAGGCAATCAAAACTAAATGGAGTCTTGCATAATTGGCTGCTCTCTCTAATGTTTCCATAAAAACAAAATACTATAGACAACCCCTGAAAATATGGAGACCTTTTTCTTTCTGAATGTAAATGGAATGAAAATTAGGTTGAGACCAATCTGCCTATGTGTACATATAGTAAATCAGATGAAAATACCACATTCAGCTTTGTACACAGAACACAGAGTGACTGGGTATTCATAGCACAGAGTGACTGGGTATTCATTTGAAGCCTTGACTCTTCATAATGAAGAAGTGTCACCAGGAATTTTGGATAACTTGAGTTTTCAGAGGACCAAGCTGATGACAGATAGCTACTGTTGTGTGAAATCCCTTAAAAAAAATCTCTAGAAATGAAAAGCGATGGGAGATAAGGCCAGCGAAGCCTCCGAACTTTTTATTAAATCACCCATCTTTTCATTTCTCTATCTTCAGAATAGTCAGCCCTTTCGCTGCCAGCACAAGATGACCCACAGGACGAATGTGCATTGGCTTTTCTCATCCTTTTATTAGAAGAAATATCTCTCTTTCTTGTTCACCTTCTGGGGGCTTTTAGCCCTAGAACTTCTAGAAAACTTGGAAAAGAAATTTACCAGAAGGAACAATTGAAGCTGACTTGGCAGAACGGGCCCTGGCTTGGGCCATAGGCTCTGACATCCAGTTAAGGACTATTATTTTGATGGAAGACATTATTTTGAGAGTCGGACATGGTGCTTCAGAAGAAATGGAAACAGCATCTCTCTCTTAAAGTGCTGGCACTTTGATTTGGCCAGGACAGCGTTCCTGGGAACGAGGTCTGGTGAATGTGCCTGGCAGGGAAATTAACATCATGAGGCTCCCAGCAGAAATAGGCTTTCAGAAGGTTCACAATGAAGACGGTGCATACTCAGGGGTAGGAGATTTTCCTAAACACAGGGAGTTATTCCAAAGACATCACAGAGAGCTGAGAACCTAAGAGAAGTTGCTTGCAGGGAAGAATGGACTTAAAGGAGGGTTGGCTATGACCGTGTATGAAAGAAAATATGGACAAGGGTGAAAAGGCAGATTTACAGAGAGGGACAGCCGAAAGGGAAGGTCAGATGGAATTAAATGACTAGGGAATGTAAATGGAATATTCTGACATAGTTACTACTGCTTGGGGTCCAATACTATATTTTCTGGAATTAGGAGTTTTTGAAGAGACATTATTAATTAATTAAAGGGTAACATGTGGATACTTGGCTAGATATTAGCAAAGAAAAACTGGGATTATTTATCTGAGATAAAGTAGCAGGCATGGGAAGATTGTATTTCTAAGATATAAAGCCTTAAAAATAAATTTAGAATGATTAGGAGTTGTAGTTGCTCACACCTTTATTTTTGAAGAAAATACGTCTATGGATGTGTTTTTGCATATATGGCTGTGTATCATGTGCATGCCTTCTGCCGTCAGAGGCCAGAAGAGGATGTCTGATCCCCTGGGACTGGAGTCACAGACAATTCTGAGAGGCCATGTGGGTATTGGAATTGAACCAGGTCCCCTGAAATAGCAGCCAGTGTTCTTAATTGCTGAGCCATCTTTCCAGCCCAAAGGCCTAAAGGCTTTACTATAAAGACCGAGAGAAAAATTCTCAAGGAAATGACTAGACTAAGTCCAATTCATTTATGGGTTAAATGTTTGGAATGAGTAGAAGAAGACGATTTATGAACTGGCCAAACTAGAAACGTTGTTCCATTGATGACAACGATTTTCCCGTCTGTGTTTTGGAGAGAGATTGCTACTATTAGCATGTGAGAAAGGCCACAGAATGTGCACCAAAGCAGAGAAGGATGATGTGCAGTGAATAAGTACATGTATGGTTTGATGGTTAGGGAAGAAATTGATAAAATCCAATCATCCATCCACCACAGAAATAATAATGCAGATAGTTACACTTAATTGGTTTAATTTAAAGGGTCAAATGGGCACATAATAACTATAGCACCATTTCTAAAATGAATAAATTTACCTTAATTTCATACATTAACCGGAGAATTTAAAATTCAGCAAGGCATGACTTATCACATTATTCCATTTGCTTATTGTAATGAGTATAAATAGCACCTGTTTAAACAGAGGATGGGGCAAGAACATGTGAGGCAGGGAACTGATAGACACTGCTTGTTCTGTATTGTGTTCATTTAACTGTACAGGCCATTTATACTGCAGTGTCTTGAAACAATTGTATGGGATGTACTTTCAAACCCCTTGGTGTTGGGGAGCTCTCTCCTCTCAACAACATTTTAGGAAAACCTGCAGCAAAATTTCAGACCAAAAAAAGAAATAGACCTTAATGCTTACATTTTAAATCAAATTTTAAGGGCTGGAGAGACGGCTCAGCAAGGAAAGGCCCTTGCGACTTGTATCTGATTCCTGGGACCCTCTTGGTAGGAGGAGAGACCTAGCTCCTGTCAGTTATCCTCTGATTTCCACATAAATGCAGTGGCATCCACCTAATAAATACAGTAAAAAAATAGAAAAACATCATCCTTAAGCTGATCAGTTCTTAAGATTTGGAAATTGGGAGATGGGGGACAAATGCTTGATCATTCATAACTCAGTGTTAGGGTTTAGCGACCTCACTGCTAGAAAACACTGGAACTTTCTATCATTATAAACTGTTAGGCAAATACAACTTTATAAAGTGTAAATAATTATTGATTTCTCCTCTAAGTATGTGTTCCTCTTCAATTGTTTTTGTTTTGAGTCAGCCAACATGGTGTTTGATGCACATCCTATTGGACGAGTTTGAAGAGTCAAACATTAAAGTTCTCCCCAAGATGGCCATGTTCTGAGCTCCCAGGTACCACTTCTCTTAGTCATAGACCACATGACCAGCCCCAAACTGGAAGCAATATACTTCATCATGCTTTCTACAACTAGTGATGAGACTATTTCATATATTGTAGAGGATAAGGCAAGTCATAATCATTGAAGAATATCTCCAAAAAAGGGCCTGGAGAGGGTGCAAATTAGCAGTGAATCCCTGCTCTGCTAATTCCAGTCTCCCCAGCCTTCAAAACATTTACGTGCTTTTGAACCTTTCCTCAACCTTTCCTTTATCCATTCAGCTCACCTTCACCTGCCAGCATTCTCTATGTGCCTTTTTACTCCTTGGTTGTTGTCTCTGGCCTCCCTAGAAAGTATAGTAGTCTCTCTCTCTCTCTCTCTCTCTCTCTCTCTCTCTCTCTCTCTCTCTCTCTCTCTCTCTCTCTCTCTCTCGTGTGTGTGTGTGTATGCACATGGAAGCCAGAGGCAACTTCAGGTGCCATGTTTGGGAACACAGTCCACCTCCTTTAAGGTGGGGTTTTCATTTGGTCTGGAGCTCACCATTTGGGCTAGACTAGCTGGTCAGTTGGCCCTAAGAGTCTTTCTGTCTCGTCCTCCCCGAGGCTGGAATTACAAGCACACACTATCATGCTTGGCATTTGTATGTAGATTTTGGAAACTGAACTCAGGTCCTTCTTCTTGCAAAGCAGAAATTATTTTGACTGGGCTATTTCCCCCACCCCTAGTAATTCTTCTTTATCTGTAATTTGGCTTTCTGTAATTTCAGTTGCCTTTTATCAACTACAATTCAAAAATGTCAAAAGGAAAATTTTACACATAAACACGAGTATGTTTTGAATTGTGCATCATCTCCCTATAATAATCTAATCCACTGTTGTCAAGATGTGACTTAGTCAGGATGTACACTATCCCTTCTCCTAGGGTATCCATATAGCTATGCAACCTGCTTGTGAGAGGCTTGGTACCCATCTTGGATATGCTACTGGAGCAGGAGCACTGAGGGCCCATGTGCCTCCAGAGGCAGCTTGATAAAGGCATGGTGTGGTTGCTCGTGCAGGCATCTCGGTCTTCTTGCTGCTTCCTTTGTCTCTCTGCTTCTCATCCCAAACAGCTCAGTAAACGTCTACCAACCACAAACCATACTTTATCTCCATCCATTTACCTTCCCAATACTAGGGAAAAGCCCACTGTCCACAGTTAGCAAGCAGCTGACTAACTTCTGTCCATCTTCTCTCTTTAATTTAGTCATGTCTTTAACTGACTATTAATGAAGACAATATTAAGTATGCTTCTTTAGAGTTTGCACAAAAAACATTATTTCTCTAGGACAAATCCATGGAGCAGTCATTGTGTTTAACAGGTGACATATATTACACTTGATATGCACACAGATACATCTCTATCTACACTGATGTTTTAAAAAAAAGACTTTCTCAAAAGTTACAAGGCTGGCAAATGGAAGAACAGTTTTGCCTTTTATTTTCTGGTCACCATCCAGGATTCCTATTTGTATATTTATCTTTAGTGACAGGAAGACTGGAAAGAGATGGACATACAAGTAAATGTATCATTGAGGAATGAGGACAGCTAGCACTTGTGGTTATAAAAATGGGTGAAGAGCTGCTCACCAGGCACACACATTCGTAGGGATTTTCAGTAGCTTCCATGCCCATGCCTTGGAATTATATATGTATTCTCAAATATTGAGTGTTCATTATGAGCCAGGTACCATACTCGACTCAGGGAAACAATAGTAGTGTTAGACAGTTGTCTATTGCTGTGACAAACACTGGAGAGAAACAGATTCAAGGGGTAAAGATTGATTTGGAATCATGGGTTCAATTCATAGGTGTTTGGCCCTGTCACTGTGGGCCTGTGGTGAGACAAATCATCTTGACAGCAGGAGGGGAGACAGGATAGAACTTGGCACCTCATGACTGGATGCAGAGGGTAGTAACAGAAAAGGCTTGGCCGTGCCTTTTAAGAGTACTCCCCAGTGAATTCTTCATCTACCTCATTCCTACTTTCTACTGTTATACTTTCCAATAGGCTGTTCAAATTTTGAATCCATCAATGGGTTAAATCACTGATAGAGGTAGAGCCAATTATATCTGGAGATGCATCACAGGGAAGCACTAAATTGATGTCCTGGGTGTCTCTCAGTCCCCCAAAGTTGACATGTAAGATTAACTATCACAGTGGTGAAGACCATAGAGCTGTTGATATTTATGCCTCTTAGAATCTCACTGCCACTCTACTGTATTTGGCTGAATCTTGCCATTTACTTAAGGAGCTTATACACATTAATTCCTACGGAAAGGGTCTAGATAGAATCACATAATGAAGTTGTGAGTCTTGTTGTCTGCTTTTATGGGATTTTTCTTCTGTCAAAAGCTAAATTAACCATTATATTTTATAATTATCTTGGTGTTAAAGTGAATATACTGGTAGTATATAATGAAACATTTTCTTTGATCTAAGAATGAATAAATAAATAAGACCATTTTCATGAACTTGCATAATGCTATGGTCCCTGATGCTGTGGCAATGGTGCCTAATGGATGCATTGATGATGGGTCTAGGACCAGATGGCTAAAAGCTATTGCTGACCAGAATGCCAAAAAAAAAAACCAACAAAAATAAAATCCATAACAATAACAACAACAAAACCCAAACCAAACCAACCAAACAAACGAACAAAAACAAAACCCCCAAAACCAAACTCGGACAAGTTACGCTCTCCTTGGTTTATTATGAGCTGTCAGTGACTTTTCTCAAGAGTTGAAGACTTTTGCTTTTGACTGCTATAATCATCACTCAGCTGTCATTTGGTAACTGCCTAATTACATTATGTGGTGATAAGTGAAGTTTTAAGCAACAACTCTCCCAAACAGCTGTGATTGGATTTGTTTTGATACTTTATTTAATTTACAATTACATTTGTAAAGTCATAATTAGTCCAATTTATCTAATGACCCCATCACAAACTATAGAAAATTTTCCAAGAGTGTTTTTTTTAATTACACATGAATAAACACCATAATTTTAGAAGGGTTCAAGTGAAATGGGCATTCCCATAATTCCCACCATTCAGTCCCAGCCAAGTATTTAGAAATATGTCCCCAACCCCCAGAAAAAGGTTCTTAATGAATATGGAATGTGTCTTCCAAAAGGTTGAATGCATGTAGTAATTTAGAGATGCATCTTTCTCTTCAAAAGCCCTGGAATCTAGCTCTTGACCTTTTTTTTCTGTGCCCAGGATAAATAGAATTCTTTGGATAAACTGAATGACGTTAGAACCGATCCTGAACAAAAGGTTAAGTTCTTGTAAAGACCACAATTGGATTTTTGCTTAATCTGTGAAAAGGGCCTTTATCTGTTTTGTTTTTTTTTCCTCTAAATTTTGCTGTCTCCCTTAATTAGCTGTACCTTGCAGGGAATTTGTGTTCTTTCTCAGTCTTTTAAGGAGACTGTGTTGGTGACATTTAGAATAATCTGAGTGGGCAAGAGCGGAGCCTTGCTGTCTTTTCTGCTTGCTAACGATTCAGAGTTCTGAAAAGTCTGGCCCATGTGATGAAAAGTTTGTGTGCTTAGTGAGGTTGGTGTCCAATTGGGCAATCTTCTAGGTCTTGGGAAACGTTCTAGAAGCTTGGCAAGTGAAGTTCCCATGAGAACATGAATGCTGCCAATTTTCAATTGGCCAAGACATATTACATGGACAGCCTTCCCTCTGAGCAAGCAGGCAGTTCCACTCCAACTGGAATCCGCAATGCAAGGAGGCACAGGGAGGAAGATTAAAGAAACCTTTTCAGATTTCCAGTCCAGGTGAATCTTTCATCCTATCGGGTTAGCTCCAATTTTTCTTTTGATCACCAACCGTTTAAAATATTAGGGGACAGTGGGCATCTTGCAGGTTAGTTTTTAGTATTGCTCAACAGCCAAGGCACATGCCAGATGAGTGAACCCAAATCTCTTTTTATACATATGCAAAATATTAAACCTGATGGAATGGTTCACAATTTAGATCTGCTCGGTGAGGCAACCTGCCTGTCAGGTTGGCCCTGGCTCAAGCGGTGCCCACCGTTCATACATTTTTTTTGGGAAATGGTGACAGCTGTGCTCTTCCTGGCTGCTTCCATTTATGAAAACATGAGGATAAATGGTAGATACCCCCACAGGCCCCTTTACTGTGAATTCTTTCCTAGCCACAGCCAAGAATAAAGGGTCCCAATAGAACTGAGCAGCAGTTATCTATAGCCTACCTCAAATAGGTTCAATATAGGTTTTATTTAAAAAAAAACTCAGTAAATTAAAAAGTATGTTTGCTTAATTTGAATTTGTAAACAATAATTTTGTTCTTTTATTTATTAATTATTTGTATGTGTGTGTGCATTTGTTTGTGTGTGGCTATACGTGCATACTTGTATGTATGCACACTTGTATGTATGTATGTAGAGGTCATGAGTCAACCTCAGGAGGTATTCCAAGATTCGTGAGACATGATCTCTCATTGGCTTGGTACATGCTGAGTAGGCTATGAGCTGGGCACCTGGGCCCCAGGGATGCACTTGTCTCTGCCTCCTTTGCACTGGTACCACAAGCCAACACATCTTGCTTTTTAACATGGGTTCTAGTGATCAAATTCTTGTTCTCATGCTTCTGTGACAAGTACTTTACCCACTGAGCTATCCTACATCCGTAATTCTTCCTCTTAATATAAAACTCATTTTACCAAACCATTAATAATAGGTTAGGTAAGCAAAATAAAAAGATACAATTACACCAAGTGAAATTTGCCCCTGAAAGTGCATTTTTCTAGGAGTAGCCAGGGAAATACTGAAAAGTTTGGAGACCCCACAAACCCTTTGGTGTGTTATTTTGAAGCCTAATATCTTATTAGTTGACAGGGTTCTACGAGGGTAAGTTCATTTGTCCTTGTAGAATGCTTGTTTTGTTACTGTACTCCTGTCCTTACACTCCGTCAAGTGTCCCTGGGAATTTTCTCATGACCCATCTTACTGAGTAGTTCCTGTCCTGTCTTCCACACGTTCACTGAAGGAATGCTGAGGAAGGGGAATCAGGACCAAGCCCAGCCAGGTTGTCGTCTGTGTTCTGGCCTTTGTCCATCTTCCTATGATCTGAAAGCTATGCTTTGGGCACCTTTTCCTTTCTTGATTTTTTTTTTTATTGTTGTTTTTTCGAGACAGGGTTTCTTTGTGAAA
Source organism: Peromyscus eremicus (assembly GCF_949786415.1). Lineage (NCBI taxonomy): Eukaryota > Metazoa > Chordata > Mammalia > Rodentia > Cricetidae > Peromyscus > Peromyscus eremicus. The sequence goes on along the minus strand of NC_081421.1, from coordinate 92,371,791 downwards.
CAGTCTTGGCTGTCCTGGAACTTACTCTGTAGATCAGGCTGGCCTCAAACTCACAGGCTGGCCTCCTGCCTCTGCCTCCCGAATGCTGGGATTAAAGGTGTGCACCACTACCGCCCGGCTCTTTCTTGCTCTTTATTTCCCACTGCTATCTCATTACTATAAGCGCCATAGGCCAGTATTAATAATCTATTCTAAGGGGCTTCATGAGGTGAAAGTCTATTAGGTATCTGGATATGAAAATGGAGAAGTTTTGTAGTATTGTTCCTAATAGATTTCATTATGCTATTATCAGAAATATAACACTCCCCATTTTGTATGGGATGCCTTGGGAAGGACTCTTCTAGCATGTGGCAAATAACAGGTAAACAATTAAAAGTAAAATAAAAAAATTCGCCGGGCAGTGGTGGCGCACGCCTTTAATCCCAGCACTTGGGAGGCAGAGGCAGGCAGATCTCTGTGAGTTCAAGGCCAGCCTGGTCTACAGAGCGAGATCCAGGAAAGGCGCAAAGCTACACAGAGAAACCCTGTCTTGAAAAAAACAAACAAAAAAAATAAATTCCAAGGGACTCCTACCCAGTCACTTTCATGTCTTCAGTGAAGAGCCGGCAGGCAGCCTTCCCAGACAGCCACACAGTGTTTCACCACACATATCATTTATCCCCACCACTTTGTATCTTGTGCACCTTCCTGGGTGCCAACCATTGCGTGATGAAGTCAGCCTCCAGCACAGTCCTCCTGTATCCCAGGCAAGCACATGGAGACATGGGGACCTCAGCAGACAATCCCAGGAGCAGGTAGAAAGTGCTTTGTCAGGGACGCTGCAGGGTCAAGGAGCAGAAGGAAGTCGAAACCTTGTTTTTGTTAGCATAATGAAGGAAGTAAAGAAAGAGGTAGAAGGACAATGAGAGACTGACATTTTTGAAGTGTAGAAACTCGTAGCTTGAGAAAGTAAAAGTAAGCTGACAAGGCCATTGCATATGGTTTTTAAAATTTATTTTCTTTTATTTATTTAAAATACTTTTTTTTTTTTACTTTATTCATTGATGCTGGACATTTCAACAGGTATACATTTTATGTGGATGAGATCCCTCCTCATATTCTCTACCTTCCCTCTTTTCTTTCCTCTCCATTCCCATTAGTCCTTCTCCCTAGAGCAGTTTTACTTCCCCTTTCATCTCATATAACCTTGTGTGGTTTCATGTATCTGCGTAATATCTAGTCACTATAAATGACAGAAATTGTACAGTATTTGTCTCTGAGATTGGCTTAATTCACTCATGATTATCTCCCATTGCATGGAAAGCGCACGACCTTGTTGAGTTTTATGGCTGTTTTTCTGTAGCTTAATTCCATTGGTTGAATGACCTTTGGAGATGAAGGCAAATGGGTTGCCATTTCCCTCACGGACATGTACACATTTGGGGGATCAGTTTTGGGTTTTATACTATAAGGAGAGTAGAAAAGTGACTTTTTACTCACAAGAAAGAAAAATCTGTTTGTGAGAGAACTTAGAGTTGAGTCCTAAGAGAGAGGACTCAAGGAGCTGGTGCTGTTTGACCTGGGAAAAAACAAGCTGAAGGGCTTTACACCTTTGAAGGATTATAATTTGCAAGACACGTTGGTCCAGACTATGTGACAGTTCCCACAGGATCATGTCTCCTATTACACAACCATCAACAGATGACCAAGGCTCTAGCTCCCCCAACACTGGGGCAGCCGTATCACCCACTTTAGTATAGTGCTCTCAGCATTTATTTATTATGTAGTATATGGTTAAAGTCTCTCCCTGAGTGTTCAGCAGATTGAGTGAAAGATACAGGGATTTGTGATGCATTATTCTAATTAATGTTTTCAATAAAAACCAGGAGTCAGACATCAGGGTAAAAACCTGAAAGATCAGAGAAGCAGGGGAGCAGCCGCCAGTGACTTCCTACCTCTCCAGTTCCTTTGACCAAAGAGGCTGAGATTCTGTCTCTGACTCACCTTATCACTTCTTGTCTCCTCTCAGAACACAAACGAAATAGTACACAACAGATTTAGCTTTAAAAACTCTCAGAGTTAATTCATAAATGGATGGCTTGCTTATTTTAAGTTTAGAGGATTTTTCTAACAAGACAGATTTACAGGGATATACACTCCTTACCACATTAAAATTTTGATGTGTCTTTTTCTTCTGATGACTTCATTTTCCACCTTTTCATTTTGTGTTACTAAACGAAGGAGAAAAGACTGGGAAACAGTAAGGTCCTTGATACCCCAGGACTGGAGATGACACACATCTTCTGTGGGTCACAATGGCAGTACCCTGGCTGAGCTCCAAGATACAAGGTGTATCAAGAAAGGTTTGACTCCAAAACCAGATTTCTAGTCTTGCCACTGTGTTCTCTGGAAGGCACAGAAGGAATGAACATTACTGGTGTGGTGGTGGCTTACTACTTACTACTGGTGGCTTGAGAAATTAGGATGGTAGAGGTATCTGGGACAGGCTGAATTGTAGCAGATCTCACCCCTTAGGCCTCTTCAACTTCAAAGTGACCTTGGAAGAGGAAAGGATCTTTAGTAATGATGATGTAAATTTCCCGTGAGGCCAAGAGGCATGAGCCTTGAAGTCAGATTTTACTTAACTTAGGTTATACAACAACATGACAACGGAAGTTTCTTGCACACACCTCTGTGTGGGGCTAAGGTTTTCTATAACATAGCTAATACCCATTGGCTAGGAAGTCATTGAGGGGATCCAAGAACAGGACATAGATGGTGAAATTATAAAGCCCCTCACAATCCCCTTGTGTGAAATCAGTCATTAACAGTTTCCCTTGCTATTATGTAGGCAGGGAAACTTTAATTCCTTTCACTCTATCATATATCTCTTTCATTTCCCCCTTTGCACACACCCCTAAATTTTACAATAATTTAAACTGTTTCAAATATGTATTCCCCACTTTTAACTCTGTAGGCTAAGTATGGCTTCAATGTCTACGGCTGTGAAATGTGGCAATTAACAGCAACTGTTCAGGGGCAGATTTGCTATGAAGTTAATGAAGACTCACCTTTGGGCTTCTCTCGTATTCTTTGAGCCTTTTCTTAAGCCCTTGTAGCAAAGTTTCCAGGTTTAGGGAAAAAAAAAGATATCTAGTTAAATTTGCATATCAGGTTTTAAAAAAGAATGTATGTTTGGTATAAGTGTGTGCCAAATTTTGCATGAGAAAGGCACTAAAATTATTCATTGTTTATCTGAAATTTCAGTGTTACTGAGAGCTCTGTGTCTTAACTTCAGAGTTGTCAGAGCTGCCAGTGACTGCTTTCTTCTCAGGAAGATAGCCTGGATAGGACAACCTCGATTCCCCCAACAAAATCTGGGTTCTTTTATGTGTGGGTCACAGTTTGGTATCTTGATTAACCTGAGGCACTTGCATTACAATTATTTAAAGTATCACGAGGGCTAGAGAGATGGCTCTGGAGGCCAAGTGTATTTCCTGCTCTCTTCCAGAGGTGCTGTGGAATGTCATTCTGTATAATATGAATACATGTTGCTCTGATTGGTTGATAAATAAAGCTGGCCAATGGTGAGAGAGAATAAGGTTAGGTGTGACATTCCAATTAGAGAGAGAGGAAGGAGAAAGACAGAGAAGAGGAGAAGCTTCTAGCTGCAGCCATGAGAAGCAAGATGTAAAGATACTGGTAAACCACAAGCCATGTGGCAAAGTATAGATTTACAGAAATGGGTTAATTTAAGATGTAAGAGCTAGCTAGTGAGAAGCCTGAGCCATTAGGCCATATAGTTTAAAAATAATATAAGCTTCTGTGTGTTTATTTGGGTCTGAGCAGCTGCAGGACTGGGCAGGACACAGGAAAACATTCAGCTACACAGAGGAACTAGGTTTGGCCACAAAAACTTAACTCCAGCTCCACAGTATCTGGTGCCCTCTTCTGGCCTCCATAGGCACTGCAGTCACATGCACATACCCACACACATAATTAACAATAAAAATATTTAAAATTATTCTTGTTGTCATTGCTATAGAGAAATACCACATGGGGCAAGGAAAATTGCATTTTGTGGGCTCTGCTGATACATTTAGCTTATGATGAGCCAAGTGCTGAATTGCTTTTTTCTAGGTTAAAATTTTTATGTATCTCACAACCTCTTTATTCATAGCATCTTTATTAACTTATGTTGTAGTTGTTTTTTTTTTGTTGTTGTTTTTTCAAACTCTTTGGGGACCCACCACCCCACTCTAAAATAAGTACACAGAGACTTAGCTTGGCTTGTTTCTAGCCAGCTTTTCTAACTTAAACTCTCCCATTTCTCTTTAACTATGGTTTACCTCTGGACTTTAACTTTTCTTTATTCTAAATACTTTTCTTTCTTTCTTACTCCATGGTTGGCTGTGTGGCTGGATGGCTGGCCCTGGCATCCTCCTCTCCTTCTTCTTTTCTTGCTCCTCCCTCCTCTTTTCTAGATTTCTCCTGTTTATTCTCTCTGCCTGCCAACCCCACCTTATTTCTCTTTCCTGCTTAGCTATTGGTCATTCAGCCCTTTATTAGACCAATCAGGTGTTTTACACAGAAAAAGTAACACAGCTTTTCAGAGTTAAACAAATGCAACATAAAATAATGCAGCAATCTTTGCATCATTAAACAAATATTCCACAGCATAAACAAATGTAACACATCTTAAACTAATATTCCACAACATTATGCAATGTTCTGGTACTTCCTAAGGTTATAAAGCCAGATGACTATGAAAAATTTGATTGAAAATATCAAAATAGAAGCTAGGGAGATGTCTCAGTTAGATTAATCTTGACTATATGGAACCTACATGGAAAAATCAAGTGCTATGGCCTGTGGATGCAATCCCAACACTAGGGAGGTAAAGACAGGAAGATCCTTGGGGCTTGCTGGTCAGACAATCTAGCCATGTCTGTGTCATCAAAATGCAGAGAAAGATCCTGTCTCAAAAATAAGTGGAGGGCTGTGGTGGTATTGTGTTCCCCGAAATATTGTGCACTCTAATAAACTTATCTGGAGTCAGAGAACAGAACAGCCAAAATATTAAACATAGAGGTTAGGCAGTGGTAGCACACGCCTTTAACCCTAGCATTCCAGAGGCAGAGATATGCCTGGATCTCTATGTGTTCAAGGATACAGCCAAGCATGATAACTCACGCTTTTAATCCCAGGAAGTAATGGCAGGAGGCAGAAAGGTATTTAAGGTGTGAGGACGAGAAACTAGTGCCTGGTTAAGCTTTTAGGCTTTTGAGAAACAGTTCAGCTGAGATCCATTTGGATAAGGACACAGAGGCTTCCAGTCTGAGGAAACAGGATCAGCTGAGGAATTGCGTGGTGAGGAAGCTGTGGCTTGTTCTGCTTCTCTGATCTTCCAGCATTCACCCCAATACCTGGCTCCTGGGTTTGATTTTATTAATAAGAACTTTTAATATTCATGCTACAGAGGGCTGGAGATATAGATCAGCAGTTAAGAGCATTTAATGCTCTTGCAGACAACCCAAGTTCATTTTCCAGCACCAACATGGGGCAGTTCCCAACTACCTGTAACCCCAGTTGCAGGGCATCAAACATTATCTCCTGACTTCTGTGGTTTCCTGAATGTTCATAGCGTACATACATACACTCAGGTATATGTACATACACATTAAAGAAGTTAATGGATAAGGTAGAGAGGGATTGAAGAAATCATATGTTAGTGATCTCTATCCTCCACATGAATACAATGTGTACTCTTAGCCATATACTCATGTGCAGAAACAAATACACACACACTCACACACACACACACACACACACACATGATCAAAATAGATTTGTCATGCCTTTCATTCTAGAATTATCAACTTAATGCTATCATAAACCAAGTACAAGGCAAAGGCTACCTGTATTTAAATCCTGAGTGTATAGCTCACTTACACTGTTTCAACTGTGTCTTGCTGAAAAATTAGCTATAGAAATGGCATCTATGGCAAGAGGATGTAAAGATTTAGGAGGTGAGGATCACATTAACAATGACATTACTACCTGTGCATGCTTGCCATATGCCAATCACTGCTTCTGAGTTTAGTGAATACATCTACTTCTCTAATCCTTACCATGGTCTATGACAATGAGAAAGCCAAGGCATACAGAAGTTTAATAACTTCCCTAAGGTTATGACAGGAGTGTGTAGCAGAGCTGTGATATGAACCCAGGCATTCAGTACTCTGGGTCATATAAATTGCATTGCTTTTAGTAATGTCAGCTGAGCACTTAGTGCCATGCATGTCCATATGGTGAGTCACCAAATAAATTCACCATTTAAGAGTGTAATTCTGTACCAGACCTTATACTAGGTATTTGACATGAATCAGAAAATTCTCCTGATTATTTCTATGAACCTGATTTTACAGATGGAGACCTCAACTTAAATATTTTTTTCTGTGGTTACATCTTTATCCCAGTGTCATATTCCACGTATTTGGCTATGTTGAAAAACATGTACTTTGCTTTTGTGGGCTCCCCTACCCCTCAAAACCTGTACGGTATATTTGCAGTCTGCAAGGGTGTATTTGACATTTTTAGGAACAACAATCCCAGACAGTGGTGTGTTTTCAACACAAGCCTATTACATTTTCTGTGTCTCTCAAATGGCTTCCTTGTAGTCTTTTTGATACTTGTTTAGGTTTGGTTTCATGGAAAATCAATTTCATGATCGTGTTTTACTATAACTCCCTTTTTTCCCTTTCTCCTCTCTGGTCAAACACAATCTGTCTCCAGTCTCACTGGGACCATTGGTGTGGCAGAACCACTTCCCATTTTGGTGTTCTGTTGTGCCTCATATTGGGGTGATCTATCAGGCAATCAGCCACAGCAAGATGCTAAATGCCAGATGGTACTTTGTGAGCAAGGATCATCCTTTGAACATCTGTGGCCAGTCCTGAAAGAGGAAATGCCCTACTGTGTAAAGCATCTGGGCTGCAAATTAGTCACAAGGAGTGATGCAAAGGAAGAAAGTTGCTCCCAAAGGAACCTGGCAGCATCCTACGAGCTCAGTGAGGTTGCTGGTGCGTGAGGGTGGGGATGTTGGGGTGCACTCTCCAAGGAGGCACTCATTTACTTTGTGTCCTTCTTTTGCCTTTTTTAGTCCCAGTAGCAATACGGGATTTTTCTAGGATTGGCTCTGTTGTCTTCTCTGTTGCTGACATAAAAATAGCAGCAGCAGCAGCAACAACAACAACAACAATAACAACACTAATCAAAATCAACTGGGGAAGGAAAGTGTCCATTTGGCTTACAGGTTACAGTCTATTATCTAGGGAAGCCTGGGTTGGAAACTGGAGGCAGGATCTGAAACAGAGACCAAAGAAGAACACTGCCCGTGGGCTTGCTTCCCATAGCTTGTTCTCCTATCTTTCATACAGCAGGCCCATCTACCCAGGAGTGGCACTGCCCGCAATAGAATAAGCCCTCTCACAAGACAATGTCTCATAGATATGTCCACAGGCCAGTCTGATAGAGATAATTCCTCAATATGATAGAGTTCATTGTCCCAGATGTTAAGCTGATAAAAATTATGACAGTCTTTATTCTTTTTATTTTATTTTACTTTATTTTTATGTGTAATTGTTTTGCCAGCATGCATGTGCATCATGTTCATGCAGTACCTACAGAGGCCAGAAGAAGTCGTCAGATTCCCTGCAACTGGAGTTACAGATGGTTGTCAGCCAGCATTTGATTCTGGGAATTGAACCTGGGTCCTCTGAAAGAGCAACAAGTGCTCTTAACCATGGAGGCAGCTCTTTAGTCCCAGCCTCAGTGTTGAATTAGTCAAAGTCAAAGCATTTACAGAAAATCTGATCTAGGGAAGACATTGTGATACATTCATCGTGGTTAGTAGAGGATCACCATGTCTCAAGGGTGTAGGTAAACAATTGGGTCTACATGCTTTTGTTCATTTTAAATGATTTGATTCATTAATTTATTCACTAACTGAAAGTTTTGGTATTTAATACATAGTATATTTTGGATGTCTCAACAGTCCTAGACTAGTACTGAAGGCCTGGAGGATTCTGGAGGAAGATCCTGTAGGAGAGTCAGTTGTCTTCAGTCTATGTGGTAAGGATGAAGATTCTGGGTTCTGATGTCATCAGAGAATAGAAACAGCAGAGGCAGAAGCAGCAATAGCGTTGATGAACTTACCAGCACACTGTGAAGGTAAGCAGGCAAAAAGCAGAGCCTTTCCCTCAGATTGTCTATTATCTGGATGCCACAGGTACCACCCAAATTTAGAGTAGGTCTTTCCACTTCAAATAACCTGATCAGGAACATCCTTTATAAGTGTACCAAGTAGCTGATATTTTACTTAATTCTAGATCCAGATAAGTTGGCATTGTGTTTCAAAAAGTCATGGGTCCAAAATAGGGCTGGGTTGTAGCTCAGCTGGTACAGTGCCTAGTGGATGTGAGCTTGATTCTCAGAACATCCTAAACCAGGTATGGTGATGCACACCTGTAATCCCAGTTCTCAGGGAGAGGAGGAAGAGGGAGTGAGAAATTCAAAGTCATCCTTGGCTATCTAGTGAATTGGAGGCTAGTAAGGATTACATGACTCCCTGTCTAAACAAAAATGTCCAAAATAAGCTTTACTGGTTCAGTAAACTGTCAAATCCATGCAGCTACTGGACTCTGATTGACAGTTTGCTTCTTTGTCTTTTTGAGATTCCAGACACCTGCTACATTCCTTAACATGGGGCTTCCTCCATCTCCAGGACTAACACACAAACATTTTTGAAAGCCGACAAATATCTTTCAGACTCAGGCTTTCTGTTCTCATTGTCGTATTGCCTGCCTTTTATGACTCTGATTCTCCTGCCTTGCCCTCTCATAGGACCCTTGTGACCGCTCTGAGTCTACCTGAAAGCTAAGAATAATCTTTCCACCTCACTATGTTTAATCATGTTTACAAAAAGCTTTTTTTTTTTTTTTTTTTTTTTTTTTTTTTTTTTTTACCAAGTGTATTCTATCTCAAGGGCCACTGTAACAGGACACAAATGCTTATAGCTTGAAATATAGCTGTCAGCAAGACCTTCCTTCTGAAGAGATTCATCCGAATCCTTCCTGATTCTTGCTGCCTTCTGGTAGTGTCTCAATTTGGTAGCATTCTTGGACTCAGAACCACATTTCTCTACTCAAGGAATGACATTGGGAATCTCTGCTTTGACACAATCATTTCTTATATACACAACAATCATATTGACTCTGGGCCACCACAGCGACTCCATCTTAACTTTAGTACACATGCAGAGAACCTGTTTCCAATAGCATTATAAGCACAGGTATCAGTGGGTTAGGACTTTAATATATCCTTTGGGAGGGCATAATTCAACTCACATGATCATGTAAATTCCTACCATGTGAAATAATCTTAGGTTTCAATAATTAGAATGTAAATGGCTTGGTTGGAGAGGATGAATCATTCTACCATGTATTTAAAGATTGCAGATGATAAAATGAAGAGCCAATATTCTCAGCCTGGGTCTGAGCTGAGTGTCGAGTCTAGATCTATTGGTTTCCTGCCTTGTGTCACTTCTACCTGTGTGGGTAAGTGCTAACCTTAGTGTCACATGGAAGAGTCCTTGAGTGGAAATGGAAATTTGCAGAAATTTCATTAAAATCATTGACATGACAAAGATTGAAAATTTTCAATGACTTAAAAAAAAAAAAATCAAATCCCATAGTTTGGCTTCTGGCCTTGAGGACATCATCTTTTAAATTTGACCTCAGCTCCTCAGTTTTGAATGATGATTCTTATACAAATCCAAAATGAAATTGGCTAATGACTAATTAAAGGCTCCTCATCAACCCTATTTGCTGAGAGCTACAGAAGGCATAAGCAGTCCTTGTGCTAAAAGCTGCTTGGCAGGTCCTGGGAGTGGGTGTGCAGTCAAGAATGCGACAAACTTTAAAGCAGGCTGGCCCCTGAACTCCTCTTCTGCAGTTCAAAACACTTAAACATTAGCTTCTGTTTGATGATAGCATTTAACATCTAATACCATATTCTTTCTTTAATACTGATGACTTCAAAGGAGAAAACAGAACTTTGTAGACATGTAAGCTTTCCCTGCCCTTTTGCTAATTTCCATTTGTTCTTAGAACTCTCAACATTTTTTATTTAACTAATAAAGAATGCACAAAACACTTCAGCAAATTCACATACCCCATGGTATAGCAAACCCCTTGCTTATTGTGGAAAAGTGAAAAAAGTAAGACATGGATATCTTTCAAAACCCCACAAAGGTAAAAAGGTCCTGTATTTTAAAGAAAGGGTCAAGAAACTTGTATATTTTAAAGAAAGGGTCAAGATATTTGTATAATATCATATGTATTATACATTATAGCTTTTCACATCTAAAAAGAGTTGAATAATAGAATTTGCTCACTAGAAGATAAATTTCTGGGGTTGTGTGGCGTACGGTGGTGTTTGTTCAAATATCAGAAAGCTGTCAGCTTGCTGCTCAATGTCCAACTCACCAACCAGCATGACTTCTTTGAGAGCTGTGTCCCAGACCTCATCTACTTAATCAGAATTTCCATTTAAAAAAAATCTCCACACACTTGTATACTTCCTGAAGTTCAGGATGTACCTGTTTAAGTACTACCCTGCCATCAACAGAAAGCACTTGTTCACTGACTATAATAATAAATCCAAGAATAGATAGTTCACAATCAACATGCTGTCTTAGCGGTTCAGTTATAATCCCAGGCTTTTGCAACCTTTCTCTCCTGCCATGCTGAACAGGTAAAGCTGTTATTCATTGACCCTATAATCATAAAGTAGCTATTGCACTGTGACTTATAGCTGGGAAGAAAGGTGAAGGGCAAAGCAATGTGTTGGTTAATGTTCTAGTACAATGACAAAAGATCTAAGATAAACAACCTAAAAAAAGGAAAGATTTCTTTCGGCACTCCTTTCACTGGTTTCCATTCATTGTCATTTTGCTCCGTTACTTTGGGCCACGTGGTGAGGCAGAACATCGTTCAGGGAGAGTGTGGTAGCAGAGCTGCTCGTCTTAGGAAGAGACCAGTTTCCTAGCATCCCCTTCAAGGATAGAACCCAATGACTTAGCTTCCTCCCTTCCGGCCTCAGCTCTTAAAGATTCCAATACCTCCCGATATCACCACAGGATGACAACCAATTCTTCACCAAATGAGCCTCTGGAGAATATTTGGGATCCAAACTATAACAGGCAGCTATGAAAAGAAGTGAGCAGACCTCCAGGAATCCTACCCCCCATTCTTCATCTCTGTAGCACAGGGCTAGGTCCAACCCATAGTGGCTGCAGAATGAAGCATTTGAGAATATGCTTCCCAGAGGGGAATATAATGTATAATATTTCCACAGACTAGATCACAGAACATCTGTCTCCAGGAACTGGCATTTCTTTTTAATCAAATGACAGCATTTACAAAAAGTAGAGTGATATAGTGTCTCTGTCCATTATTAAACTCTTGTTAGATTTCTAAAACCCAGAGTAATATACAATGAATTTATGTGGTCTTTTGTGGACCAGATTTTGTCAATGGGCTGTAACTTGTTGGCCACTGTATTTGAGATAATAACAACAAAAAAATTAATATAACAATAATTATACCTACTGGTAATTATATGACATTTTTCTGCAAAAGTTTTTAATGTATTTCCATATTTTATAGCTAATAAAATATATTTACACAGAATATAAAACATGTGATATAGATATACACATGTTATCTTCTGATTCAATGACATTGTTGCATTGTTTCTTAAAAATCTAGAGTGTCATGCTACAAAATTCCCTGTGAAATAGAAATGGTAGTTAGAGCTTTGGCTACTGTATGTAGCTGTATTAGTTAGGATTCTCTAGAAGAATGGAACTGATAGAATGAATATATTTATGTATGTAAGTCTATATGAATATCCATGCATATAAATATTAAAAGAGGATTATTAGAGTGGCTTATAGGTTGTAGTCTGGCTAGTCCAACAATGGCTGTCTCTCCATGGAAAGAGAAAAAATATAACAGGTGTTCAGCCACAAGGCTGAATATCTGAACTGGTTTTTGGTCTGTGTTAAAATCCTGAAGAAGTCAGTTCTAATAACAGTGAAGGAGTACCTCCGCAGCAAAGAGATGAACTTGCCACCTAGAGTGAGGGCAAGCAGGCAAAGAGCAAAAGCTTCCTTCTTCCATGTCCTCTTATGGCGACTGCCACCAAAAGGTGTGGCCCAGATTTTGTGTGAGTCTTTCAACCTCAGACGGTCCAATCAGGATAATCCCCCACAGCCATGCCCAGCTGCTTGGGTTTTAGTGGATTCTAAATGTAGTCAATTTGATGACCAAAATTAGCTAATTTTGTAAACATCTTAATGCTTTAATTTATGGTCTTTTCTTTCAAGATGCCTTGAGAATTCCTTCATCTTCGTATTTGTTTCACTATCCGAGTATTTCATGTGTGGGGGCTGGGCATGCCTGCTGTGGGTACGCATGTGAAGGCTACAGATAAGCTTCTGATTTTGTTCCTCATCCACCTCGTTCATTTTGAGACAGAGTCTCTCGTTGGCCTGTTGCTTGCCTGTGAGGCTAGACAGTCTGTTCAGTGAGCCCCAGGGCTCTGTCTGCTTCTGCCTTTCCAGTGCCAGGATTAGAAGTGTGTCACCAAATTTGGCTTTGTTACATGGTGTTTGGGATGTAAACTCAGGTCTTCACACTTTCACAGCAGGCACTTTACTGACTGAACCACATCCTTAGCTCCTCAGTGCATATGTTTTTAAATTAAACGCTTATGCATCTTATTCTAAGAAACAGCAAGCTTGTCCACGTGTGGTGTGCCTGTCTATGTGTCCTCAATGCCACGCACAGGGCACAGCAGTGGATGCTGTTGAGGAAGGTTCTGTGTTAACAGGAAAGTGAGAGGCTGAGATGGGGGCAGCAGAGTCGCTTACACAGCTGCTGGGCTGATCCTTGGGGATGAGGGTCAGCATCCTCTGTGCTCACAGACACACTGTCTCCACCACTTCAGTCAGCCATCCATTCTGCCTCTGCTGGCATTTTCCGTCATACCACTGCAATGAGAACAGATCCCAAGGCGACCACAATGATGTACCTGTGGATTGAGTTCAGGCCATTAAATCGCCATCATGCGACCTATCTAATGTCATTATAGTCTAGCTTCAGCAAAGCAGAGAAATAGCGGGTGGGAAAATGACACAATTACCAATGTGCGTGTCCTCAGACTTTGAAAGAGCCTGAAGGAAGAAGTCTGTAAGAGATGGTAAGCACACACACACAATTGCACACCGAGAGCCACCCATTGGTGAGGAACATTGCAAACTGTACAGAGAAGGGAATTATGAAACGGCGGTTTCAATTGGAGGAGAGCTTGGTGCACTCTCTGTAGGATTATCTACAGCTAAGACTCCCCACCCCCCAGGCTTGTGGAAGAAATTTTGCAAACCCCCAAAGGGAAATGTTGGAAATCATACTGATCACACTGTGGAAGATAGTCTGTGACTTATACTTCTTGTATTTCATTAGGAATTAAAAAGAAGACAAAGAATCCAATTGGACCACAAGTTGGGCTACAGCACATAGTCAATAAAGCATAACAGGTCTGTGCATAGGTTTATTTTTGCAGTACTGAGCACTGAATCCAGGGCCTCTCCCATACTCTCCCACTGAATTATCTCTACAGCTCCTTTTAACTTTTTATTTTGAGACAAGGTTTCACTAAGTTACCTAGGGTGGCCTCAAACTCATTCTATAGCTCAGTCTGACTTTCAATTTGCAATCCCCCTGCTTCTGTTTCCTCTTCAGCTGTGATTACAGGTTTGTGTCACAAGACTCAAGTCCCTATTTGACTTCCTGAGTTCACCATGTCTTGGGTGTGCTCAGCGATTAGTAGTGATGTTCTTCTAATAGTTTGTTTTGGAATACTTTCCCTAAAAAGATGCTTTAGGGATTTTTAAATAATTTCTTACCTCTGCAGATTTCCCAGGTAACACGCTGCCTGATTCATTGTATTGATTGCATTTTTTAGCATTTATGTAATTTATTTTTCTTTAATTCATTGGTAGAATAAATTGTATTAGGTCTCACTTCCTAGAGGAAGACTTGTGCAAAATGTCCACGTGTGGCTTCTCATAATTTTATACTAGTCACTCTTGTTATCGACTCTTAAAAATAGGCATAGGGACTTTGGACAACCCTTTGCCTTACTATTATTTTAAAAATGCCTCTCATTTCCTCCTTAATTAGCTGCAATCAGGAAGGCTAGTTGGTGGACACATGGTGTTGTAGCTCTGTGAAAAGCTGCCTGATGGCTGTAAACATGGCCATATGTTCTCCCTGAAACATGGCTGTGATCACCTGCGACAGGGACAGCTGACAGAAGAGGCCCTGTCTCCTCCTCCTGTGGTACTTGAGAAACCTGAGGCGCACATTGGCTCAGCGTTTTCCACTAACCGCTGCTGCTTCTGCTAAATGGCTTTTGCATGTTAGCCTCAGTTCTGCCCAGCATATACTTGAAGCGGCAGCCGTTTACAGAGCATATACTTGAAAGCGGCAGCCGTTTACAGAACAGATTCAGTGCTTCCCCCTTTAACGGCACGACACTTTAATTGGACCGCCTCCCTTGGAAGGCAGGCAGCACGCAGGGTGCACAGGTTGCTAAAACTAAGTCGTTATCAAGGACGAGGACAAAACCATCAAAATTTTCACAGTGCATGTACAAGAATTTCTCAGCAAAGTTCAATAGATTTGCCCTGAACTGGTACAGCTTATAAAACCCTTGAGCCTAATTGCTTTCCTGCATTTGGGCAAGAAAAATAGCTGACTCGCACCAGGGTAGAAAGAAGAGGTTTGGAAGAAAGTGTCTTCTTAAGAAAAGCTTCCAGTGAAAATTTCAATCAATATTTTTAATCCCACAAGATGAGATAAAATATGATACTGTGTTCTGGCAATGAGAGATTGGGGACAGGAGAACAGGTTCAGGAGCCAAGCTGATGAGGGAACAGAGTAACCACCAGCCTCAAGCGGGGCGTCTCGTGAGCTTCATGGCGGGGCTGTGAGACCCCCGTATGTGGCTTTCCTATGCAAGTAGGTGAGAGAGGGCCATGTACGAGACACATAATGTACTCCCTGTCTCTCCATTTAGCATCACTTGACTGTTTATTACAGTGACCGGAGGAAAACTGAAAGAAGGCACCGATCCACTTTCACATTTAAAAATGCTTTGCATTACTAATTTTGGAACCAGGTTTTCTACTCTTGATTCATATAAACGTATGAGCATATATGTATGTATGCTGAGCATCATGTATAGTATTGAAGGCTTACTTTATTGCTTTTTCAGTGTTTTGGAGGCTTTGTTAAAGCAGGTCTCTCACCCTTTACCCTTAGTTTTTGCTTTTTCCCCCCTCTACCTTGTATGCACCACACAGGCTATTAAACTGCGAGCTGGCTGGTGATTGATCTCTTTAATAAAAGCAACTTCTTTAGTAAGCAAAGAGTGATAAAGATAAACAAATGTACTGGTTTGTCCAGCGCGTTGGAGATTATGGCAACACAGGGCACCAAGAAAGCCTATTAACAGATAACTCAGATGAAACCCATCAATTCTGATTTCAGTAAGTCGGGAACCGTTCGCTTTAAGTTAATTTTAGCCATGTTTTCTCTTCATTTGTAATACTTTGTAGGTTTTAACAGAAAAATATTTAATAGTGTGCGGTGTAGTCCATAGATAAACGATGGGGGCAATTTCTCCACCTAACTGCTTGTCAAGCCCTTTAGCAAGGTACACGCCGACCGGTAGTTTATCATCTCGCTTTCTAGATTGTTGTGGAAGATCATTGAGGGGCCCGAGACTCCCAGGAGGACTGTGCTCTAATCCTGTCATTTTTTAAAATGCTGGAAAGTGTAAGGTTACATGGGAAGATGATTTTACATAAGGCTTTTCTTTAGCTCGTCACAATAGCGCTTGCTTTCCATGGTAACCACTGTTTCCATGGCACAGGCTACAGCTCCTCCAGAGCTGCTGAGGGCCTTTCAGAAGATGCTCACCCACCCACATGTGTGAGAACACACTCCCCCCGTGCTTCTCCCTCCCCGCCACTCCCTTCTCCTTCACTCTGCTCCCTCTCCCTTCTCTTCTTGTCTAACCTACCCCTCAGCATGAATTTCTAAAAGGCCTTCACTAAACACAGCAAAGCTCATTTTTCAAATGAAGTCTGCTTTCCTCCCCATTATTCGATCAGATAAATAGTAACTGATGTGGCTTTCTGGAATGATCTGGAAATATCACAAAAGCTGGTGCTGTCCTCAATGACATGGAGTAACAGGATAAAATCTTGAAGAGAAAATTTGACAGGGAAAAACATTCAGCTCTCGACCAGATTTTCTAAATTTATTCCCCATTCCTTAAGCCGAGCTAAGTCTGTGGCTCTGCATCCTGTTAGATGCCAAGACACGTAAAAGAAATTTACAATTGTGAGGTACTTGGATTCTTTTTGGTCATTTGAGAGAATGTGATTCGGCTAGACAATAATTAACAATATAACAATACTCAAAATACATTGTTAATATAGGATCACACCGATTGTTTCAGGTTTACTGTCAAGCTATGCAACTAGTATTCTGTGCCCTCTTCTTCACTTTTATTCTTAGGACTGGGGACATCTACACACTTCA
Organism: Peromyscus eremicus; assembly: GCF_949786415.1. NCBI lineage: Eukaryota > Metazoa > Chordata > Mammalia > Rodentia > Cricetidae > Peromyscus > Peromyscus eremicus. The sequence continues at coordinate 92,355,073 of NC_081421.1, read as the reverse complement.
GAAAGATAAAGTCCACATAATGAAGAGTGACTCCCGGGGTACCATCTCCTTAGTTTTCAAGGACACACCACTGTTTTTTTGTTTCTGCTTCGGTGTTTGGTATCTCCTTTCTCAACATAGGTGGTTGCTTCTGAAATGAACTTCCACATGTTTAAAATACGACGTGGGGCTTTCACCTGCCCTGAGAAAGTGCAGTTGGGCTTTCTGAGTGACTGTTCTGTACTGTCACCCTGTGCTGTGGTTTTGGTGAAGGTGGGCAATGACCAGGAGAACATAACCTTTGGGTCTGGGGAGATGGCTCAGTGGGTAAAAGCAGTTGCTGTGCAAGTGTGGTAACAAGTTCAAATCCCCAGGCTTCACATAAAAGTTGGGTGTGTATAGCACTGCTATAGTGAGATGTAAGATGGACAGAGGAGAATCCCCAAAGCTTGTGGGTCAGCCATCGTGGGATATGGAGCAAAAAACAAAATAAAACAAACAAATGAAAACAAAATACAAATAAGAAACCCTGTCTCAAGTTAAGGTGGAAAGTAAGTACCAACACCAGAGGTTGTCCTGTGAGTTCTAAAAGGGTACCCTGGCACACACACAGATACACATCCAAGTTCACATACAAGTTCACACACATGCACAAACATACACATTTGTGCATACACACACACACACACATGGTGGTGGGGAAGAAACATGGTAACCAAAATTAAATTCATTTCAGTTCTGGATATTTTATTTAACATTAAAAATACATTGTATTTATTTATTGTGTGTGTGTTTGTGTTTGCTCACAGACAAGCATTTGGAGGTCTGAGTTGGTTCTCTCCACCATGTGTGTCTCAAGGTCAGGTTTGGAGACAAGTGCCTTTACCTACTGAGCCGTCTCCCCAGCCCAGGATATTTCCTTTTTATTAGCTCTGTGACCTTTGCTAAGTTATCTAGCCTAACCTTTGAACTAGGGCAGGAAAACAGCGTTGATACAAGGGTAACCAGTGTATGTGTTTCTATTGGAGCAGTCATTGTGGCATACTGGTGTTCTGAGTGAAGGGTGGCTTACTTACTTGTTGGTCATTAAATTGAACAATGCTTCAGTCATTATCTTGATATTGCAGCTACATCAGGATTGATTTTTGGCTCTCAGGTATTTGGAATTCACATACCAAAACAGCAAAACTCCATGACATGCGATCCGTCAGAAAGTGAGTCCCACGGATGCAAGGTGGTTTTTCTTCCATTTTGCTCACTACTTTGTCAGAAGTTCTTAAAACAAGGCCTGCACTTGGTTGGTACTCCACTAATATTTGTCAAAAGACTCATTAAGATAAGAGAAACTCAAACAGAAATGTAATTTACCTAGGATGTAAAGAAATGCTAGCCAGAAGGTGTGATATGTGAGAATTCTCTCAAATGTTAGTGAGGTAGCCTGGGACAGCAGGGCATTTTGCTCTTGTGTTGTATCTTTCCAGTGATAGATCATATATACATTCTTACATTGTTCTTTGTGTTTTGGAGAAATTGATGTGTAAAAAGTGCCAGTCTTTTTTCTTTTTCTTGGCTTTATGTGCAAACTAAAATTAGCTATTAAAGCTAACATTAACTCCTTGACTCTTGGGATTTCCTGAGATTGCTCTGGCCAGGTCCTCAGTGCTTGAAGGCTTCGTCATACACTCACTCATTCATTCATTCAGCAGCCACTGCATGTGAGGTACTAGCCAGATACTGTGGTGGGAACAAATTTTAGTTAGAAGGCATTGAGTATATCCTTAAAGGATTCAGTTGCTGAAAACATTGGTTTGTGGATGAACTGATGACAGTGGGGTTTCAAAAATCAGTAGGCTATGTCCACTTAGCCGGCAGCTAGCTACTCTGGCATAAAATCTGTAGAAATCAGCAGGCTACCCATCCAGTTCCCTTTTCCTACCTGAGGGCAACTCTTGGTAATTGTTTTTGGTAAAGAGAAGTGTAAGTCGTCATACCCAATCCATCATTTTTTTTTCAAGGAACATTTATTTTCTTGCCAAATATGTCTAATGCTTTTCATAAGGCCTTTTCATCTTTTCATGGCCAGAAAAAATAAGATAGCTGTGTGAGGCAACCAAGGAAGAGCTGAAGCCCGGAGGTCCCCCCGGAGAGTCTGAGTAATGAAGATGAAAATCACAGATCAGAAGGAATCTAAGGAAATTTATAAAAGTGCCCCGTGTTAAGTTGTACCTCAAGGCAATGGCATTAACAACCATGGCGGCAGCAGTGAGAATGCATGATCTGTATGGGTTGAAAGAAGGGAGAAAATTGTGATGGAGGCAAAACCTGCATGTGCCAAAGATAGAGGAAAAAATTAACCTGAATGTGATAAGCGAAATACGTGAAACCAACATATTCTATGATTTTACACACACATGGAATGTCCAGAGACTACAAGTGGGTGGCGTCACAAAGCGAGGTCAAAGGTGGAAATTAAGGTGAACTGCAGATTGTCACAAAGAATAGTCCTCTATTTTTACTCTCATTAGTCTCATTTTTGTGCATGGATTTGCATGTAAGCATGCTCATGTGAGTGCAGGAGACTTTATGGAGGCCAGAGGGGCCATATCCTCCTTGGAGATGGAATTATCCATGGCTGTAAGCTGTGTAACATGGGTACTGGGAACCACTTGGATATTCTGCAAGAGTTCTTAATTACTATGCCATCTCTCTAGCCCCCACCATGTTGAAAGATTTACCTCTATTTTTATCTTATTTTGTGTGTGTGTGTGTGTGTGTGTGTGTGTGTGTGTCTCCTCCTGTACACATGTCACACAGATGTGGGTACCCAAGAAGATGGAAGCAGCCATCAGATCCCCTGGAGCTAAACTTAGTGGTGGTTAGAAGTCACATGACATGGGTGCTGAGAACAGAACTCTGACCCTCTGGAGGGGCAACAAGCACTCTTAAGCAATGAGCAATTTCTCTAGCCTTTAAGAAGACAGTTTTGAGGTGATGAAATATTCTAAAGCTCGATAATGGTGATGGTTATATGACTTACAAAAAAAATCAGAGAATTACTTTACCTATTAAAAATTAGTGAATGATACACTGTTTAAATACGGGAATTTTATGGCATATGAATCTTATCCTAAAAATGTTAGACAGCAACAAAAAGCAAGAAGTAAGGGATGGAAAGGAAATCGGTATGGCTGTGGAAGCTTTACCAGTGCTATCATGACATAAATTGACCAAAATCTTGTAGCTAGGAGGAAGTAGAATATGAATTTTAGTAAGAGAGTATTTGGCTCCAAGACAACACTGGATAAAGGCAGTGCTAACAGTTGGAGGGCAATAGTAGATTAATGAGAAGGGAATGTTATTTTATTGAAAAACTTTCCAGTATGTTTTTGATTCTTTTCTTAGAAAAGGAGCATGCTGGAAAGTAACAAGTTTGAAAGCTTAATTTAGTGATAGAATGACAGATGGAATCTTTTGTAAAGGCCAGATGGAAGAATGAGTGTGTTACCCAGGTAGGGTGGGCCAAGGTTGGAGGTATGGGAGAGAAAAGAAGGGGAGACATTTGAAAGGCAAGAGTCAAGCCTTGATGAGTGACCTCACTGTGTATGAAAGTATTTTGTGCTTTTACAAAGGAACTTCTTCACAGTAATTTATGGAGATCTTCCATGCACAATCCAATGCTTACATATCCTGTATATTTAGTGATACTGTAGATTGAATCTGTGGCTTCATACAAGCCATGTAAGCCCTCTACATGGGCTAGGAATATACAGTCCTAGTTCAAGAATACCCTGTATTGCACTGTACTATTGGTCACAAAGAAAGCAGTACCAGACCAGTGGAGAAACTCAGGATGTAGGGGGTAAGAGTGAGAAATGCCAGGCATGGTGGTAGATGCCTTTTAATCACAGCACTTGGAAGACAGAGGCAGGTGGATCTCTGAGTTCGAGGCCAGCCTGGTCTACAAAGCAAGATCCAGGACAGTCAGGGCTACACAGTGAAGTCCTGTCTCACAAAACCAGACCAAACCAGAACAAAACAAGTGGGAAATACCTCTGATGGGATTGTGAGGAGAGAAGGGAGATGCTCTTCAGGGAAGGTGGCAAGTCTTACCTGGGCTGCAGGATACTGGTGACACATTGCACACATATTACATAGCATATTGTGTTCTATGCTTCGGGTATGTGTTAGTCAGAGGTCTCAGTCTTAGGTTACAGAAAACTAACCCAAATGATTCTGAGACAAAATGGTATCAATTGTCTTGTAGTAGTAGGGGTTATGGGGTTTGTGTGGTCAAGAGGTGCTGTTTAAAACGCTCAGCTTCACTCTCCTGTCAACCAGTTCTTAGTTGGGCTCTCCCTCTGTGGCAAATGTTCTACTGAAAACTCCACATTCACATGTTCCTGGCAGAGTATAATCCCTGAAATCCCAGAATTTATTTTTCAGTAATTAGCAGATGAGTGTGACGTGGAGTCTCGCTGGCTCATGCTTGTGTCATGTCCATGAGCCAACCCTTGTGGCCAAGGGCATTTGTTTTCTCATTCATTGTAGCAGAGCCTTGGGCCCATCCTATGGGGACTGTTACAATATGGTAGTTAGTGGTATATCTATGAAAGGCCCATGTTGTCGAAGATGTTGTAGAGGTTCCTTGGATTCTTAGCAAAGCAACAGAAGCCAAGCCAAGCCAAGCCAAGCAAGCACTTCAGAGAGAGAATGGAGTGGGACTTGTGCATTCTGCAACTCAGATTTTAAAGAAGTTTTAATGAATGCTCATGAAACGGGTGGTTAATGCATAAGGTAAGGTGACTGCTTTACTGTCTTAAATCATGGTGCACCAGATTTTCCTTTAAAGGTATTTCCACCCTTGATTCCAGCACTGCAAGTGCTATTATGATAATCAAGTCCTCTGAGTCTTCAGTCCTGCTGTTAGGATATGTGTTTGGGAGAATACCTTGGTACCTAATAGAACAACCTAATTTCAGTTTCAAGGATGTCTCACCACAAGGAGCATTTTGATGGTCAGCAGGTGTAGTCACCAACATGTATCTGGAGTTTTCATAGGCTGCCTCATATTTGATTCATTGCCTTTGGGCTAGGCTGTAGTGGTCTCCTTCTTAGGTGGGCAGAGGCTTTCTTAGAAGCTGTTCTTACAATTTAGTCTGCTGTTGTTAAATGCATTAGCTATAATATGTAAAATGGTTCTGCTTTTGTACATTCATTACTGGGGGAAGGTGAAACAGTGTTGCTTTGTGGATGCCAGTTGGAGCCTGCCACAAATATCTTCATTTTTTTCCCCCCAGAGCCTTGCCCTCCCTCTTTCCTGGTCAACTTCATTATCTCATACCAAGTTGCATGGCTTCATTTTTCATCCTTAGTGTTCTTGACCTTGCAATTTTAATCCCAAAGTTTGTTTCCACAGCAACAGTGTGTTAAAGGCTTGGTAAACAGCTTGTGGTTGCTGGGTGTGTTAGAAGCTGTGGCTGTTGAGATCTAGTGGAAAGAAGAGGGGCCATTGGGGGAAGGCATGTCCTTGGAGAGCATGATGGGATGCTTACCTCTCCCTTCCCCTCTCATTGTTTCCCAATGATCAAATTCTTTGCCACATGCTGATCAATGATGAATTGTGTTTCCATGAACCCAGAACAACAGGACCAAGCAAATACAGATTGAAGCATCTGAAACTACAAGCCAAAATGAATCTTTTTTTTTCTTCATCAAAGTAGATTTTCTTCTCAGGTATTTGTCACAAAGATAGAAAGCTGATTAACACAGAAACAATTAGCCTCATTCAAGACAGAAGAATATGATCTTACTAACAGAAGATGGAGAAAGGACCAAAGTAACCTCAATAATATACCTACCTAAAACTGTGTGTAGTGGATATTGTCGGAATTCAATGAGCTCTCTCGAATAGGCTTTAATGTGTCAGTTTTTGAGATTTGGGAATTAACCCATTGATTAGTTAGGCTGCCCAATGGTTTATACCCAGATATAAAACCATAAAGAATTGTGTTCAGGTCCATTTGCCCCAAAGCCTCTTCCTCTTGAATCACATAGCTGATGTTAAAGCAGGTAAACTCTGAAATGTAAAAGAAGCACATGTGGGTATTTCCTCAGGGATTTAAATACAGGCGCATCAGCTTGAATTTACAGGCAGTGGTGTAGGGAGAAGGGAATTGAGGATGGTGTGGGACATAGAAGAAAGAGGTGGTAGTTTAGATCTGGGGAGAAGGCCTGGGATGCTCCAGGTTAGCAGCCAGAGTTCTATGAGAGTTAACAAAGGACTTGTCATGTAGGTGAAAGCCAAATTGTATGTGGGGAACAAAATCTTATCCTAAGACACTCAGTTACTTGCACTACAAGCTTTTTTCATGAAGCATGCTATTGCCTGAGACTGAAGCAGAGGCAGTAGATAGTTTAAAAGCACAAGTCAGCCAGAAACTACACCAAGAAAATGCCATGGGTGTAGCTCTATACTCATCTCCAAATGTAGAAGATGAAATGAACAGGTACAACTTGGTCTATGCTATGAGGCAGGGTGAGCCATATTTGGACAACTGGCTCAACATACACTGGGCATAGATGTTGGAGAGGGCAGATCTGAAATAAGTGGATAGTCCCTATAGAAAGACAATTTGAGTGTCCAGCAAGGTGTTAATATTGTGAACAAGGGACTTGTGCTCAAAGAGTGGCCAAGGAAGGAGAATGAGATCAGGACTTGGAAGCACATGGAATAACAAGTCAAACCAGTCTAAGTGGGGGAGTGCAAAATGTGGTAAGACGTGATACAGGTGGATGCATGCCAGGTCTTTCTCCATGTAAGGGTACAGGGAAGTTCTGATGGGCACTAATTTATTCTGGTCTCTTGTGAAATGTGAGGTAGGACAGAAAACCAAGACATTGGAGATAGCAGCCTAGGCTGAAAGTTGAGATTCCATTTCGTGGTTGTGCAACCCTGGGCAAGGTACTAATCCGAATGTGGGTAAACTCAAGTACGAAAATAAGCATACTTACAGGGCAAATGTGGAAATATTTAGCATGATTTTATACATATGCATATGTGTGCATATCTATCATATCTATCAATATCTATCTCTGTCTATCCATTCATCTATCTATCAACTACCTATCATCTATCTGTCTATCATCTATCATTTATTTCCTTCCTTCCTTCTTATCTATCTAATAATGTGTAGTATAAGGACAGATTCAGGACACTTAGCATATACAGATGCTACATAAATGGTAGTTTATGATCAAAACACCACACTGGTATATTTTACCATTGAAATTCGTTAAGATTTGCTGAGATAGCTAGACAATAAAATCCCAAGTTCAGGTTCAGTCTAGGGGAATCCAAAAGGAATAAATCAGATTCATTAGGCCAAGTTTTTTTTAAATTTTATCATTTCTTGTTAACCAATTTTAACATAGTGAATGTTTGATATAACAAGTACCATGCAAGTTATCTTTTACTTATAGAACCTAAAGTTGGTTGCACTAGTCTTGAGAGTATCTACCAAGTAGTTTATCTTGAATTTTATTCACTATCTGGATCTCCCATCTTTAAATCCATCTGGCTGTGCTAATGGAAACAGTAATTGCTTTATGCATTGAAATTTGCATTCCATGAGTGAGTACCTATCCTTTCTTTGATTTGCTCATATCTCATGTATGTCTGATCACTGATGCACTATGCACTATGATAATTATACTTGAGATGAGGTGAGCTTTTACTTGAGAACTTTTGGCCACACATTATATACCCAGAATATGTTTGAACAATATGATTCACATGGGTATGAGAGAAACATTCGTTGAGATTCATTTGTGAATTGCTCATTCATTCACTTAACAAAATCTATTTGAAGCTTTCTATATGCAAAGTACCAACAAGTATTACAAGAGACACATATGGGAAGAATATATAGTCCAAAACCTCAAGGAGCTTATGTCTGAACATATTGCCTATAGAACAATAGATTTTGTATAGCCATTAGGCAAGGATCTCTCCCTTTAAAAGGACTCTGCTATGGAGTAGTCCTAATAGCACTTTTCTTTATCAACTAGACAGGAGGAAAAGTCAACGAGGCCTTCCTCTCCCTTCTTTGATATTTGAGTTGTTCCTGGAATGATATTTCATTGCCCTTTGTAGACTAGCTCACAAAAGCCAAATAATACTTTGTGCAAACTACAGATATTGCTAAAGGGGTGTGTTTGAAATTTTTGACTCAGCTAACTTTTTGTCAAGTGCCATCCTCAGGATTAAGAAGGCATTGGAGAGTTTTCAGGAAATTCAGCTGCAGTTTTTATAAGTCATGGAAAGATTAAAGGGAATTAATTGTTGTCAACAAGATTGTGGTCACTTTATTTTGTGAACTGTCGGCCCCAGATTGTTCTCTTTATCAATCATTTGCAGTGGCTAGTATTCTTCTGCATTTTGCACTTCCAGCTCCCACATGATACAGAGATACTGGGATGAGGCCTCAGCTAAAAGTTCTCTTGCATCAACATGAAGAGCATGTTAAAAGAAAAGAGTTCAAGCTCACCAAGAGCTGTCCCTCATTTTTCACTGGCAGAAGCTGAAGCTTGAAGAAAACCAAAGACCAGAGTAAGGCCACCACCCAGTGGCATTGTCCTGATGTAAAACCACACCTCCTGGCGCTTTTTATCTATCATTTAAAACCTGATTATTTGTAGTTTATGACTCGAGTTGTGCCCTCTGATCCTAAAAGTAGAATGTGATTTTCTCCATTCTCCTCCTTGGCTAAAAGTCATCATTAGTATAGATTGATTTTAGAAATGTATTTCTGAAAGGTTAGTTTCAAGTGTCTGCCAAATCCCCACCAGCTCCTTTTAGCCTGTCCTGATGAGTTGGGATATTGTAACAATCCAGAGCAAACACTGCGTTTGTGTTCTATAAATTTTACCTTCTTTCACCCCACCATGTGGGCTATGTTTTTTCCATCACAGTGGTATGAGTTTGGCTATGTAATTGTCCTTGTTCACTGTTACTGAATAAAACACCAATGTTAAATATAGTTGAATCGGTTTGGTCTTGTGTGCTTCTGCCATTAGCCATGAGAAAAGTATGCTCCAGATAGCTGCTGGTGTGGGAAATTTCGAGCAGAACCAAACTCAATCTGCAGCTTGGAATAAACTTCATCTTTAGCCTAGAGCCCAGGAAGATGATTCCAGATCAGTCCACCACACCAAGCTATGAACATATGAGTGTGAGAAATGAAAAATAGGTGTTTGTTATGATAATTTGTTTTTGTTGTAGGGGTTGTTTGTTACATAGGATTATCACAACACTTGTTTAGAAGTTCTCTGTGTTTGAAATTCCTAATATGTGCATGGGGTGATATTTGCACTATAGTTATTTATATAAATTGCTACATGTAGCATGCTTAGAACATTATTATAGTGCAGAAGACAGTGCCAGCCATTATTTTATTTAATAACATGGCAAACTATATCCTCCCCAAAGAACCACATAAATAAAATAGATTAGCATATTTATATCACCTCAATAGGTCTGATCAAAACCTACCTAAGAATGCAGCAGAGAAGCAATCACTATGGAAAAGGTTAACTCATTATCACTAATTACTTCTAACCCAGATCCCTAAATCCCTGCAGTGGTAATAGAGAAGAAAAGCCCCAAGGTGGTATGTGTCTCAGTCTATAAGTGACACACACTCATCTGCCTATGCTGTCTATCTCCAAAGTAGATAAAGGATGTGGCATTGGTGACCCAAGCAGATGCTGCAGATGCCCAGCTGATTCCCTTAGGTCACCTTAGACACTTGAATATCTCTGCCTCTCAGCACAAGGTCTTTGATGTCAGCAAAGCTCATTCAGCACCCGAGTAGAAAAACTGCTTTGTGGACACCCCGAGGTCTTGAAGAAAGTTGGTGAATTAATACTCCAACCATCCATATCATCGATGAAATAATATTCCATTAGGTTCTAGTAAGACTGGGCCCCAGTTTCTTACCATGGTAGGAAAATGTAACACTAACACACACACACACACACACACACACACACACACACACACACACACGCAAATAAATATAAATATGGAAATAAACTATTATCTTTTCTGCTCACACCATTTTTTAAATCTTAAACATTTTCTTTTATTGAAAATTGATTTTCTCATACAATATATCCTGATTATAGTTTCCCTTCCATCTACTCCTCCTAGTTTCTTCATACCTCCTCTCACCTCCAGATCCATTCCATTCCTTTTCTGTATCCCATTAGAAAAGAACAGGCCACTTAGAGATAACAACCAAATATGAAAAAATAAAATATAATTAGGTGAAGCAAAAGTTTTCATATTGAAGTTGGACATGGCAACTCAACAGGAGGAAAAGAGTCCCAAGAGCAGGCAAAAGAATTAGAGACCCATTTGTTCTCATAGTCAGGAGTTCTATAAAAACACTGAGCTAACACCTATATAAATACACAGAAGATCTAGTATAGACCTATGTAGCCCTTGTGCTTGCTGCTTTAGTCTCTGTGAACTCATGTATGTCTTGCTTAGTTGATTTAGAAGGTCATGTTCTCCTGGGGTCCTCCATCCTTTCTGAGTTTTATAGTCTTTGTACCTCCTCTTCTGTGGGATTCCTTGAGCTCTGAGGGGGAGTGATTTGGTGTAGATCTCCAATTTAGACTCTCTGTCTGCATAATGTCCAACTGTGGGTCTCTGCATCTGTTTGCATCTACTACAAGAGGATGGCTCTCTGAAGATGATTGGATATAGTACCTATCTATGAGCATAGAAAAGTATCATTAGGAATCATTTTATTGATTTTTTTGACCAGTCCTGTTTGGATCTCTAGGCTATCTAGTCTCTGATTTTTGGTTACCCAAGCAGTGTTGGGTATGGGTTCCTTCTCATGGAGTAGGCCTTAAGTCAAATCAGACATTGCTTGGCTACTCCCACAAGTTCTCACCATACTCTCTCACTCCATCTCACAACCCCCCACCAGCTCCCTCCTGTTCCTGTCCCCATTTGCCCCCAGTCCACTAGTAAAATCTATTTTATTTCCCCTTCTCAGGGAGGTCCATGCACCCACCCTAGACCCCTCCTCTTTACTTAACCTCTCTGGGTCTATGGATTGTAGCTTGGTTATCATTTACTTAACAGCTAGTATCCACTTATAAATGAATACATACTGTATTTGTCTTTCTAGGTCTGGGTTACCTCACTCAGGATGATTTTTTTTTTCTAGTCCCATCCATTTGCCTATAAATTTCATGATGCCATTGTTTTTAGTAGCTGAGTAAATACTCCATTGTGTAAATGTACCACATTTTCTTTATCCATTCTTCAGTTGAGGGACATCTAGGTTGTTTCCAGTTTCTGGCTATTATGAAAAAAGCCACAATGAACATTGCTGAGCAAGTGTCCTTGTGGTAAGATGGGACATCTTTTAGGTATATGCCCAACAGTGGTGTAGGTGGGTCTTGAGGTAGGTTGATTCCCACTTTTCTGAGGAACCACAATATTGATTTCCAGAGTGGCTATACAAGTTTGCACTTCTACCAACAATGGAGGAGAATTCCCTTTGCTCCACATCCACACCAACATGAACTGTAACTTGTGTTATCAATGTTAGCCATTTTGATAGATGTAAGCTGGAATCTCAAAGTACTTTTGATTTGCGTTTCCCTGATGTATAGGGATGTTGAACATTTATTAGTGTTTTTCAGCCATTTAAGATTACTCTATTGATAATTCTCAGTTTATATCTGTACTCCATGTTTAACTGATTATCTGGATTTTTGATATCTAATTTCTTGAGTTTATAATATATTTTGGATATTAGTCCTCTATTGGATGTGGAGCCGGTAAAAATCTTTTTCCTTTCTGTAGGCTGCCACTTTGTCTGATTGATAGTGTCCTTTCCTTACAGAAGATTTTCGGTTTCATGAGGTCTCATTTATTAATTGTTGATCTTAGTGCCTGTGCTATCAGTGTCCTGTTCAGAAAGTCTTATCCTGTGCCAATGAGTTCAAGGCTATTCCTCACTTTCTCTTCTATCAGGTTCAGTGTATCTGGCTTATATTGAAATCTTTGATGCATTTGGAATTGAGTTTTCTGCAGGGTAAGAGGTGTGATAAATACAGATCTGCTTGCATTCTTCTACATTTGGCCATCCTATTTGACCGGCACTATTTGCTGAAAATGCTGTCTTTTTTTTTTTCATTGTGTATTTCTGGCTTCTTTATCAAAAATCAGATGTCCATAGATGTGTGGATTTATGTCTGGGTCTTCAATTAGATTCCGTCCATCAACATGTCTGTTTTTATGCCAATACAATGGTTTTTATTGCTATAGTTCTGTAGTACAAGTTGAAATGAGGGATGGTGATAACTCCAGCAGTTATTTTATTGTTCAGGATTGTTTTAGCTATCCTGTTTTGTTTTGTTTTTTCATATGAAATTTAGTGTTGTCCTTTTAAGGTCTATAAAGAATTGTATTGGAATTTTAATGGAGATTGCATTGAAACTGTAGATTTCTTTTTGGTAGGATGGACATTTTTTATGTTAATTCTACTGATTGATGAACATGGAAGGTCTTTCCATCTTCTGATATCTTCTTCAGTTTCTTTCTTCAAAGACTTGTTTTTTGTCATACAAGTCTGTAACTTGCTTGGTTAGAGTTACCTTCAAGATATTTTATATTATTTGAGGCTATTATTTCCCTGTTCCTTTTTCAATCCATTTACCATTTGTATATAGAAAGGCTGTGAATTTTTTGAGTTAATCTTGTATCCAGCCACTTCTCTGAAAGTGTTTATCAGCTGTAGGAGTTACCTGGTGGAGTTTTTATGGTAACATGTATATTATCATATCATCTGCAAATAAGGATACTTTGACTTTTTCCTTTTCAATACGTATCTCCTTAATCTCCATCAATTTTCTCATTGATTTAGCTAAAACTTCATGTAGTATATTGAATAGTTATGGAGAGAGTGGACAACCTTGTCTTATTTCTGATTGTAGTGGAGTTGCTTCGAATTTCTCTCTATTTAATTTGATGTTGGCTATAGGTTTTCTGTAAATTGCCTTTATTATGTTTAGGTATGTTCCTTGTATCCCTACTCTACAGGACTTTTTTTGTGAAGGGGTGCAGGGTTTTGTCAAAGGCCTTTTGTGCATCTAATGAGATGATCATGTGTTTATTTTTTCTTTCAGTTTGTTCATGGTGGATTATATTGACAGACTTGTGTATGTTGAACCATCCCTGCATCTCTGAATTGAAACCTACTTTATCATGGTGAATCTTTTTGATGTATTCTTGAATTCAGTTTGTAAGTATTTTATTGAATGTTTTTGCATTTACATTTGTAAGTGACATTAGTCTGTATTTCTCTCTCTTTGTTGATTCATTATGTGATTATGGTATCAAGGTAATTGTGGTCTCATAAAATAAATTTGGCAGTGTCCCTTCTATTTCTATTTTGTGGATTATTTGAGGAACATTGGCATTAACTCTTACTTGACAATCTGGTAGAATTCTGTGCTAAAACTGTTTGGCCCTGGGCATTTTTTTTTTTTTTGGTTTTTCGAGACAGGGTATCTCTATGTAGATTTACGCCTTTTCCTGGATCTCGCTCTGTAGACCAGGCTGGCCTCGAACTCAAAAAGATCCGCCTGCCTCTGCCTCCCAAGTGCTGGGATTAAAGGCGTATACCACCACCACCTGCTCAATTTTCTTATATCTGTGGAGACTTACTTTGTGACTGAGTATGTGGTTTATTTTGGAGAAAGTTCCATGATATGCTGAGAAGAATGTGTGTTCTTTTGTGTTCAAGTGGAATGTTTTGTAAATATCTGTTAGGTCCATTTTTTTTATAATGCCTGTTAGCTCTAGTGTTTCTCTGTTTAGTTTTTGTCTGATGACCTGTGCATTGGTGAGAGTAGGGTACTGAAGTCTCTCACTGTCAGTGTGTGAGGGTCAGTATGTGAGTTAAGCTGTAGTCTTTCTTTTGCAAACTTGGGTGGCCTTGTGTTTGGAGCATAGACGTTAAGAACCGAAATGTCATCTTGGTGGATTTTTCCTTTGATGATTATGTAGTGTCATTTCCCCATCTCTTTTGATTAATTTTGATTTGAAATCTATTTTGTTAGATATTAAAATGGCTGTACCAGCTTGCTTCTCAGGTCCATTTTCTTGGAATATCTTTTTCGAATCCTTTACCCTGAAGTAATGTCTATCTTTAATGTTGAGGTGTGTTTCTTGAATGCAATAGAAGGATGAATCCTGTTTTCCCACCCATTCTGTTAGTCTGTGTCTTTTTATTGGAGGAATTGAGGCATTTGGTATTGAGAGAGTTCAATGATCAGTGATTGTTGAATCCTGTTATTTTGCTGTTGTTGGTTATGGGGTGTGTGTGTGTGTGTGTGTGTGTGTGTGTGTTCATCCCTTCTTTTGATTTTGCTGGTGTGAAATTATTTATTTTCTGTGTTTTCATAGGTGTAGTTAACCTCCATAGGTTGGAGTTTTCCATCTAGCACCTTCTGTAGGCCTGGATTTGTAGATAGATATTGTTTAAATTTATCTTTATGGAATATCTTATTTTCTCCATATGTGATAATTGAAAGTTTTGCTGGGTATAGTAGTCTGGGTGGCATCTGTGGTCTCTTAGAGTCTGTAGTCCATTTGTTTAGGTCTTTCTGCCTTTTAGAGTCTCCATTGAAATCTCAGATATAATTCTAATATGTCTGTCTTTATATGGTACTTGGTCTTTTCCCCTTGTAGCTTTTAATATTTTTTCATTGTTATACATGTTTTGATTTTTTTTTGTTTGTTTTTTGAGACAGAGTTTCTCTGTGTAGCTTTGCGCCTTTCCTGGAACTTGCTTTGTAGACCAGGCTGGCCTCGAACTCACAGAGATCCACCTGCCTCTGCCTCCCAAGTGCTGGGATTAAAGGCTTGTGCCACCACTGCCCAGCATGTTTTGACTTTTATGTGGTGAATGGACTCTCTTTTCTGTTCCAATGTATTTGGTGATCTACATGCTTCCTTCTTTAGGTTAGGGCAATTTTCTTTTATGATTTTGTTGAAGATATTTTCTAGGCCTTTGAGCTGAGATTCTTCTCTTTTCTCTATTCCTATTATTCTTAGATTTTTGTCTTTTCATAGAGTATGAGATAGTGTCAGGAATTTTTTTGGATTTAACATTTTTTTTGACTGATGTATTTGTTTCTTCTGTTGTATCTTCTATGCCCGATTAAAAAATTTAACATTTTTTTTGACTGATGTATTTGTTTCTTCTTGTTGTTTCTTCTTCTTCTTCTTCTTCTTCTTCTTCTTCTTCTTCTTCTTCTTCGACAGGTTTTCTCTGTGTAGTTTTGGTGCCTGTCCTAGATTTTGCTCTGTAGACCAGGCTGGCCTTGAACTCACAGAGATCCACCTGGCTCTGCCTCCCAAGTGCTGGGATTAAAGGCATGTGCCACCACCGCCTGGCTTTTTCTAGATTTCTTTAAGAGACTTACTCATTTCTTCTTTAAGGACCTTTACCATCTTCATATAGCTGGTATTAAGGTCTTTTTCTTGTGCTTCAGCTATGTTGGAATATTCTGGGGAGAAGTTCTTTGTGATCTGTTGGGGATGACTTCAGAGAAGGAAAGGAGACCACAACAGGTTTCTTGCTAGAGAGCCGGGGCTGGGAGGATTGGATGTCAGGAACAGTAAGAGGGATGTGGGCCCTCCTTCAGCCTACTTGTTATCCTGGGAGGAGTCACCTTTATGTTGTCATGAGATGCCTGCTGGGACAAAGCAACAGGACTGGGGAGGAAGGTTAGAAGGGGAAAATCTGTGGGACCCAAGGAGATGGGTTTGGGGGGTGGGGAAGACTGTTATGGGTGTTCTGATGAAGAGCTGGTGGGGAGACTAGAGCTGGGTCTGAGGGAGCAGAGAGAGAGAGAGAGAGAGAGAGAGAGAGAGAGAGAGAGAGAGAGGCCATGGTCTGAAAGTAGCCTACTTAGTTTTCTGTCAGGCATGGCCTGTGGTTGAGGAGAGGGTGCCTGCTAGAGTTGGGGCCAGGGGTCTACACACCATTCTTAATAGTTCATTTCTGAAAGCAGATATGTGTGTGTTTTCTCCACATCATACAACTTCATAACACTATCTAGGTTCCCTAAAATTTAACTCAGTTGTGATTCTCTCTCCATTGAGAAAGCATCAGATCTCACAGTCTAAAGGCCCAGTTCCACAAAACTTCACCCACTTCTAGATTCCAATTACAAGTTGCAGGGCCCCAGGTCATCTACAACTTCCATTTGAATTGGCTCAGAACTGAGATTCCTACAGCTTTCTCCTTGAACTTGACAATTTACTAGAGCAGCCCAGAGATTCCAAAGCACTTTGCTTACTACCCTTGCTTTACACAAGGACTGTTTTAAAGAATGTAAGTGAAAATATGCAATAGATGAGGTTAGGATCTACTAGGAGTTGTTATACATTAACGCAAATGTATTCTTGTTCACTAGCCAAGAAGTTCCTGAACCATGTAGTTTGGAGATTTTTATGGAGGCCAATGGAGTTGGTAGCTCCATTTCCATTCCTTACACCCATTTCTAAAGAATAGAGCCTTGGAACTGGAAGTTTCAAGCTTTTAATCATGATCTGCCTTCTGATGTGCAGGCTCCATTCAGGAGCCCATCCAGTATTGCTTCTTTAGAATAAGAGATCAGTCAGAAGTTCCAAGGAATTTAGAAGCTTTGCACTGAGAACTGAGGCCCATGATCATAACATTCACATTTGACTTAATTCATTCTGAGACATCTGATCCTAGCTGATTTTATCATATGAGCATCAGAGTGTTCTTTGCACAGATTTGGATGGTAGGCCAGTGACTACATAGTGACTGTCTTAGTATTCTGTTGCTGTGAAGAGACACTATGACCATGACAGCTTATAAAAAGAAAGCATTTAATTAGGATTGGCTTACAGTTTCAGAAATTTAGTCCATTATCAGCATAGTAGGAAGCATAGCAACACACAAGCAGACATGGGGCTGGAGGAGCTGAGGGTTCTGTATCTGGATCCACAGGCATCAGGAAGGAGAAAGACCCTAGCCGTGGCTTGAGCGTTTGAAACCTCTAAGCCCAACCCCAGTCACACACATCCTCAAACGAGGCCATATTCACTTCAACAAGGCCACACCCTATTTCCAAGGCTTTTACAAACTCTGTTACTGTCTAGCTATAGAGATCCATAAACATATATCTACTATTCTATGGTAGTCCTTACTAGCTTCTCTTCTCATCGTCTTTCTTGTCATTTACTTTTTCTCTACTCTCCCTTGTACTTCCTAAAAGTTCATCCAGAAAAAACAAAACAAAAAACAAAACAAAACAAAACAAAAAAATTAAACAAAACAAAAACATCCCAAACAAACTGCTCCTTTCTCTGGTCTTATCTTTGGCTGTACCAGTCTCAGTTAGAGGCTTAAACCACCTTTCCCTGTATCACCTTCTGTGTCTTTTAATTGGCAGGGGCCATGGCATACCGACATATATCAAAAAAGTTGATAGTAAGTTTTACATGTATTTTCTTCAATTCTGTAGAAATGGAAGTCAGTGCTTTCATTGGGGAGAGTTACTGTGTATGAGATGTGAGCTGCTTCACCTTAGGCCTCTGTCCCTTCCCAGTGCCATAAACATCTAGTAACTGCTGATGTTGAGCTTCAGTGCTCCACTGTCCTTGCCACAATACCATAAAACCTCAAGTGAATTCCTAGCTTCAGAGTCTGATATAGAAATGATGGGGAAAACGGGTAGATTATTGAATCTGCTTTAATCCAAAAAGCCACAGTTAATCTGAAAATATTTCACGTTGTTATGGATTTTAGTTTATTGATGCAAATTTAAAGTTAATTTTGTTATACTGTGTGTATATTTCTACTCTTGTTTAAGGTATTATGTTTATACAGCTCAATTAAAAGTGTAATGTATAATCAAGAAATCCAGATTAATAGTCATCTATAATAGTCAAACTCATAGTTATGCTAGTCAGGTTTTCTAGGTATACAAAAATATATTTCAGATGAGATAGATAATCTTCAAACACATCAATGATCTACAGAATATGGCATTTAACATGTTTAATAACTTAAGGCTTTTCACAACAGGGAGACATGCCTGCTCCTGGCAGCATCAGTCTACTTCAGAGAAGATGATAGGTATTGAAGAAACTCCATATGGAGTTTACTTTCCTTGTGGCAAAAATTATCCAATGGTCAAGAAACTGCCCTTGCCTTGACTGCTGACAGTGTGCTGTCCAAATTGGATAAGCAGGACATTGAAGAAAGTGACTGCCAAACTTTGCCAAGACAAGGTAGGACAGTCCTTCAAAAATCCTGCTTCACAGAAAAGTCTGTCAGTTATTCTAGGCCTGTAGGCTGAAGGTGGATGTGCCATCATTTCAGAGGAACCTTGGGTGACTGTCCAGGTAGCCAGCTGTTTCTTTTATTTCTTAATTTTAGAAGTTGTTCACTCTGCACTTCCTGTTTAGTCAGGTAATTTTATATTTTTCTGGGGTCTTTGATGGAGTTGGAGACTAAATAGCTACAATTATAGTTTCACTTAGTTATAATTAAAAGTAAATTAGATATAAAACTTTAGACTCACTGAGATAAGATAGATAATTAAGCATTTTCTCTAATTTTGCTAAATGCAAATGGATTAGATAGTGTTACTATAGTTCTTACTTAATAGCTGTTTTGTTGTATATAATCTTACTATGTTAAAGTTAAAACCTTCCTTTTTAATTAGACAAAGAGTGGGAAATGTTGTGGAATAATCCTCTTGTGCACTGTAAAGATTTGCCACTGGAATTGGTTTAATAAAACACTGATTGTCCAGTAGCCAGTCAGGAAGTATAGGTGGGGCAGCCAAACTAAGGATGATGGGAGGAAGACCAGAGTGAGGCGTCACCAGCCAGACACAGAGGGAGCAGGAAATGAATGTGCCATGTTAATAAAGTACTGCCATGTGGCAAAGAATAAATAGAAGTATGGGTTAATTTAAATGTAAGAGTTATGCAATAACAAGCCTGAGCTACTGGCCAAGAACTTTGTAATTAATATGAGCTTTTGTGTGTCTATTTGGGATTGGGTGGTTGGGACAGAAAAACTCTGCCTCTGTTTACAAGAGTCATCCACAGAGTGGGAATGGGCTGAGACTTCTCTTAAAACTGGACCAGAGACTTTTCTCCATTCCTTTGTATCTTCCTTCCCCAGAGCCACCATTTTCCAACAGACCCCTGGCAGATAAGTCTGTGTTTCACAGTGTCCAGGTGTTGGCAGAAGTGTCCTGAGAGGGAAACTCTAACAGAAAATTTTGGAGCTGAATAGTGCAGCTGGCCTAGGCATGCCATTATAGCAGTAACTTCAGTGAATAGTTTGCTTCTGGCTTTTACAGTAATGGATTGTTAGACTCCGTGGGAGCCGTGTGGGATCAGGACATGGGAATGTCAGTGTTGGTGCAGAGATTCAGGAGGGAGAAGAGAAACAGTTATTGTAGACCCTGGAATCGGGTAACTGCTGCCTTACACTGCTCCTGGTTAATCAATGGAACAGAATAGAGACAGACTTACACTAATACACAATTGATTTTTCAGGACAGGTGTTAAAACAATCCCATGGGGAAAAGATGCTTCCTACTCAGGAACTCCTGCTGAGCCAGGTGTCTATGTCTCTTGTGCTGGACTCAACAATGAACTCTGGATGAATATCAGACTTTAATAGTAGGAACGCTAACCTTACACGATTTCTAGAGTACAGTACTGGGTGGGTGTTTTAGTCATTTCACACTTCAGTAGCAGGATGCTCAGGCCTAGATAACTTATCAAGAACAGACAGTTGTTTCTCAAAGTTCTGCCTAAGATTATGGGGCACTTGCAGTTGGTGTTTGGTGAGAGGCTTTTGGCCACCTTCTCACATGGTGGAAAATGTAAGGGCAAAAAAAACAAACTAAAATCAAACCAAACCAAATCAAACTAAACCAAACCAAACCAAACCAAACCAAACCAAACCAAACCAAACCAAAACAAACCAAACCAAACCAAACCAAAACAAAACAAAACAAAAAAAGGATGGAGTAATGAGAGAATGAAAATAATGGACTATAATGGACTATGATAAAATGTAAGTTTACATTAAACATAGGTCTGGATCTATATAAAATGACTTCTGCTCAAAAAAAAAGTTCTTGGTCAAAGATTTAGATATTTGAGACATTTTAATAAGCTTAAAATAAACTTCCTTGACACATTTATAGTCAGGGATCACTAAGCTGTATTTAGACGCCCACTCACATCTCTAGATAAGCTAAAATAAAGAGGAACGTAAGTCCTCAAGGCTGGAGAGCACATAGAGCAGTTAAAACTCACTTGTTATCAGAGAGAGGGGAGACCAGCACAGACCACTTAGAATTTGGCTTGTTGGTTTCTTACACAGAGAAATGTGATTTCTATGACTCAGAAATTATACAGTTCAAATTTGCCCAAGGAAAATGAATGGGTAAATCTCAAATGACTTGACAGCAACTTCCTAGCAGCTTCATTCACAAAAGCAAATGCTGAAAACAAGCCACATTTTCATCAGCAGGAGAATGGATAGACCTATTTTAGTTTTTATATAGAGCCACTCAATAATAAAAGTGAATTTAGTGTTGTTCTATGTGCTGAGACATGACTGAGTCCCACAACTGTGGTGGTGAGGTAAAGAAGGCAGACAAGCTACACTGTGCAGAGCAATCTAGACCAACCTGAGATGACGCAGTGGTCACAGCAGCAGCATCTTCCTGGAGTAGAATTTCTATGAGTTGATGTGGGTCTGTCTATGTGGCTCCATGCATTTGTCAGCTCATCAAGCTGTGACTGCAAAAACTAGAGCATTTCAATGTCTATGAGTTTTATGTCAGCTCAATAAAGGATTAACAAGTAAAGTAAGAATACCAAGGATTTTAGCAAAAAGGGGAATACAGTCTTCATTAACTTCCACATTTTTTAAAATTTCAATTACTTCCTCAGGAACCAATTGAATCAAAGAGTATAGTCATATGAATAAATTAATGTTAAAAATTCTTAGTCCAGGGGTTGGAAAGGTAGCCCAGCAGTTAAGAATATGCTCTGCTCTTGCGTAGGAACTGAGTTCAGTTCCTACCACTCAAAGTTGGGTGGCTCACAACCAACTTCCTGTAAATCCAGCTCCAGAGAATCTGGTTATTTCTTCTGATTCCCTCGGCACTGTACTCACAAGTACATGAACCTACACATAGACCCAGACACACATACACATAATTAAAAATAAATCTTAAAAATATGAATACAGAAATTCCTTCAGAGATAACAATTACAAGTACAAACCCAAAATGTGTTTGCAAAGTCATTCATCACATTTATACTTACACTAAACTAAACCAAAGTGCTCAGAAAAATTACAATGCATTTATGTATGAATTATATCACTGCTAAAAATTAGATAGATCATGAGGGAATGCTAATAATCAACACTATTTAATAATGTAGACTATAGAATGACATGAATAGCTTTATTTCAGCCATGCAAATAATATATGAATGAAAAATTTGCACAAATATGCACATATTGTTTATTATGGTAGTTTCTGGAATTGTGCATGACTTTCTGATGTTCTTACTTTTTAAATGCTTCTACTGTTATCAACAGAAAAAAATTAGGAGAGCACTATAAAATTTTATATTAAATTGAAAGTCACATGGTATGTATCTGAATTTGCTTTACTCTTTTGTTTTTTAATGTTTATATTTTTGAAATTAAAATATGATCGCAGCGCTTCCTCTTTCTCTCTCTTCACTCCCAAACTTCCCACACACTCCCATCTCCCCCAACTCTCAAGTTGTTCAGAAGTACAAGAGAAACCCACTGACTCTTGGAAATCAGCTGCTCAGTTGTTGAAGGAAGTGGATACTGAATTAGATTATTTTTTTATTCTGGATAAAACCAGTCCCTCTTTCTCCCTCTGGCTTTCTCGGCCATCTCTCTTCTCTATCCTGCTTCAATTCTGCTAATCTGTGAACCATGAAGAGCAGCGGCGCTCTTTAGGAGATGGCGGCAAACACTGGTATCACTAACAGCCAGGCCATCGTGGCAATACATTTCATTTGGCTCTGTTTCCTAGTCTGCAAACTTGCTTTAATCAAAATTGAAATCAGTGCGATAAGAAGTCAGGTACATCTCAGTCTCACTGTTTGATATTTTACTAAAATTAAGTGAGCTCAGGATTCTGTAAGCGATCAGCTTGGACTGAAGTGTTTGTGTGTGATCACAGGCAGGGACAGGGCTCAGGGGTTACTGTAGAGAAACGACCCGTAGCATCTGATCAGTTAATGAGAACCAGAGCAATGAATAATTACATATAGAAAGAGTTGCTGGAGAGTGAACGAAGAGATGTCAAAACTATTTCTAGTGAGTTTTATTTTATTTACCCAAAGGCAAATCCAAAGGTTGCTACAGGACAGTGCACATAAAACAGGGCTGTGAAGGGAATCTCCTACAGAAATGCTGCTTCGCTGGCCCTGCTGGCAGTTGAGTTCACAGTAGAAATGCATTCAATTCCACATAGTAATAGTGCTTTAATAACAGATGAAAATATGTTTTATGGTGTGTGTTGATAACTAAATGCTTATCCTATATATAGAAATTCAAATAATTGGAATTTCTCATAGCTAGCATCCAGTTGAGACCACTGGAGAATACCTTGATACAGAAGGTTAAAATCAATAGACTGTGTTTTGGTTATTTTTCAGAAGATGTCTGCTGTATGGTTAATATACTATATTTGTATTATGGTCTCTGGTTCCTGTAAATCTGAGGTCTCTCTTTCTTGAATGAATGAGGAGATAAGCAATTGAATTTGAAAGATACTTTATGCAACAGAAAAGCAATTTTGTTCCTGGTTATCAGAGGGCAAGAAGTGAACTAGCAATTGAGTGCAAAATATTTTTAACCTTTGAGATTCTGGTTTGCTTTGGGCCCACTAAAGATTGCATTTTCCAACCCGTCTCAGCTATATGAGATGTCAATGGAATGTTTTGCTTAAATTTCAGTGTAGTTGGGGCAATTATATTTTATCTTTAATGGTTATGGGATACGGAAATTTGTTTTTGAATGCCAATATGGACACATAAGTTGTAGAATGTTGTATTGTTCTGATTTGGGGACTTTGTAATGATTTGGTGATTTGCAATTGTTTATGCAGTTCCCAATGCTGGCATGAAAAGGTTGGCAACTTCCCATCACATTTTAAGGTAAGAATGGATTGTGCAACTCCGTTTCTTCCTAAATACCTTTAAAAATAGTCATGGGCTGGGCGGTGGTGGCGCACACCTTTAATCCCAGCACTCGGGAGGCAGAGCCAGGCGGATCTCTGTGAGTTCGAGGCCAGCCTGGACTACCAAGTGAGTTCCAGGAAAGGTGCAAAGCTACACAGAGAAACCCTGTCTCGAAAAACCAAAAAAAAATAAAAATAAAAATAAATAAAAAAAAAATAAAATAAAAATAGTCATGACTCAGGGGCTGCTCAGATGGCTCAGTGGGTAAGGAACTTTCTGTGCAAGGGTAAGGACCCTTAACACCTGTACAACAGCTGGGCAAGTGAGGAGGCCCCAGCATCCCAGAGCTCAAGTGTTAGAGAGAGGAGACTCCTAGGTCAAACTGTCCTGAGAGACTGGCTGATTCAGCAAGCTGTGGGTTCAAGTGAGAGACTCTGCCTCAGATAGAGTAAGAGGCTTTATATACAAACTGATAAGTATGTGCATAAGCGCCCTTACAAGGAGCATCCACACATATGTGAACATGCATATACACACATGTAGATACTACACACACATTTATATGCCTAAAATATATGACTTAAAACTACTTGTTTTACAGAGGAGATCTCCAGGAGGAAACTGATGATGGGGGGGGGGCAATAGAGGGAAGGGGATGGGAGATGAGAACATAAGGGAACAAGATGGTCGAGCTGGGGCAGGGATAGAGTGGGAGAACAATGAAAGAGTTATCTTGATAAAGGGAGACATTACGGGCTAAGGGAGAAACCTGGTGCTAGAGAAATTCCCAGGAATCTACAAGGATGACCCCAGATTAGACTACTAGCAATAATGGAGAGGATGCCTGAACTGGCCTACCCTGGTAACCATATTGGTGAATATCCTGTCATCATAGAGCCTTCATCCAGTAACTGATGGAAGCAGATGCAGAGATCCACAGCCAAGCACAGGCCGAGCTCCAGGATTCCAGTCAAAGAGAGGGAAGAGGGAGTATATGAGCAAGGGGAGGGGGTCAAGATCATGAAGGGAAATCTGCATAGACAACTGAACAAGCACATAGGAACTCATGAACTTTAGACCAACAGCTGTGGAGCCTGCATGGGACTAGACTAGGCCCTCTGCAAAAGCAAGACAGTTGTGTAGCTTGGTCTGTTTGAGGGGCCCCTGGCAGTGTGATCAGGTTCTATCCCTGGTGCATGAGCTGGCTTTTTGGAGCCCATTACCTGTGGTTGGACACCTTGCTCACCCTCGATGCAAGGGGGAGGTGGGCTTAGTCTTGCTTCAACTGAATGTACTAGGCTTAGCTGTACCTTCATGGGAGAATTCACTGCCCACCTGATGGGAGGAGGGGATGAGGCAGGGAAGGTGGGGGTAGGGGAGCGAGAGAAGGGATGAGGAGATATCTGTGATTGGTATGTAAAATGAATAAAAAAAATTTAAAAAACTGCTTGTTTTAAATCAATGAGTCTTCAAACTTTACAAACAATGATTCTGTATTGATTATTCAAGGGTATAACTGGCATCATGTTTATGCAGTATTTCTGAAAAATCAAAATATGATATACTTGATTTATTAGTTTATATACCACTTCTGTTAGCCACCCTCTAAGACACATGCCATTGATTTTCGTATTCTGGTGTTGATGTCCTTGTGTGGTTCCCCTCACAATGTGTCAGCAACTGCTTTTGTGATAGGTGGTATCCTGGAAAAAGGAGGGTATGTTTGTACCAAGGCTCGCTCAAGTAAGAGTTTGCCACTACTGAGAATAAAATACCCTGTTCTTGGGGATTGGAAGTAAGAGAACCAATTTTGGATACCAGTAACCATGTAAAAGCCAAGCATGGCTGTGCATCCCTGTAACGCCAGTCCTTGTGCAGTGAGGTGGACACAGGACTGTTGAGGCTTGCATATTTGGCCAATTACCAGAAATACTATGATCTTCAGGTTCAGTGAGACACCTTATCTCAAGGGAATAAGGTAAAGAGTAATAGAGATAGCCATCTCTCTCTCTCTTTCTCTCTCTCTCTCTCTCTCTCTCTCTCTCTCTCTCTCTCTCTCACACACACACACACACACACACACACACACACTCCAGATGAATGAATATTTGAGCCCTTTGCTATATGCAGTTCCTTCTGCTGTGAATTTCAATGAATAAAAGCACAGGTTTGATCTCCTGGCTCCTACTATTCATACCATGAACAAAGACAAGCAGTTCTGGAGACAGATTCCTCTACTATCCACCTTAGACTTTCCTCTATCTTCACTCAGCTATTGGATCACTGCATTCTTCTCCCTTTGGGAAACCATTTGTTTGGAAACTTGGTCTCAGAATGTATCCATGGTCTTCTCACAGGGGTTTATCTCTAGTGTTTCTCTTCTCTGTTCACTTGGTCCTGTCTTCTAGGAATTCATTGTTGAAATTATCTATTATCTACTGGCATTCTTTAATTACTGGCTGGTCTCCTTCCCAATTTTTCTATTTATTATTTAATTCATTGAAGTAAATTCTGTTAACAAGACAGTATCTCTACCTTTAAAGTAGTGACAGATGTGAACCAGGAATGCACAGTCTCTCCATTCTAATTTTGGCATCCCATAGACATTGATTCCCACAGCCAACTTCATTTCCTCTTCTGCCAGCACTGAGAGCTCCTAGCTGCCCACTTAAGGATCCCTGGAACCAACTTTAGTTGGCCACGTTAGGTTTTTTTGTAGGTGTGATAAACTACCTAACAAAGACAATTGAGAGGGGTAGTTTTACGTTTTGGCTCACAGTTTGGGAGGTCTCATTTCATAGCTTTGGGTTCACTGATTCTCAGTCCATGATGACATGGAACATCATAGCACAAAAGCTACTTATTGTCATGGCTGACAGAAGCAGAAAGAACAAAAGGCACCAGGGACCAGGTACAATCCTCAAAGGTTTACCCCTAGTGACTCGTCTACTGCTAGGCTCCAGTTTCCAAAGTTTCCTTCCCGTTCCCAAATAGCTACATGAGCCAAGGATCTATCATTCACCACATGTGCCTACAAGGAACACTTCAGATTCAAACCATTATTCTACCCAATCATAATTCAGTCCATCAGTCCCAGTTTATTCAAATTTACATACTTAAATTCTCATTTCTGTTTTCATTAGACTTATGTCAAGGTGGTAATATTTTACAGGAAAATTCTGGGTGATTTTTAAACTACATAGAGTTTTGTCAAGCGACAACCTGGATTCTGTCTGAAACCTGTCATAGTCTGCAAAGGAAGGTAAGGTTCCTCATAATGGTTTACCAAGGAAGGCTTTTCAGAGTCAATTGTATTTTGAGTTTGATTTTAAATACACAATGAGTTTTGGATAGGCCAATAGAAGGAAGAATTTGGATTGTGTGCGCACAAAAAGATGGTGGTGGATAGGGTTTGCCTGGGGGACCATGAGCTCAATAGGAGAGAAAGGAGGGAGGGGATTAAAGACAGTTGTAGAGGCAAGTTGTGAGCATCAAATCAAATAATATATTCAAAAGAATTTTGTAGACTTCAAAGTACCCTAGCTATATGGTAAAGTATTGTTACAATACTAGAGGCTGTGGTGGTGCCGTGAAATAATATTTGATTTGGGGCTTTGTTATTGCTTTCAAAGAAAAGAGTTTTTGAAGATCATTGCTTTGTATAGCTCTCCTCCACGTTCCATTGCCTGTAGCTATCTTTCTTATTGACTTCTTTGCAGCCATCTTGAGTAGAAATGGTGAAACTGAAGGAAAAGCCCCCATGCTTTGCTCTCACTCCCTTTAAAGATTCCTCATCTCTTTAAGAGTTTAGACCTTTTATAACTGTGTCAGCTCAACTCCCAGCTGGCCTACCTAGCCTGAAGGTTTGTTTACCACTCAGCGGGGATTTGCTTACCACCTGGTAAGAGAAGA
This sequence comes from Peromyscus eremicus, assembly GCF_949786415.1. NCBI lineage: Eukaryota > Metazoa > Chordata > Mammalia > Rodentia > Cricetidae > Peromyscus > Peromyscus eremicus. The sequence continues at coordinate 92,327,841 of NC_081421.1, read as the reverse complement.
GTCAAGAAGATAAAAGCCAATCATGGAAGTAGAAAGACACTACTGGATAGAGAATACTAAGAAAATAAGTTTAGAAGCATCAGGGTCCAACCAGGGTTGACTTTTGTAATACCACGGTGACCCTGGGAAGCCTGCTGAACACACGTGGTATATCACTTTACTGTGGAAGTTGTTAGATATCTGCTGCATCTCCTAACATCACGTGCACCTGACAAACATGGAATATTGAACTTTCAGGTTTAAAAAGTCTGCTTTGACTTCATTTGTCTCACATCTCTAGATATGTTCTCTTTTGGCTCCCTCTTTAGGTTGGCTGCTCAGACTCAAGCTGGGGACAATGTCTGACTTGGGTGGATTAAGAGTTAATAAAGTACAATTCATCTTTCTGTGCAGATATAATGAGGTTTAGCTCTAGTGGAGTTTTTCAGTAATTTCAGCAATAAACCAAGCTGAAGATACAATGAAGTCATAACCTGACATCTGAACGGATCAACGTATTTTTAGCAATATTTTATTATTTGGTAATTGCTGCTCTGATGATGGTGTGGATATTGTTATTTTTCACTAATTAGATAGCCAAATAGCCAGAAATTCTAGCTCTCAGAGCTTGAAAATGAAAGGTTTCGATATAGGAGTATTTATAGGCTAATGTGTAGTTTTTTATATAACTTAGGAAAATGATAAAGGTGGTTGAATTATTTTGCTCCTGAAGTCACTGAAGATCCTTTTTTAGCCATTTCAGAGTCTCTATAAAGGATACCTCTGAACTTGCTAATTCACTTGAGTATAGAGGGAGATAAATGCTTTTGGAGTACTAAAAAATTCAAATATATATTTTCTATTGAACTGGTTGTTTATGACTAGAGGCAATTACTTCTTAGTGGTGAGACAGTTTGTTTATGAATTATACCAGGGAATAAATAGGTGAATTCTTCAGAATATTTTAAACTGAAATTTATGATTATTCAACATCATTAAAATATATTAATGAATCCTTCATTCAACAGACATTTATTGACACCTACGAGTCCTAATAACCACATTAGCCAGAGGTATTTTTCAAATGCCAACATCTAGAAATTAGGTAGAAAACAGTGAACTAATTGCTGCAGCTTAGCAATGGGTAGGTAATTATTTTTCTAGAAAACCAATGTGGTCCTTTTTGTGCACTGCTGGAGAGAAACATTTTTGTTTATTGGGAGTTCCCAATAAATGTCATTCAAGATGGAGAACCAAGAGCAGGCCTGGGAAAGCGCGAAGTCTGGGAACAAGAAAGGCTCCTGGTAAGGGACTTTATGACTCTTCTCTATGCTGCTGCTGTGCTTCAAACCCTGTGAGCCTCTAGGCAGGCTGCAGAGACATTGCAAAGAGGCTGAGTAAAGCTGGCAGAAAGGTGAGTGCATCCTGGGGGGTCTGTGGGAGGAGGCTGGGGGATGATTAGAGTTTATTAACAACCTCAAGGAATTCCCTTCACATCTTTTGTAGGGACCCAGTTTTGCCACTTACTCCTCACTGACCTCTTTAACCTTCAGCCTTTTTCTCCCTTCCAATTAATTTTTAAAATATTTCTACAAGAAACCGTATTACCAACCTCCTACTTGGACTAAAATATTGAAATAACTCCTTTATGAGCTGCAGACTGACTTGAGGCATCTTACTTTTTTTCAATTTATGTTCATTACTTAATAGTGATTTGAATTCCATCAAGTAGACAGTCTATAACCTATTCTCTGCACACCTACTTACCTCTTGAATCTAGGGAGTCATTCACTCACCTTATAGGAATTGTGGGTAGTAACTTGGGTACTATATTGGATGGTGTTAATAGAACAATAAATAGCTAATCTATAGAAGGAACCCAGACCTTAAAGGGAATGTATGCATATAAGGAAATACAATACAATACCAGAAATCCTATCAGGCAAGAATGTTACAGAGCGGTGTGGGAGCCCAGAGGAAGTTAGCAGTTTCAGGTTCCCAGAAGGTTCTGAATGACAAATGGTGCTGGAAGAGTGTGGCAATGATGGATGGACACATGCACATGCACACGCATGCACACACACACACACACACACACACACACACACACAAAGATGAAGTATAGTTTTAAAAATAGAAAATACCTTGATAAAGTCTTAGAGCTTACAGTGAGAAATTAAACACAAGAGTAAACGGTCAAAACATATTGAGATATAGTTTTGAATAGAGATAAATTGAGAGATTCTCTAAAGTCTAGACTCTAGATTTTTAGAGTCTAGAAGATAATAGATAACAAAGAAAGCTGATAGGAGGTTCCCAGTCCAAACTACACAAAGCGATTGCATTCAAAGTACCTTTGTGAGATCAGTGAAGAATAGTCTTTAAAGCCTAGAATGAAGACAGACTCCAAGATGCTGAGTCGTACTCAAGGCCCAGTGATGATGCCTGAACTCAAGTATTGAAGTTGGAGCCTAAGTTATTTACCAAGGAAATGCAAACCGAGTGTGAACTTGTGAAAATCCCATGTGATTATTACAAGGTAAGACTACAGGCAAGCGCCGTGTGACTATCCCAGGGTAAGGAATATAAGAATCCCATAGATGATGCTAACTTGTGCTGCCACTGCTTCCTAAATTGTCTATAGTTTTAGGTTTGATTGCTTCTTTCACCTAAAGTCTGTTTAGAAAGAGGAGTTGGGCTGCTAGTGAGTAAGGGTTCACAGGGGGTGGGATACAGGGCTTCCTGTTCCTTGCCTATGATTGCTGCAACTGAACTGTTTGCTTCCAGCCAATAGTCTTCAGTGTCAGACCTCATTTTAGAGAACTACATGGGTTCTGAGGGTAGGTGGAGATATGGTGAGGACAGAAGGTTTTGTCTTTGCCTGGATGAAGATGTAATTATTTTTCATATCAGCCCTTTTATGGGTGATAATAACACCATACTACAGACCCAGAACATGTAAGAGTTTCTTGTTTAAGTTTTTTTTTTATATTTATTTATTGTGTGGGCATGGCTGTGCACATGCATGTCTCAGTGCACCCACAGAAGTCAGAAGATGACTTGCAGGAATTGGTTCTCTCCTTCCACCACATGTGTTGGAGTGAACTAATTCAGGTCATCAGGCTTGACACCCGGTGCTCTTACCCACACAACCATCTTACCAGCCCTAGGTAATGATTAAGAAGAGTTTCTTTTGGTGTATAGAGGTACAAAGTTTAGAGGATGTGTCTGATGATGTGTCAGAGTCCTAAAGCAGCATAGAATATTACAATGGCTTTTTTTTCTTGTGTGTGTGTGTGTGTGTGTGTGTGTGTGTGTGTGTGTGTGTGTGTGAGATCTTTCTCTCTCATCCTATAAAATTTTCAATAATGGAAGCTCACCATCAGTGATGTCATTCTAATCACCTCTGAAGACTTCACCTCATGCCACCAGGGGCAAAGTTTCCTCCCTTAAGATCCAACATGAGTTCAATGTCAAGCCAATATGCAAACAGTAGCACTGTTCTGCTCTGTGCAGTCTTGCTGGTCAACTCTCCACTTCCTTCTCTTTCTATGGAGTTTTTGTTGTGACTCTATTCCCACTTGGCTTCTTTTCTTTTCTTTTCTTTTTTCTTTTCTTTTCTTTTCTTTTCTTTTCTTTTCTTTTCTTTCCTTTCCCTTTCTTTCTTTCTTTCTTTCTTTCTTTCTTTCTTTCTTTCTTTCTTTCTTTCTTTCTGTTTCTTCCTTTGTTTCTTTTTTTGTTTGTTTGTTTCTTTCTTGTGCAAATACCTCGCCATCCTGGTTTGCTGGTATCTTCGTTTTCTCTAACTCACACATCCCTTGCCTTTCTAGGGCTGCTTTTAAAATGTGTTTTCATATTTCCTCTCTGACTTTGTTGAGGTTTTTGTAAGGGCAGAGGCATATGTGTTTCGTCAGCTATTTATTTTATTATCTGCTTCATACCCACCATGCCTTTATAACATAAGGAAACTATTATTTATTAAGGTGGCGTCACAGTCACACATTAAAGGTTTACTAGATTTAAGTACAGTAAGGGTAGAAACTGTTGTTTACTGACATACCTGGTGCTTAAGGCTGGTATCAGTCCCCCAGGAATACAATCAAATAGCATTTTGTGTCTCTGTCTGAAAGGATTCCATCTGCTACAATGGTCCACACTCTCACCCCAGTCATCTTGGTGAGGTACTTCAAGGCTACCTTTACTGACCATGACTTACAAACAATGTTGTTACTTTAGCAAAGGAAGGACTTTCTTCATAACCTAGCAGATAACTTGGATTTGTGTGATTGTGTCACACAATGTCTAAATGCCCCCTTCTTTCTATTTAAGTCTAGAGCAGAACATAGAAAAAATTCAAAGACACTACTTAGAGAGTTTTATTAATGGCTCCTGGGATCTTGGATCCTGGTGTATGTGATTTCAAATCAAAACAAAAGAAATTGCTGTAGATTGGATATTAAAGTAGCCTGTGGCAGCAGAGGAAGAGGGTGTTCCAGTTTATCAGTGACCGGAGAGAGGATAAATAGTAGAAATCTGAAGTTATTTATTTTTAAAGTATCCATGCCTAACTTCTTGCACACACTGAAGAGATTTAAATCAGAGAGGCTGCCGTGTTCCCTTCAAGTGTAGAAGCTGAGGCTTAGCAGCTGTGAGCAGGAATCCACCAGTGAGGTGATGCCTATGCTCAGTGTTCCAGCTAAGTACGAAGAAGGAAAGCTTCCACCATCTGCCAGTTACAGAACAACTGCCCATGCCACCAATGTCAGCAAGGTCTCTTATACAGCAGTCACCCACAGAATGGGGAGTTCTGCCCAGGCAAACAGAGACATCACCCAGACCCTCTTCCTCGACTTCATGCTTCTGCCTAACCTGGGAAGCTGAAAAGACAGACACAAGGAGCCTACATGCAAGATGGAGCTGAGAACAGTATCTGGCTCTCAGTAAGTTATTGAAGAGAGACCGATACCCTGGAGACTCAGTGCTCAGAGAACATTGCAAGAGATGATGTTAAAGAGTGTAGAGGGGAGTGCTGGGGACCCGGCTGTTATTTTCTCAATTCAGAGAAAAATCTGTATTACAGTTGCTTCACAGGTACACCTTTCTTATTCTCCATGTTTTAATTTTTCAAAGAAACTCTAACAGAAGGGCAAACTCCACTCTCCCTCGGTCTGATTTGCTGTATAACACCACTGTATTCACCCCTCTCTCTGCCACATGCTCTTAGAGTCCGTCGATAGCATTGATAACCCATGGACTAAGAGTTTCAGCTCCACTACAGCCTGTTGTCCAAACTGACCACTTTTGTTCCATATACCGACGCTTTATCAGTCCCACTAGTTCAGGAACTTGAGCTGCTTTGTCGTCTTTGTGACATGAAAATGGAGGTGTGAAAGGAGAGAATGGAGGCCTCTGCATCAATAGCTTTTAAAAGTCTTCTGTGGTCCAACAGGTTCAGTCTGACCTAGGAACTTGTTACAATCTTATCTTCTCTGATTTAGCAAATGAAAATCTAGACCAGGGAGCCAGCAGCCTGCTTGCACTTCGATAAGCCCTCTGAAGGACTCCAAAGCATATTAAACACGAGGAGCCCAAGATGGACCAGGAAAGCTGACTTAATTCTGCTGTGTATTAGTTATGGTTTCTATTGCTGTGATGAAACACCATCTGAGGCAACTTAAAAATGAAAGTATTTAATTGAGAGTATGGTTTCAGAGGTTTGGAATCCACGATGCAAGCAAGAGCAAAGGGATGTCAGCAGGAGCCAGTGAGAGGTCACATCTCCAGCCGTAAGCAGAGGCAGAGAGAACATGGGGAATGGTCCCACAAAGCTTGCCTCCAGGAATGCACCTTCTCCAACAAGCTTACATCTCCTGATTCTTCCTAAGTGGCTCCACCAAATGGAGACCAAGTATTTGAACGTAAGAGCCAATGGGGGGCATTCTTATCCAAACAGCCACAAGCTGTATCAAAACTTTGCATTAAAATACATTTTTGTTGCTGTTGCTCCTTTAAGTACTGGGAGAGCTTGCTGGGCATAAGAGAAATTATTTGGGAAGACTCTATTTTATCTGATCCTGTACTCACTTTGCTCGATGTTATTAAAATACCACATGGTATCCTTGAGAACAGATTGTTAGAAATCCATTGCTTCAGCAGAGGTGAATGCTTGACAATTTGAATCTGGCTGAAATATTTCCTAGTGAGTAACCTTGAGCCCTGGCAACAGGAAGTTCTTGTTCTGAGTTTTATTTTATGCCCTACTGGTTATATGACCTTGAAAAGATTGTTTAAAATGTCTAAGCCTCAGTTTCATTCATGTTTGACATTGTGAGGACAATAAGAATCCTAGCCTTGTGATAGTACTGAGGGGATTTCCAAGAGCGTTATTGCATGCTAATGCAAGCAAAGTACTCAATTTAGTGTTTGGCATACATGATTTCACAAGATGGGGAATATAATTGTGACTGGGATGTCCTCCACACAGCTTTACCCACAGCTCCTATGTCCTCATCTGCTTCCAGAGAAAAAAGTTTTCTAGGGACTTGCTATAGGCCAAGAACTCCCAGAATACAGCTTTTCTTCAAGGCCATGGCTGTGTCAGGCTTCCCAAGAACTCACAAGGGTCCACATCAGAAGCTGATCCAGCTTTTCACGTTATTTTTGTATTTTATGATGGGGAATAAACCAGCCTTCGGCTAGGCAACCTTCGGGCCTTTGCCAGCAGCTGAGATTCTTGGAGGGATAGTGTGCCCTGGTAGGCTGTGCAGACAGACTTCTCTTAAATATCTTGTCTTCTGTACCAAACTGATAATTTCCATCAAAGAAAACATTTAGCTTCTGCCATTGTACATTTGAATCTGAGTTAATAGTTAAAATACTACTACTAATAAATAGTGTATCATGCTGAGGTTATTAAGTAGAACATTTAGGTGATTTTTCTGAAGTAAAAGGGAGTATTTGAAGAACAAATTTTCCCTCAGCAGATGGTTTTTCAACCAGTCCCATCAAGGTTGAGAACAGAACAAAGCCAGGATCGCAGAGGAATTCAGAAGAGCAGCTGGAAAAGAATGGTGGTGAACCCTCAGCTCTGCTTCACCCCACTCCTGCAATGGTGATTTATCCTTTGAAAGCCTTCATTAGCCTCATCTGGGAAAACAGTATTGTGGGTGGGGCCATGAGAAACCAAGGTGTAACATTTAGTTTGATGTCCAGTAAAGGAAAGACTGAAATTTTGTTTGTTGTATTTCTTCATCTTTCAAGAAGGAAACCTGAAGGCAGAATTAGATGTGCACAGGATTAAGCAGGGGAGATGTTTGTAAAGGACAAAGGAAGAAAGTAAGTGGAGACCACAAGAGCCGTCTGCCCTCCGGAATGTTCTGGTACCTGAGAGGGGAGAAGGAAGAAGGCTTGTGCAACATGACTCTCACACTCGGCATACTGCTCCAACTGTTTTTGTCTAGGCTACAGACATCTTCAAGACATATAAGACATAGTTGTACTTTGGAACCTGATTTCATTCCACTGCAATGAGCATGGACTAGGACCCTGATATACTTACTAGCATCTAGGGGAGATGTGATTTTTTTCATCTTTTTCATATAGTTTTTAATTGATTCTTTGGAAATTTCATGCACCCCAATCCCACTCATGTCCCAGTCCTTCTATGTCCACCTTCCACCCTTGTAGCCTCCTTCCCCAATAAAAGGAAAAAAAAAAACCACTTTGCTTTTCTGTCTTTTCTGCCTCTCCATCACATATTCATTTGTTGTAGCATCCTCAGGAGCTGCTATGTGTCATGCAGTAGACCCTTTTGCCCAGACAGCTTTACTTGCAAATATTCATTGCAATGAGTTGTTGGTCTGGTTCAAGGCCTCTGGCTTCTGATACTCCATCAATACTGTTGCTTTCACTGAAATTTCTCTCAGAAATCCTGCTGTTGCCCTGAGTCATCAAGATCCTGTCGCTATCGTTCGTTCACATACTCTAGTAGGTCATAGATGGGGTAGATGTTGGAGTGGGCCAACTCAAAGTCCTGGGTGTGGGCCTGGGTTGTAGCTGAGTTGGTGTGTCCCAGCCTCCACTGGGGTTACCCTTCTCAGAAAAAGGTCAGGGCCAGCCCTCCTGAATGCTGGGCCAGCAGGAGGTATGATTTTAATGTGGATTCAAAGGGACATTGCTGAGGCTGTCAGTCAATTATATTTCCCACAGAAGAAGATCTGAACAGTACATTTGTACATCCACCAGGATGGATTGGAGATGTTTTGAATTACTGTGGACTGAACTCCACCCAAGAGAAGTAACCAAGAGACAGAGATACCTGGAATCCACTTCCTGCCTGGTTGCTAAGCTATGTACCAATGTTACACACATACTTGGAGAGGGCACCTGCCTAGTTCACATGAAGGTCTTTTGGGGTCAGGGTCTCCAGCCAAGGCATCTTATGCCACATGAAAGCACACTATCTTTAAGCATAAAGCCTATGTATATGCATGTATGTACATATGTATGCCTCAAAGAGTCAGTAGTAGGGGCTGTCCAGTAAGAATCTACTCAAGTTGATGAGTAAAAATAGTGGCAATTGGTATGCATTAACTCATTCTCTGGAGGGAGAGACAGCAACTGGGGGCTCCCTTACGACTAAAAATGTGAGCTTTTGTAATTAGTCATTTGAATACAAGAGTGTCTCTTTTATTAAAAGCAGTCAAACTCACCACCTAGCAGGAAGGGTGAAGTTCTAAAGACTTAATTTATCTCTGCTGCTTTGTACTCAGCAGTGTCTTCACAAATTGCCCATGAAGAGAAATGCAGTGAGGAAAGGCACATGGAAAGTTCCAGAGGAAAGCTTTGTGTTTACTCTGGGTGTGATTTTTCCATTTATTAACAGAAGGAACTGTATCAAAAATTTCTGTACTAGAAACAATGATTAAAAGCATCTTTTCATTTTATTCTAAAAAAAGGCAAAGTTATTAACACACACACACACACACACACACACACACACACACACACACACACACATGCTCATGCATACACAGAAGACCAATTGTATCAGGTTGTTCAACCCTCCAGAAACAGATGGCACAATGTTTCTTGGTACTGCCTGGTTTTTCGGAGCACAGACAATTGATGCAGGTTTGTGTGTGATCCATTCACATCATGGTCATGAATTAGTTAACAGTCTACATAATCTTCATGTGCTGCTCTAAGATTTCAGGTATTTTAAATCTAAATGAAGGCACTTTGCTTATCCTGTGTAAATGGAACTTACAAACAGAGCTGCAATTTCATTTAATAGCTATGAACCATTACTCTAATGGTTTGACAAATACCTATGAGGATAGACTGCAATATTTCATCCAAGAAAGGGCTGAATATTAAATAAATGTAACCTCCCAATGGGTTCTACTTTAACCCCCTACTAATTTTGGAGGAAGGACTTAAAAGCTGAAAGCATTTTAGAGTAAATGTTAGGGGTGGATGCAGCAGGTTCTGAGGTGCAGATTAGCACTTTATCCTGGTAATCACAAATCCTTTTCTCATCCGCCATTATCACTTCAAACTCATCATCATCGTAAAGTGTAGAACTTAACTCAGGAGTTGGGGACACCATCCCTTCATGTCTGACATCCTGCCAGGGGTTTCAACCATTAGCTAATTCGTCTCTTCCTCACTCATGCTTATTACATTCCTTGGAAAAACAAAACTAACATTTAACATTTATAGATCTCCTCTAGGATGGCAGCAATGCATCTGAGTGCGTGCCTTGATAACGTACATAAGATGACTCATCTTTCTATGGTGAGAGATTAGTTCCAGCATGCTACATTCAATGACTAAAGCAACGCCAAGGGATTTTTTTAAAATGAGAAAGCTCATAGGTTAGAAAACGTGAAGGTTGTGTGGAACCAGAAAAATGATTTCTATAATTATCTTCTGTAATTAAGGCAAATTTTGATGTTGGCTGATTATAGAGTGGATAAAAAAAAAATAGGACAATGCCCCAAGGACAGATGTGTTCAAGGAAATTTTTGATGAGAACAGGGACAGTGTTCATGCTGGGTACAATGTAGACTCAGTTTCATTTGATTCATGAACTTTTCTTCCCCCTGAGGACATGTCACTTGTAAGTACCACATGTGATTATTTATTCTGATGAAGAGGGTGGGGGCATCTGTGAAGACCTGCAAAATTGATCATGTTGGTAATAACCTGAGCGAAATAATGGCAACCGCAAACCCTTTAATTATAACTGGCTTTGAAAAAAAAAAAAAACCCTGAAACTGCTTGTAATGGTTGCTTTCATTCCGTAGTTTTGTTTTGTGTTTGACAAGAGAAAAAAAATGTGCTGAAAGCTGCTGATTATCCAGAAGCAATTACCAGGAAACCAATCAAAAGGCAATTTGGATTTTTAGAAAAGTGTGACTTATCAATTTATCCAATGGAGTTTTTTCTTTCCCCTCCCATTTCTAGCTAATTGGATGTGGTTTAAAAAATCATTTCACAAGAACACCGATGTTTTTTTTCAAACTACTAAAACGTACCAATAAGCCAGGCCAGAGACATGTCTTTCACTGTCAGAATAATTGCCCCTGCCACTACACCTATTCATTCCCTGAGACTCTTCTAGATTTCCAGATTTCCTTGTGCTCAGTGGCTGCATCTGCAGATATCTAGGAAGTGCTGTGAGGGAGCCCTTCCTTCAGCAACAAAGTGTGAGTGGAGTGCAGAGATGTATTGTGCTAGAAAAAAATAGTATCCCTGTGAAATTTCTAAATTACATAATATTTCTTCAAATGACAGGAAAAGGATATGAATGCATATAATGAACAGATCTGAGAAAGAAATTAATCCCTTTTGTAGCATAATGAGGATTTAAAGAAAAATAAACAGTACATGAAGCATGATCTTCCACCCTTTCATGTCCCTAAGCTCCACCAGTGTACCCTGGATCTGTAACACGTGACATGTCTATGCAGTTGGTATAGTAGTAACTACCAGAACCCAATCATCTCTCTGCCTGTATATCTATCTCCATATCTATGCTATAGATATATATCTTTGTATATATATATATATCCATATATATTACAAATACTATAGCACTTAAGTCTTCAAACATTTCCTCCCCCATACAGCTTGAGACTCTAGTGCATATATGCACACTCATGTAGACATGCACACACACACACATACACACATACACACACACACACACTATATCAGAGAGAGTGTTTTACTCTATTATCGGGATAGATATGCTATAGGCAATTCCTTTCCCATTGTGGCATCCATCGGTGAGTTTTTGGAACATTCTTGTGATACCTGATAGATGTCCCATGTTAAGGGACAGAAAGAAAAGGGAGAAGGCAGAGAGGGGAGAGAAGGAAGGGGACTGAGACAAGGAGTGAGGGAAGAAAGGGAAGAAAGGAAGAGAGGAAAAAAGGAAAGATGGATGGAACGAAGGGAGGAAGACCCACAGCCTTTGCTGGACTGAAACATGCTTTGCACTGGGAAGGTGCTGAGGGCTTGAGTATAGAATGGCTTGCCTTTCAATATTCTGTTTGTGAGAACATCTTCTCATTGATCTCTGTCTGTATGTCCTGGCAGTGCGCCGTGTTAATTTGTTTTTGAGATATAGATCCCATAGTGTTGTTGACACTTGGGCTTCCCATTAAGATTCTTCGTAATGCTTCATTTCGACTTCTTTTGCAGCAGGCTCACACCTGCTACTGTAGATAGAACTCTGGATAAACCCAAACAAACAAATGAGACACAGAAAGTATTTCCAATGAAGTTTACTTCACAAGGGAAATGTGTTTTGTTCTGACACATATGAGTGCTTCAGGTTTATAGACAAGTTCATCGTGACAAATCTTTAAGCCATTTGTTGTGCTCCTAAGAAAGTGGGATTCTAACATTTATTGGTATTGGTAAAATTAAAAACTAAAAAAATTCGTGAAATTAAGTGAAATTAAGATTTGGCTTTCTTATTTAGCTAAATATAAATAAGGTATGATCAGATTTATTTATTTATTTTTCTTTAAAAAAATTTTTATTATTAAGAAAATTTCTATTCATTTTACATATCAACCACAGATCTCCCCTCCTCCCTCTTCCCAACCCCCACTATACCACTCTTGGGCACATGCCCAAGAAATACTCAATCATACCACAAGGACACATGCTCAACTGTGTTCACAGCAGCATTATTTGTAATACCCAGAACCTGGAAACAACCTAGATGCCTCTCAACCAAAGAATGGACAAGGAAAATGTGGCACATATACACAATGGAGTACTACTTAGCAGTAAAAAAACAGTATCATGAAATTTGCAGGCAAATGGATGGAACTAGGAACAGATTTATTTTTAAGGTTACTATTTTTGAGTATTTCTTACATGCTATCAGTTTTAGTATAAGTGCTATTTCATTATTATTTTATGTATGTATGAATAAATGTTGTATATATCTTGCATGTGCATGTGTGTGGATATGTTCCTTTTAAAGATCAGAATCAAGAGGAGTAGGTAGGATGTCTCCTTCTATCACTCTCCTTTTTATTCCTTGGAGACAGGGCTCTTGCTGAACCTAGAGTTAGGCTGGCAGGCAGCAAGCCCCAGAAATCCTCTTATTTCTACATTTAAATTAATCCATAATTCTTATCTATGTTTAGCCATGTGGCTTGGTACCTTTTCTCAGTTCTGTCTTGTCATCTTGCTTCCTCTGTGTCTGGCTGGTGACTCCTGACTCAGCCTCTTCTTCCCAGAATTCTCCTTGTCTGCTTATCCTGCCTATACTCCCTGCCTGGCTACTGGCCTTTTATTTATCAACCAATTAGAGCAACACACATTCACAGCATACAGAATGACATTCCACAGCCCTTCCCCTTTTCTGTTTAATCAAAAAGGAAGGTTTTAACTTTAACACAGTAAATTTACATATAATAGAACAGTTATCAAGCAAGAATTATAGTTACAATATCTAGTCTATTTGTATCTGGCAAAATTAAAGAAAATATTTTATCTATCCTATATTTGTGAGGATAGATATATATGTCTAAAGTTTCATGTCTAATTTATCTTTTATCATAACCAAGGAAAATTATAACTATCTAGTCTTCAACTACATCAAAGACCTCAGAAAGATATAGTTTTACCTAAGTAAACAGGAAGAGCATTATAAGCAACTTCCAAATATCTAGAATGACAGAGACAGCTGGCTGCCTGGACAGTCACCCAAAGTTCCTCTGTAATGTTGGGGTATCCATCTTCAGCCTATAGGTCTAGAGTTTCTAAATTGCTTCTTCCTGTGTTCTGCAGAATGTCTGGCAGTCTCCTCTGCAAAGCAGAAACCTGAAGGACCATCTCGCCTTGCAAAGTTCAGTGGTCACCTTCCCATGTGTCCTGCATATTCAGTTGACATAACATTTCGTCAAGCAGTCCAGAACATAACAGTTTCTTGCCCAAATGGCCAGTTCTGCCAAGAAGAAGATAAACTCCATATGGAGTGTCTTCAATGCCCATCTTCCTCCTTGAAGTAAATCAGTGCTGCTGGGAGCAAACGTGTCTCCAGAAAGTCTAAGTTTTTAAAACATGTTAAATGCCATATTCTGTAGGTCTTTGAAGTATTTGAAGAGTACCTATCCATCTGAAATATATCTCTACATAGTTATAAAATCTAAGTAACATGACTACAAGTTTGATTATCATAGATGACTAATTAGTAACCTGTATTTCTTAATTATCCATTACAGTTTCAATGAGCTGCACAAATACAATACCTTAAACAAGAGTAGAAATATACATACAGTATAACAAAATCAACTTTAAATTTGTATCAATAAACTAAAATCCATAGCAATATAAAACATTTTAAACAAGGTGTTGCTCTTTAAAAATAGATTCAATAATCTATCCTTTCATCCTATCATATCTATATCCTACATTTCTATATCATATCCTCCTTTCTTCTTTTAGAAAGAGATTGACTATGACCAATAACATTTTGCAACCAAAAATCTAAACAAAGACAAACATCCATAATCCATTTTTTGGGAATGTGGGTGTAGTGTCCTTGGCTACTTCCTACTGATAGGGGGCTCTGGTAGTCTTATAGGGATCCTGAGAAAATTTGAGATAATGGTCAAGTCCTAGGAAGACCGGCTATAACCTCTATTGATAGGTACTATCTGTTAAGCTTCACGAGGTCTGGCTTGAACAAATCTGATCCATCTTAACCTGGAAGAAATCCATAGCCTCTTGCTTCCTGTGGAAACAAAAACAGAACCTTCTTTCCAAAGCAACATATCCTTAGATCCAAATTTTGAAGTCAAGATACCTTTAAAATATACATAGTGATTTAACACAGCAGCTTTTACAGTCAAATGTCTCTCTGCAGTTAAAAATCCCAAAGACAACATAACCAGACTCTCTGTGTGATATCCATCTTTACGTGGCTAATTTTTTATATTACTTTTACTGTCTCTTTAAAAGACTATTTTTTAAAACTATTTCTTTATATAACTGTCTATATTCATTTTCCTCTGTCTGCCAAGCCTATGTACATTTTTACACATATTGTAAACTGTTTAGGGGTTATTTCATCTGAATCTGTATTGTGAATCTATTGTTTTAAACTGCAGTGGCTAGTACTGAAGCAGAAACCTTGGCTGCTGACTCCGCCCACTTCAGCTTCCCAATATGGCAGAACTATGTTTACTGCCAGCTCTGGGGGAACCATGCTCATTGCTGACTCTAGGAATCAGTGGGTCTATGCTTTCATTCAGCAGCATGTAGCCAAAAAACCTCTTCTTCTTCTTCTTCTTCTTCTTCTTCTTCTTCTTCTTCTTCTTCTTCTTCTTCTTTTTTTTTTAACTAGCAAAATCTAAATCCTCCAAGCAGTGCACTGTGTGGCTCGCATATGCCACTGTGTACAGTCACAGGAATCCGCCATGCTGCACTCAAGCCCGTATTCCATGAGCCTGCCATGTTGCAGCTCAAGTCCACATGCCACGATGTCTCTGTACCTTGGAGTCTCTGTATCTCAACCCATATGAGACATGAAATAGAAAGCTGTCTTTGGCTCCATTTTAGAACTCTTTTTAAAAGCTTTCTCAGGTTTTAGGTGGAAATTCTTACCACCACATTGGTGCCATTTGTAGTTGGATGTTTTCCTGTGTCCCACCTGGTCTGCAGCCACTCAGACCCCAAATAAACACACAGAGGCTTATGTTAATTATGAACTGTATGGCCATTAGGTCAGGTTTATTACTGACTAGCTCTTCCATTTAAATTAACCCACAATTCTTATCTATGTTTAGTCATGTGGCTTGGTCCCTTTTCTGGTGCCTAAGAAAAGGGGAAATGGTGGGTGATATTGTTCTGCATGCTGTGAATATGTGTTGCTCTGAATAGTTGATAAATAAAGCTGTTTGGCCAATGGTGAGGCAGAATAAGGTTAGGAGCAATATTCTAACTAGAGAGAGAGGAAGGAGAACAGAGGTCAGAGGGGACACTGCTAGCTGCCACCAGGAGAAGCAAAATGGAAAGTATCTGTAAGCCACAAGCCATGTGGCAAAGTATAGTTTTATAGAAATGGGTTAATTTAAGATATAAGAACTAGCTATCAAGAAGCCTGCCATGGCCATAGTTTAAAAATAATATAAGCCGCCGGGCGGTTGTGGCACACGCCTTTAATCCCAGCACTCGGGAGGCAGAGCCAGGAGGATCTCTGTGAGTTCAAGGCCAGCCTGGACTACCAAGTGAGTCCCAGGAAAGGCGCAAAGCTACACAGAGAAACCCTGTCTCGAAAAACAAAACAAACAAACAAATAAACAAAAAATAATATAAGCCTATGTGTGTTTATTTGAGACCACAGTGCTTCAGAAGCTGGGAGGGACCAGGAAACCTTGCAGCTACATAAAGTATGTTTTTTTCTAATATCAACATAGCTTGCTTTATTTTTTGGGTGAGACAGTTTGATATTTATATCAAAGAAAAAGGAAATTAAGTCTTCAAAGACAATTTATAAAAGACTAAGGAAGCTATTGTGCATTCACATGTGTGGGTAAGGGAAATGTTAATTAAACCACATTTGATATCAGAGTCAGGTCCTCTTGTTCTTCCACCTGAGATGTTTTTCCATCACTGTGTTTTTGCTGGGAGTGAAGGCAATGATTTGGCTTGGCTTTTCAGTGGGTCTGAAGTACTGTTCACATGAGGCCAGGTATAAAATAGGTAATTTATTTAGAGATGCCCAGAGAAGGCTTGATGTTAGAGAGCTTCAGAGATGCCTGATGGATATGTGCATGTTTCAAAGACAGTTTTTTCCTTTTTCTGTATAGCCAAGTACATCTCAGATTTTCAAAGCAAGGTGCACAGAGAAAATGACACTATTTATAGGCAGCCTCTGTTTCCCACTCTGCCTTCATTTAGCTCTTGTGTGCCCTGTCTGCCTGCCATGATGGCTTGTGGGCACTCAAGTTACATAGAGACTCATAGTTGTGGTCCATTGCCAAGTGGTTGGGATGCTCCTGGTTTGTTTAACTAAGAATATCGTTTTTCCAGAAAGCTAGTAAGTGACAACTGTAGTTGATTTTTTTTCTCTCTGGGGGCCTGCCACCCAGCTCCCAAATAACTATACAAAGACTTATTCTTACTTATGATTGTCTGGCCTTAGCTTGGCTTATTTCTTGCTAGCTTTTCTAACTTAAATTATCCCATTTCTCTTTAACTACTTTTTGTCTCTGGTCTTTTTACCTTTCTTTATTCTGTGTATTCCTCTTTCCTTCTTACATCATGGCTGGTGGTGTGGTAGATGACTGACCTCTGGAGTCTTCTCCTTCTCTTTTTCTCTCTCCTTCCTCTTCTAGATTTCTCCTCCTATTTATTCTCCACCTGGCAACTCTGCCTATACTTTTTCCTGCCTAGCTGTTGGCCATTCAGCTCTTTATTTGACCAATCAGCTGTTTTAGGCAGGTTAAATAACATAGCTTTACAGAGTTAAACAAATGCAATATAAAAGAATGCAACACATCTTTGCATCATTAAACAAATATTCCATAGCATAAATGAATGCAACACATTCCACAATGTTACCCCTTTTGTCTAAATAAAAATTAAAGGTTTTAACTTTAACATAGTAAAACTGTATACAACAAAAACAGTTATCAAGTAAGAATTACATTTATAATATTCAGTCTACTTGTATTTAGCAAATTCAGAGAAAGTACTCTATTATCTATCTTATTGTAGTGAGTCTCAAGTTTTTATACCTAATTTACTTTCTATCATAACTAAGGAAAACTATAACTCTAACTATTTAGTCTTTCACTCCATCAAAGATCCAAGAAGATTGTAATATTACCTAAAACAGAGACATCTGGCTGCCTGTACAGTCACCCAAAGTTCTACTGCAATGTTGGGGCATCCGTTCTTGGCCTACAAGCCCAAAATATCTGGCAGACTTTTCAGTGAATCAGGAAATTTGAAGGACTATCCTCTCTTGTATTGGCAAAGTTCATCAATTGTTTTCCTCTGTGTCCTGCGTAATATCTGGCAGATTCTTCGGTGAAGCAGGAATCTTGAAGGATTGTCCTGCCTTGTCTTGGCAAAGTTCAACAGTCTTTTTCCTGTGTCCCACTTGTCTGGTCTGTACAGCATACTGTCAGCAGTCAAGGCAAGAGTAGTAGTAGCCCAAATGGCTAACCTTGCCAAATTTACAGCAAACTCCATTTGGAGTTACTTTTTTTATTTTTATTTTTTATTCCTGTTGTCCTTTTATGAAGTAAATTGGTGCTGCCAGGAGCAGATGAATCTCATTGTCATGAAAAACCTTAAATGCCATATTCTGTATATTTTTGAAGTATTTGAAAATCATCTATCTCTCTAAAATATACCTGTTTAACCTTGAAAACATACCTAATGTGACTACAAGTTTGATTATTATAGATTAACTACTAACCTCATTTCTTAATTATACATTGTATTTTTTAAATGAGCTGCATAAGCACAATACCTTAAACAAGAATAGAAACACATATACAGTATAATAAAATTATCTTTAAATTTTTATCAATATACCATAATCCATGCCAATGCAAAATATCTGAGATTAACAGTTTTCTTTTTATTCTATATTCCCCTAAATGATAACAAATACTCATAACCCATGAAATAACCAACAACCAACCACCTTGTCTCTTGAGAATATGAACATCACCTTCTGCTTCATGTTGTATGTTGGTAAAGGCATCTTTAGGAGTCCCTGAGAAAATTGAGATAATGGCCAAGTCCTGGGAAGACCAGCTGTAACCTTTATTGATATATCTATATCTATATCTATATCTATATCTATATCTATATCTATATCTATATCTATATCTATATCTATATCTATATCTATCTATCTATATCCTGTCAAGTTTCAGGAAGTCTCCCACAATCAAACCTGATCCGTATTAATCCAGAAGGAATCTACAGCCTCTCATTTCCTATGGAAACAAAGGTATAACCTATTCCCCAACATAACATATTTTTTTTAAAGTTAAGATAGCCCCAAAGTATCTAGGTTGGTTCAATTTAGCAATCCATTTTAAAATCCCACATCTGTCAGTAACTATTATTTGCTTATCAGCCTTCATAAAATTCTAAATCAACACAATACCATATAAGATTCTTACTCCCTGTGTATTTCCCATCATTACATGGCTTTTTCTTTTTATTACTTTTCTCTTTAAAGATTGTATTATTTTTAAACTCTTTCTTTCTTTCTATGATGGTCTATATCCTTTCTTTTTTCTTTCTTAAGCTTTTGCACATTATTAAAGACACTGTAACCTGTTTAGGTGTTTTTTCTCCCAATCTGGGTCTGTCTTCATTATGTATCTCTATCCTTTTCTGACTTCATGAGCCTTTAAACTGCTAATTGGTGTGGCTAGAACCTCTGTCATGACTTTGGTGGCTGACTCTGCCAGATTCTTGGGTGCCCACTTCTTGGGT
This sequence comes from Peromyscus eremicus, assembly GCF_949786415.1. Taxonomy (NCBI): domain Eukaryota; kingdom Metazoa; phylum Chordata; class Mammalia; order Rodentia; family Cricetidae; genus Peromyscus; species Peromyscus eremicus. Next base: position 92,308,863 of record NC_081421.1, on the reverse strand, counting down.
CATGAGAGCCAGGACTAAACCTTGTGGCCTAGTCAGATGTTTGTTTGACAAGAAACTGCATTCACACCCCCCCCCCCCATCTCCGGAATACCAGTACACTGTGGCAGGCATTTTTCACTTAGTTTTTTTTTTTTTTGTTTCTGTTTAGCATGAAAAAAACTGTTTATGTGCTCTGCTATATGACAGAGTTTTTTTTAAAGAGCTGTATCTTTTTTCTTTTCCTTTTTTCCCCAGCTTTGTGAGGTCCCATATGGAAATATGTGCCTCAAGTTGGAATGCCGAAATGTAGTGTTTTTTTTTTCCTCTTGGAAGTCCACCACTCCACTCCCAAAAATACTTGGAGACTTATTCTTACTTATGAAAGTCTGGCCTTAGCTTGCTTTGTTTCTGGCCAGCTTTTCTAACTTAAATTATCCCATTTCTCTTTAACTACATTTTGTCTCTGGAATTTTTAACCTTTCTTTATTTTATATATCCCTCGTTCCTTCTTACTTTGTGGCTAGTTGTGTGGCGGGGTGGCTGGCCCCTGGTGTCGTCCTCTCCTTTTTTGTTCACTCACCCCTCTTCTAGAATTCTCCTCCTATTTATTCTCTCTGTCTGGCAGCCCCACCTATCCTTTCTCCTGCCTTGCTATTGGTCATTCAGCTCTTTATTAGATCAATAAGGTGTTTGAGGCAGACACAATAACAAAGTAAAGGCAGGCTTTACAGAGTTAAATAAAATGTAATATAAAAGAATACAACACATCTTTTCATCATTAAACAAGTATTCCAAGGCATAAACGAATGTAGCACATCTTAAACTAATGTTCCACAACAGAAAACTTGATTCTTTTCCAAGTTCACATTTGTAAAGTCTTCCCTTGAATTCATTTTCCTCTTCATTCCTTTCCCACTAGTGACCCAAGCCTATAAGCTTGTCCACAGCAGGAACAGTAAACGACCTCCTTGGGTAGAGTAGCTTGTGGATGGATGCTCATGTTCCATGAGGAGATGTGAAATTGTGAGGATAAACACTGCTCAGTTCTCACTGGTTTCTTTGCATCTTATTAAACAATGAAACGCAATGTCTGTCTCAGTGTTTAGTCACATCCCGGTGTAGCCTACATGGCTCAGTGTAAGAGAGGGACCAGTAACAGCAAGAGAGACTTTATTCTTAATCTTTGTTTTTTACTCAGTATTTTGACATAAAGGCTTAGGACTTGGAGCAGTAGAATTGTGACAGTAAAGTTAGAACAATGTTTTTGTTTTTTCTTTACCTTTACCATTATTTAATCAACTTTTTCCAGAGTCAGAAATAATTCCCTGTCCCTGTATAAGGGTCAACAATGATTACAAGAGACCTAGAATAAGTCATTAAAAGTAAAATCTTCTATTCGTCATTTCAACATTAATTTTTGTTGCAATGGAATGAGGTGGTATTACATTAGTTATAAAATAATAAAATAGTTTATAGAATACTGGACACTTTAAGTGTAAATTTTCTTGGGATGGAGTGGAAGTATATTAGCAGAGTGTTTGTCTATGACTTGGGTTGAGTTCCAAGATCTCTCTCTCTCTCTCTCTCTCTCTCTCTCTCTCTCTCTCTCTCTCGTGTGTGTGTGTGTGTGTGTGTGTGTGTGTGTGTGTGTGTGTGTGTGTGTATGTACATTTGTGTACTTAAGGGGACAATCAAGATTTCTTCAACTACTAAAGAGAGTTACCCAAACATATGGGAGGCTCCTTTTTTCATATATGCTCATTTCTCTGCATATCAACTAGGTAACTCTGAATGTTCAACCATTTATACTAGACATGGGTAAAAGACAAACGATTGATACACAAAAATGCCATTCATTATGGCAGAAGTATTAAGCATATAAAAATAAGAGGGGGCCACTAAGGACTGTCTTTTGATAAGGGCAAGGATGGAGTCAAACTGACTTGACCTTAATAGATCTCTATTTATAACAACAGCAAAAAGGCCAAGATGCTAGTATGAAATGTTACAAATACCTACTTTTGGATGACATGTCTGAGATCCAGCCTCAATATTGTGAAAGATAAGAAATAAAAAAACAATTAAAAGAAATAAAACAAAACCACAACAAAACAAAAACCCATTAACAAAAAACCTGAACAAACAAAACCTGTCATAAATATATAAGGTAGTTACTCTGTATTTTATTTGTTCATTTATTCAAACTCTATTTACTATATCTGCCTTATAATATTTATGAAACCATATACATCATGTGCTTGAATCTAGGGTACACATTATGTTCTGGGAACCAATGTGATGGCTGCTACTAAATGAAGATGCTTAAATTGAGATTAATTAAAACCAAATAAAATAAAAAGTTCTGCTAGTCATATAATCTACATTTCTAGTGTTCATTAGTCACTGTAGCTAGTGTTCTCCTAATAGATAAACCATCCATAGATATAGACAATATCCATGACTCTGGAATGTTTCATCAGGTCAGTTGGTGAAGAAAAAACACCCTAATAGCCTTATATTTATAATCAGATGTTATATATAATTATATGTCTACATTTTAAAAATAAAAAAAGACATGAGTACTATATACTATTTAGCAATAGAAAAGAAACATGTAAGTATCAAAGAAATAATTTAACATGGTAGAGGGAACAAACGTTCAAAGAGTACTTAAGCTAAAATATGAAAGAGGACATGAGACTAGAGGAGCAAAGGGAGTTACTTCATGATATCACTGGACCATAGTCGCAAAAGTCTATGCTTTGCATTGGGTCACTGCCCTCTGTTAAACCTCTTCATGTTTATGTAGGTGAATGGGGGATGACTGGTGGCAAAGATTCAGCTATCTCAACATATCTGAAACTCGGACTTTGAACTCCAGGTTCTGGGTCCAAGGTGTGTCATCACCCATGAAGACATTCACCTGACTCAAAGTAGGTTGTAGAGCAGGCACATGCACTGAATTCATTGGAGGGCATGGTTCAATCTCCTTCATAACAAATTCATGACCAGTCAGGGACTGTCCCTTCCCTTTGTATTTCCCTGAAAACTGAAAGCAGATGACTTTAAAAATGCTTATGATATGAAAGTCCTTGATCCTATCCATTTTCGTGTTACTTTGGTCCCAATATCCAATGCAATACTTCTCAACAGAAGTAAAGGGAGCAACTGGTTTCTAGGTCTCCAGAAGGTACAGTGTCTCAGGAGTGACATTTGTCAGGGATGGGTGCTAATTTTATAATGTTCAATAAAGGAATGGGAAATTTATTTAAAAAATACACTCTTCGCTTCCAATTTCTATAAGTTGATAATAAATGTAAAGAAACTTCTAGGCTGAGACCAGCTTCAAGGAGTATTTGAATGTCAAGAGGTAACCTTCAAATAATCTGAGGCTCCAAAAGGCCTTTTTGGTTGTTTATGCTGTAATATTTTACAAAGGTCATTTTGTTCAATGAAGCAAATATAGAGGAATGCTTACTGAAAACCACATGCATGTGTGTGTATGTGTGTGTGTGTGTGTGTGTGTGTGTGTGTGTGTGTGTGTGTATGTGCATGTGTTTATTTCCCCTTTATTTCTCCTTCTTCTTGGTATTGTGCTGGGGCATCAAAAAAAAACTAATATAAAATAAAGTATCCACTACCATTGTATAAGATAAAGTTCCAAGTGAGACCACTTCTAATGACATAAGATGTGATGTAACTGCACACTAATGGGAGTAAAAGGTGCAAAAAGAATGAGGAATTACCTTCAGTTAAGGAAGGCTTTGATGACTTAATGGGCGAGGTGAGATTTTTAAATGAGTGTGTTAAATGTAGCTAACTAGTGTTGGCCAATAGCACATGAAAAGACTGTCTGGTAGAAAAGGCTGTTGGATCAGCCATTGCAGCAGCAGGGTTCAGAGAAGAAACAAAAGTTCCCACAGAAACACACACAGTGATTGCAAGAGCAATTCAGAGGAAGATGCTGGCATCCAGAGATAGGAACCTTTCTACCTTTGCGGGGGAATCTCTCTTAAATTAGAGGAACCAAAACCCACATGATGTAAGACAGGCCTACAGTGATGAATGATGAAGACAGTGGCCCTTGAAGCTAGAGAGAGAAACACTGTGCAGCACAGAGGTCTCTGAGGGTGATGATTGGGTCCATGGTACATTCCTCACTCACTCATTCATTGTTATTACTGTGAAAATATGACAAGAATTTTCCAAGGTAATTCGTTAGTTCCTTGCAATTTGAACTTTTATTATTTTCTCAGCTCCTCTCAGCACTGCTATAACTGAAAGATGGACCTTATTGTATTAGTTCAGAGACTCCCAGCATTTTATACTCCTTAAATGCCATACAACCCCTAATACTTTTAATGAATAAAAAATTATTTGAAAACACCATCGTTTTAGCTTCAGATGGCAAAATCAGCACGTAGAGGTATTTTTGCATGGACACAAAAGATTCCTCTACGTAGACACTTCTTTAGGAAAGCAACATTGTGACAGAATGAAAAGTCAATTTGCTCCCAGTTGAGAAATCAGGGAGACAGCAAAATGCTTGCATGCCTCTTCCCTTAACCGGGATTTGATGAGGATTATGCATTTTTTCTAATACGTTGTCATGATGAGACTTAGTAGACCCCCATTACACTGCCTTGACCCCTCTGCCAGTTCTGGCTGATCCCCTTTTGACCCCACAAGTGGCCCCTTTTGTTAAATCTGGATTCCATATATGATAGAAAGCATGTGCTATATTTGTCTCTCTTTTTTATTACTCTTTCTTGTTCCTCCCACCCCTTCCATTCATACCTACCCTCCCCCACAGAGCTCCCCGTCTACTTTCCAGATATGAGAGAAAACATGCACTTGCAGTTCTTAGTTCTGAATGGGGTGAGATGGAATCTCAAAGCAATTTTAACTTTCATTTTCCTAATGTTCCAAGTGTCTAGCACTTTCTCAAGTAACCTTTGGACATTAGCATTTCTTTTTTAGAGCCACTATATGATTCAGCTACACTATTCATGAACATATGCCCAAAGGACTGTAAGTCAACACACCACAGAAATACTTGCCCAGCCATTTTTACTGATACAGTATACACAATAGTCAGGAACCAGAACTAGCCTAGATGCCCATCAAAAGATGACTTGATAAAGAAAATATATGGTAGATACACATAAGGGAGTTTATATAGTAATAAAGAAGATCAGAATCATAATATATGCAGGGAAATGGATAGAACAGAAAATTGTTATCATAAATAAATATAGTAATTATTTATGATAGATCTCTTCAACTTATTCTTCATGTTCAAACTTGATATCCTTTGATTAACATGTCTCCAACCCATCTACTTCAGACTTTGGTAAGTACCATTTCACCCTCTGCTTCTAAAACTCCTTCATTTTTAGATTTTCAGATAGTTTACATGTAACTGAGCTCATGTAGTATGTCTCTTCCTCTGCCTGGCTAATGAACACAATGCCTTCTAGCTTTAAATTGTACATGATAGGATTTCCTTTGTGTGTGTGTGTGTGTGTGTGTGTGTGTGTGTGTGTGTGTGTGTATGTGTGTTTGTGTGTTGTATCTGTATGTATTTGTGTATGGACATATGTACATACATGTGTATGTGTGTATATATAGAGGCCAGAGGACATTATTGGGTATTTTCCTTTCTCTTTCTCCAACTTATATTTCGAGACAGGACTTCTCATTGAAGCTGAGACTCACTGGCTGGACTGGCTGGCCAGTGAGCTCCAGGATCTGTCCATCCATCTCTACTCCCAAAGCAATGGGGTTGCAGACCTGTGTATCACCATGCCCAACTTTCATATGGGTGCTGGGGATTCACATTCATGCTTGTACAGTGAACAGTTGACCAAAGAAATCATCTTCCCAGCCTCAGGAGTTCCTTCTTTTTGACGAGATTCCCTGAGGATGCACTATATTTTCTTCTACCATTCATTGGTTGAAGGGCATGAAGGTTTATTTCTACAATGAATGGGAGCTGGAAAGGGTGCAGATGTCACATTGATATACTGAGTTCATATCCTTTTCATAGATACCAAATGCAGGTTTCTGGGTCATGTGATGTTTTACTAAAGTTTCAGAACATTTCCTCTGGAATTTTTTCAAAGGACATGTATTTTTCTTAAATTGAAATAGTCTGAAGGGCCTGAGGATGAAACATTCAAATTGAATTAATATAAGTACTGATAATTTTCAATTCAGTATTGAAAACTTGAAAGAACTAGGTATCCTGGGTGACAAGGAATCAATTCTCTCTTGAAAGACACTATTCTGTTTCTTAAACTTATGAGATCTATGAAAAACGTTTTCTTTCAGGTTATATTTAATTCTGTTGACTGACATTTCCATCTTTTAATCATTAGATTTACTGCACATATCAGTATCTTTAAAGTGGGTACTTGGGGATGGGGCATGAAAAAGTAAGTGGTTAATTACAGATTCATTTCATTGCTTATACCCAATTTCATACATGTAGATCATATTCACACAGAAGATGGGAAATTCATCTTTGATGGAACAATTTTGAAATATCCTGAATCAAAAGAATTATGCTTTTAGAACACCTGAAACTCACAGAAATTTCCAGCTGAGTTTCTTTCTTTAGGTTATGGATTCTGTAAGACCAAAACCTAAAGTTGCCTTGTCTAAATTTGGAAGTAGCTAATTGAAACTGGATTGTAAAAGGTGACTTCCTATTGACGGTTCATGTTCCTTTTGAATATCTTCATCTATAAATCTCTGTGACGGGTTAGGAGCCTTTCCTAAATAATTCCCTATGCAGACGTGTGTTTTAAAAATAGCTTGTCAAATTGACTAAGAGGGAAGCTCAGTGTTGCCCGGTCCATCTCCCTACACAGACACATTTTGACACAGTGTATTTGAGTGCTAATAATGACATTAGAAGATGTTGGAGAGAGATCTAATTCAGCATGCAGAAGTGACTTTGCTGTCATCTCCTATTTTCTGCACAATTGACAGCAGATACTTGGGGCTGAATTTTTATTTCAGGTCAAATTTCCAAGGCATGAGGCTGTCTGTTAGGAACAGATAAGACCAAAGCCAATACGAGAGCACTTGTTGGAAGTGTCAGTGGTGCTGAGGATTTGAAAGGGATGCTTCAGTTTTCTGTTTAGGACATGACATAACAACATATGTTTTAGCTGCAAGAAAAACCAACCAGAAGCTCCCTGTCATTTTCCTATGGTTCCTACTGGGAAGCCTTCAGAAAGGAAGTCAAATTTCTTTGGAAGAAGAGATGATTTTTTTTTTTTAAAAAAAAACCACTTATATAGCCTTTTCTTTTCATTTTATTTTCCCCTAGCCAAGATTTCTTAGAATATTCCAAATAAATATGACTTGCTGGTAATTCCTAAATTTTAACAGAAAGACCAATAAGCCTCAGCATTTAACTTTCATAGGCGAGGAGAAGCAGGTAGGTAAAACTATGTCGATGTAGCAGATGAAAAACTGTTGGAAATGAAAAGATGATGGTTTGGGAATTATTCAGATGGACTGATGCACCAAATTAAATGGGGAACTGAGGTCAATCTCTAAGGATCCTTTGTCAGTGTTCTGGGTTAGCCTCTAGGTGCCTGAAATTTAGTTGATTAGCAAGCACATACTTGCTTCCTCAGCTCAGACATACCAAGATAATAGTCACTAGGTCAATCTATGGTTTGTACTAACATTTGATTTTTAAAAGCCACAGATTTTTTTTTATCATCTTTTGCTACTTTAGGTGTATTTTATTTATTAACAGAACAAAAGCCTTACCATTAATGTAAAAATTCTGAATATTTCACCATACTAAACTGGATAAGGTTCTTTACGGAGTAAAATTCTTAGTGCTCAAAGTCTTTGCATACACCTGTGAGACTCTGAAGTCAGTGGTTCTGTTTGCCTGGTTTTGACCTGTTTTATTCTTATTACTAGCACTATTTAAGTACTTCTTGTGGTGTTTGAATTAAAATCTGTCATCTTAGGTTTCTCTTTTAAAAAAAAGTGATTTAAAACCCAATCAAGCACCTGAAGATATTATTTGATGTATGACTTTCAACCATGTTCCATTATAGGTGGCTCCTTCTTTGAAACAGCACCCTTGGAGAACCTTAAATTCCAAACCTGAACCTACCCTACAGCAGACCCGATTTGCGGTTTGTAGTGCAAGTGAACCTCATTTATCTCAGGAGACTCATGTCTCATACTGTTCACATTTTCTTGCAGCCTGGCCTCTGGGATGAGCACATTACTATTTTTTTTTCCTCTTCATAGTTGTATTTCTTTGCAACACTCTACATAAACAGTAGGTTTTACAGCATGATTGCCACAAGGTTGTCCAATGAACACATTTCCTTTAGTATTCCATGAAAGCATCGTTGCTTCTGTTTGTGTTTATTCTACTTACGTAAGGCAAACCTCTACAGGGATGGCCTTCTTCCTTCTAAGTAGACATCAATTTTCCCCACAAGTGAGTCTTACCTTTAAGGACTATATAGTCTCTTTGGAAATCTATGTACCAATTCCAAGAATTAATCATTGTCCCAACTTTTCTAGAAACTTCTCTGTTTGAATTTTCTTTGGATCCAGAATATAATAATTGCAAAGAAAGCACTTCATTGTTTATCTATCAGCTCACTAATTTATAATCAATTACCATTATTTTCCAACAGTGTTATTAAGTGTCATCACTATTATATTTTTCTATCAATGGTCTAATTATAAAAATTGATTGCAGAGATCTTTCCATTCTAAACAGTAAATAAAACCTGTTACAAGAGGACAAAAAGCTATACTCTGGTAGATACTAAATGAAAAAGTTCCTGTCTCTATGTGCATTTTGGTTCTGTGATTGAAAGTGATTTTTTTACAAAAATTTTACTTTTATTTGTGTGTGTGTGTGTGTGTTTGTGTGTGTGTGTGTGTGTGTGTGTGTCTGTGTCTGTGTATAAGTATGTGTCGTGTGTGTGCAGTTGTCTCTGGAGGCCAGAAGAGGGCATTTGACTCCTGGATCTTGAGTAATAGATGGTTATGTGCCACCCAGTGTGTGTACTGAGAACTGAACTTGGGTCTTCTGCAGGTGCAGCAGGTACTCTTTACTTTTGAACCCTTTCTCCAGCCCCTGGAAATTATTTTTAATCTATGATATTATTACTAGGCTAGAAGCAATACTGCTAATGTTTTTTTGGTGGGAATAAAATTATATAAATTAAATAAATTTTGTATCTTCATTCAGTAATATGAGCTGCAATTTATATACAAGAATTTTTTCTTGGCTGATCATTTTGATTTGTTTAACCTGTGAGTAAGCAGTGAGCACCCAGAACTGTCAGGACATTACAGGTTAATTTTCTCATTCCATTGGAAGTGTTTTCTATGAACCATTTGCTCCCTAAACAGTCCCAGATGAACATACACACTCAGGCGGATGCACCCAAACACACATACACATTTTGAAAACGTTTATGTTCATTAACAAGCTCATGCATTATTAGCAAATTTCTGCATATTCATGTAGCTAACACCTTGTTTCTTCTATTTAGGCTGGCCCTTCCTTGTGCTGGGAGGGAATTTCTAAGAGCGGGGAAAACAAGCAGCAGCCACACGGGATGTTTACCATTAGAGGGTTGCTTTTGTATTTGGATTATTGCTGCAAATATTCACAAGGGGAAACTTTTAAGGCTTCTATTCTATGGGTACCTGTAGAGGTGTTTAACTTGAAGATGAAAAAACTATGTTTTTGAGGAAGGATAGCAAAATTAAAAGACACTGAGTGAGACAACAGCTTGCAAAGTCTTCTCCAAATTGTTAATAGGCTGTTCTAATGAACATAGTATAATGCAACATGACCTCCCTCTATCCTTTTCTCCAGAGCCTGGTGAGTGAGGAAGGGCAGATTAATTATTCATTCTAGCCTATTCCCCTAGTTCCAAGGAGGAGCAAATAGCAGATATGCAATTAGCAGGCATTTCCAAATCATATTCTGACTAAAACCATGGAAATTTCTAGCTTGTTCTAACATTACTAAACCAGGAATCAAGTCTGGAAGAATTTGTGTGTGCCTCCAATTTAATTATCAGAAACAGAGAAGGGCTAAGCCTAGTGAGAAGAGAAGCAGAGCCATGTAGAGAGAGGTTGGGGGTCTAGAAGAAGCCCTTTGCCACATACCACCTATAGCTACTAAGACATTTCTTTGTACTGAGCACAGTACCTAACACCTTTCCTCAGATATTAGATCTCTGAGAAAAAACAGATTCAGTTCACAAAACTCTGTCATCCAGAGATGCTACCAAAGTGTAACCTTACACAGCTGATGCCATTTGTGATTTTTAACTAGCTAGAGTGGCTCCTTTAAAGTTAATATTTATCTTGCCATAATATTTACCTTCACAGGGTAAGTGCTGCTATTTTCCCATGGCTGCAATGAAGAATTGTGGTAAAATAAACTCACCTCTGTCAGATAAATGTCAGATGTTTAATGAAAACCACCGGATGAGCGTCCCAGGTTTACTTTAAATTTGCTGAGGGTCTAGCCTTCAAGTGAAATTTAACACACACACACACACACACACACACACACACACACACACACATTTCCAAATAGGAGTCTCTGTTCAAAACTGGGGATTACAAGAAATGAATTCTGGGACTGCACATGACTTAGGGAAAAGATGGCTGGGCTGGGGCTACAGAGACTGAGATCTATGTACTGTTCTGATGTTGGCAAGACAGCTGAGGCAAGAGTTGACTCAAGATCTTAGAGCTAAAAGCTGGAATTTGAGGCTTATGGTCAGTAACAGACTTTAGTGTGTTCATATACTATTGCAGAATCTCAGAATAGACTGGATCTTAAGATTGCTATCTCTCTATCTCATCTATTTATCTCTTTACCTATCATCTATCTATCATCTATCTATCTATCTATCTATCTATCTATCTATCTATCTATCTATCATATATCATCTGTCTGTCAATCAATCTATCATCTATCTATCTCTGTATATCTATATATCTATGCCATATATATATATATATATATATATATATATATATATATATATGGCTTTTATATGGATACTAAGTATCCAAACTCAGGTCCTCAAGTTTGAGTCCTACATGCTTTATCTACTGAGCCAAGTACCCAGCTTAATACAATATATTTATGATGTACAGTATAATGCTTTGATATGTATTTACATATAGCATCTCATACTAATCATTCCTTTATGGTAAAAAAATTTAAAATCTTGTTCTGAAATACATCATTATTTATTATAGTTCCTCTTCTCTGTAATAAATCATTAAAGCTTATTCCTCCTTGCCTAACTAAAATTTTGTTCCCTTTGGTTAATATTTCTCATATCTTCATTCTCTCTCCTTCTTTAGTCTCTGATTAATACTTTCTTCATTCTCTAGTTTTATCTTTGACACTTTTAGTTTCCATATATAAGCGAAGATAAAACATTCCTGACTTATTTCACTTAGCACAATGTCCTGCAGGTCGATCCATGTTGTCATGAATGGCAGACTTTGTTTATTAAAGTCTGGGTACTATTATTTTGTACATGTCTATCATGTTTTCTTCATCTATTTATCTAACTGTTGGCACAGGTTGTTTACTACTCATGACTATTATGAATTGTATGGAAATGTAGATATGTCTTCAACACACTGAATTATTTCCTTCAAATATACACCCAGAAGTGGATTGTATTATATGGTAAGCCTAATTTTTGATTTCATCTCCTATTTTCTTATAAAATGACTTTGAGTTTTAAGACATTACATACATTTATTTGATTTATTTGAGCAGAATGGATCTGCTAACAGCACATACATTCTTCCAATTCAAGGCAAATTATAGCTTTTGAAACTTTTCATTTATGTGTGTGATCAGTTATTTGTTTCATTGTGGATTTCTATTTTTTAAAAGATTAGTATCGTTCTTCCTCTTTCCTCTCTCTCTCTCTCTCTCTCTCTCTCTCTCTCTCTCTCTCTCTCTCTCTCTATCTCCCGATAAAGCTCTAGATAAAGCTCTAAAAAGGTTAAAAAAAAGATTAGTATCTATAATAAGAGACATTAGTCAGATGATCTCCCTCTCTCCTCTCTCTGTGAGAGTAGGGGTAGGGATGGGGTGAGGGGATGACCAAGGCCTGGCTGTGAGGGCATAATGAGAAGTCAGTTACCTATAAACCAGAAAGTGAAGCATCACCAGAAAAAGAATTGGCCAGAACCTTGACCTTGGGTTTTCATCTCCAAGTATGTGAAATAATATACTTCTCTTGTCTGTATTATTTTGCTATTGCATCCCAAGCTGACTAAAATGAAGGCACTAAACTGAAGCACAGGAAGGAAAGAGCTTTCTTTTTCAATCACTTTCTAGACATATGCTTTCTTTAGAGTAATCAGTTTAATGTAAGGAACTGGAATAGAAGCAGGATGCAGCATGTGGCCGTCAACGATCACCTCTGTCTCTGCAAATGGCAATTTATGCTGTTGTGCTCAGCACTAGGTCATTAGGAGTCGGCTCTAGGAGCATAAACTCTGCAGATAAGGATAGCTTTACAGGAAACTATGACTCCTCCCGCTACACACACACACACACACACACACACACACACACACACACGCACACTAGCTTGCCTGTGAAGCTAATCTCTGGGAATGGTACTACCTCTTCGGTCACATATACATGACCTGAGTGCAGAATAATAGAAAGGAAAAGATCCGGAACCACACAGTGTCGAGAGACAGGTGGCAAATATCATTATCATTTTTAGAGAGGAGAAAAAGTGAGCAGCGGAAAGGTCAGATGTCTTGTTCAAAGTGACACAGAATGGAGCGGAGCCTGAAATTATTAACTTCTGTTTTCTAATCTAGTGGACTTAAGGTCACAGAATCCAACTAGGAAGGTCAGGATATCAGTTTTATGTCATGGGGCATCATTGCCTCTGCTCTTCTGTCACCTCACCTGGGAGTCACTTGATGACTTCAGCCTCAGCAGCTGTCCCCATCCTGGGAAACTGAAATCTGAAACCAGACACTCTATTAAAGACTAGTGCTGTGACTGACTATAAAATTCAGACCCGCGCCACTTGAGGACACTCAGTACTTTTTGCCGAACTTTTGTTTTCTTAGATGGCCTGGCGATTTCTTCAGAATAGTGAAGGGCTTCTGGGGGCTGACACCTGGAAACTTGTTCCAAGACCAAATATTAACATAGCTCTCTAGGGTCAACAAAGCACAGATAACGCATACTCTGGTGACTGTACTCTGCACTGAGCCTATAGTTTCTATAGTACTGAGTTAATGGACTGCGCTACGTTTGAACAAGCGAATTGACAGAAGAAAAATGGTGTCTCATGGAAAGAGCTGTGCAGTGACTAACTACCTATAATTTCTGTTTGCCTTCACAGTGTTGCTGCTATTGATCTTGACTTCCTTCAGATTCTTCATTTGGCTCACGGACCACACCTTTGCCTTTTCTCATACCCACACCCTTTCTTCTTTCTCTTCTGCCCACCATCCGTCAGTTGTGGAGCAGATTCTGAAACACAGGGATGGATGAAAATTGCCAAATGATGTGAAAACAATAAAACTCATATCCTGATACAGGAACTTCATGTAATTTTGCTACTGAGATAAATTAGAATTGATGCAGAACAGGATATTTATAAATAATATGGTCCAGTGGGTAAAGGTGCTTGCCCATCATGACTGATGGACGGTCTTCAATCCCAGGGACTCACATAGTAGAAAGAAAGAACTAACTCCTGCAAATTGACCTCTACACATGCTCTGTGGCCCATCTACACTAATCCCACAATACATATTAAATAAAATGTAATTAAAAAATTACATACAACAGGTTAAAAATACTTGTGGTGGAGTTCTGTTTTAACCTTCAGTTCTTTCTTCTTGGAAATGGTGAGGAACTTTATCTTCTGTGACCAAGCAATGTTTGCTCTGGCTCGTATGTATGATTATTCTTTTTCTCCTATTGGCAAAAGTCTACATATTCTGATGAAACATGTTGGCCCTCTACTGCAGTGTTTTTCATTCTCAAATTCTACATGAGGTGATCCCTGAAAGTTAATTGAGCGTTTTCCAATAGTGTTTATTACCACTCTGAAGCCAGTTGTATGTTCCTGTTGTTGAACTCTCTTCTGACGCTATCTGAAGTTAGAGTCTGCTGTGCAGGTGAAGGTTGACATCCCAGGACGTCCCCCACTTCAGGTGCCAGCTGTCCAGGTATCTGCAAACCACCTATACTTCTTCCCAGATGACTAAAAGTTTACTGGACCCATGATCCCTTTTCATGTATGATCATTCACTCATCTGACTTATGCAGTTCACAAAAGTGCTATACTTAAAATTAAAGCTAAATTCAGGAAATTCATTTAGAAGGGATGTGTTTGGCAAGCTACGAGATAAAGGAAGAGCACATACCTTCCATGTTCACGGTTCAAGCGTTCCTGTGGAGCTCCTTTGTTTCATTGGTCAGGTTGTTAGAGACAGGATATCTTGTATCCCTGGCTAGCATCTGTAGCCGTGAATGACCTTGAACTTCTGATCTTCCTATTTTAGTCTCTGTTGATGATTGGTGGATGATCTCAAACTTTCTCCTTTTCTTCCCAGAAATGTCAGGTGTTAACCTATTCAGGAAGTCAGTTCATTAACACAAAAGCATTCCTATCACCCATGATGTTCTATGTATTTTTTTTTGAACTCTTGTACCAAGAACCTGGACTAACAATGTATTTAAATATATTGTTAAATTACACTACCAGTAGTTTTCTTTATTGTACATACTTAGGTCATTGAGAGGTCATTTTTCCAATCTTTTGACCTGAGATGCCTGATGATATACAAGTTAAGGAGGTTTGTAGTTACAAACCTAGATACTAGAGAAATTTGGGTTACAGATATACTTTTAAAACCAAGGCAAATTGTTTTTTTTCTTAAAGCTAAGAAGCCAGATGGCATCACCACAGGTGTGGTTTTGGGGAAGAAGACTATAGAAATCTATCAACCTAGCTCCAGAACAATTCAACATTAAGAGGTCAAGGCTAAAAGGAGGAGGCATGTAGGATATTGAGGAGACTGGCTAGTATATAAGAGCAACACTGAGGAAACACTGATCCTCTATAACTCAGGAGAAAAGAATGTTTCGAGAAGGAACGGATCATGCCTTTAAATGTTGCTTAGTAGGTAGAACAAGTGAATACCAGATTGCATCTTTTGGCGGGAGAATATGGATGTTGCTGGTAACAAAGACAGAAGTATGTTTCACAGAGTGGCAGAGGGAAGCCCTCAAAATCAGAGTGCCCTCAAGAAAGACTGAGGGAAAATAGAGACATGTACACACAGTTGTTTCAGCGATTTTTTTTCCTCACAGAGCTGTAGCTATTAGAAAAATTGAAGCAAAGAAATTTAGAATAAGAATTTTAGAATAAGATGGGAGAAATAGTAGCAAAATGTGTTTTAGGAATTATCCAACAGAAAAGAAGTTAAGTATATAGTGAAGATCATAGGCAGAATCATCCCACTGCTGCCAGAGTAGGAAAGAGTGTGTGGGAACTCATATACAAATGGAAATTAGCTAGGAGCAGAGGTGTGTTGAACACATGTATTTGTAAGTGTGACTGGTTTTACTCTGTAGTGATAATAGATTTAGTGTCATCAGAATGATGACGTAAAGGAGTAAAGGAGGTGTGGGGTTTCCAGATGGAAGAGAAAGCATGAAGTAGTCTTCTACACAAGTGGAAGAGTGAATGAACTAGGAGAGTACAATGATAATATATGTAATAATCATGTATAGTCTTATAGTATGTGATTTGGCATGCTGTACATATATAATGCAATATAATATATAGGATAAGATTGCCTGCCACCCTTAAACCACTACTGGTAATTTATGTATCAGTAGTGAGATTCTTTAAAGTTATACAGTTTGTCCTAGCCACATGAGTATTTGGGTATAGGAGAGGGGAGAGTTGACTTTCACCAGGATTTTTAGGAGATCATAGCAAGAAAAGGAGGCTGTGTGATTTCAGAAGGATCAGGAGGGGTTTTAAAGTGAGTAAAGAGGATGTTAGAGTTGATGGTCTATGAAATGTGGCTGAATAATCAGGATTAGAGGTCCTGTTGGGGTTGAAGTGCTAATAGGAATGAACTAGAGGGACCAGAAGTGGCCTGACGAGGGAAGTGTGGAACTGAGATCAGAGGGGAATTTTATTAGAGTGGGACCATAGGGAGATTTCTGGGTTAGTATGAAGGATAATTACTGAAAAATCCAAAACACTAAGAGATCAATGAATTTGAAAGATAATTTGCATATGAACCCAAAAGACAGGCAGAGTAAGTAACAGGATGGGTGTGAGCTATGAATGACAAGGCTTGTAAGTAAGAAGAAATGAGTTGCCTAGGGACTTGGGAAAAAGTCATGGAATGACAGCTATAATGAAAAAGACATGACATTACTGTCTCCTGAGATATAAGATGGAAATTTTAAAAAGAAGATTTTTAAATTTATTCATGTTTAAAATTGTATGGGTGTTGTGCTTGCGTGTATGTGTGTGCACCACATGCATGCAATGCCCATGGAGGCCAGAAGAAGGCACTGGAATCCTCCTGGAACTGGAGTTACAAACACATGTGAGCTGCCATGTGGGGGCTGGAGATGCCATCGGGGTGTCTGGAAGAGCAGGCAGTACTCTTAACTGCTGAGCCATCTCTCCAGCCCCAAAACAGATTTTGTCTTTCTTGAGAAGATAATAGGATGATTTGAAAGCAACAAGGGAATGCATGAAGATCACATAGGGGTGTGTGTGTGTGTGTGTGTGTGTGTGTGTGTGTGTGTGTGTGTGTATGTGTAGAGTGTGTGTGTGTCCAGTAGGACAAGAGCTGTGGGCAGAGAAATAATGGAGGCACTTGAGAGGGCTGTAGGAGAAGCAGATCCCCAGAAAAAGGTGGATTGTGGCTAGAGGGAGGGTGGGAAGAGAAAGTTTAGGAAACAGGTTCGGATCAGCAAATGGCTTTCCTGGTGACTGTCCTATAACACTGCAGTAAAGAGGCCAGCAGTAGCTATGCAGTTACAAGGCTATCATCCAAAAAATTGGCTATTTTACTTACTAGTTTGTCTATATTCATAATACAAATGTAAGACAATATCCTTGGGACATTTTCTTTTTTCGCATTCTGGCTGAAATGGGCCGTGGAAATGCTGTTTATTTAGCAAAGATTTTGACTGTGCAAATGATCTTTAACTACTTAATTGGCTTCGATAGATCAAAAGTAGGGAAAGCAATACGCATGCTGGGCTGGGATTTTATAGGCATATATATTTGGGAGGTGTTAGCAGGGTAGAAAGCTAAATCTTGTGGATTATTTATTATTGCCAAGGTAAGAAATGGGAATTGTGAAGGAGTAATGGTCTCCTAAACCCAGGGGAGTTTCCTAAGCTGTTGAAAGTAGTTTACAAATGTGTGGAACAAAAGGAAAGGCTAGCTTTGTAAATTGTGGGTATTTGTTTATTTTTGTTAATTTCCTTTGTGTAATAAAATGGCTTTCATTTTGTTAGCCAGTATTTAAAGTTTTAGCTTTCTTCCAATTGATATGCCACAGGCAATAAATTATGCACAGTGCCACTAAAAACAAACCAGTTTTTTTTTTTAAAGCAATAATTACCAAAGACCACAATTACAGTCAACATTAAAACAGATAATGCTGGCCTACAACTCTGTGTCTGCCTCCCCTCTACCAAAATGCCAATTGGTGTTTATAAGCACAAAACATTGTTGGCTCCAATGTGCTAAGAGCCTTGAAGGAGCAATGCTAGAATATGCTAGAATAATCCCTCCTGCCTCTTCATCCCTTCCCATTCACCGCAGCCTAAGCTTCTGACAACCCTACTGATACTTTCTTTAATTTCCTGAGTTGACTTCTACATGCCAGTCTTCCATCTTCCTCTATCTAGAATATACCTAACTCGGTTTTCCTAAGGCCATGTCTCCCTTACAACTCTTTCCTCTTATTTACACTCTTTATTTTGTTAGATGTTCCAAGGATGTGTGTGAAAGTGAAGTTGGTGTGAATTTCCAGAACATAGCCTTAGCTATCAGATGGCACTGGTAACTCTGAATTCTGCTCCTGCAGGTGGAGCTCTGTGGCTGATCCCAACTTTACTCACTTCACTTACTACTCATCAGGCAACTCTTTTGTCCAGCATGCTTTTTCACTGCAATTAGCGTACTGCTCTTTGACTTTCATGTATTTCCTGGATAAGGTTATTTATCTCTTTGGCTTATCTTATTCTTCCAGGTATAAATACATACCCATGAAATGGTATTCTTAGCAACCAAATGTTGAAAAGGTCTTGTATCCATTTGGAAATGTTTATGATGAAATGCTATGGTGCCAGTAGCACCCTCTAGAACACATAAGACCCTCTGAAAGAGAATTATCAAATTGTCCACAACATCTTTCACATCCTCTTCCTTATATTGGTAAGGGAAGTGAGGAAGTGTCACGTTAGAAGGGACTTACAGGGTCAGTTTTCTTGGGTAAACTGAGTTCCAATGCTAATCCTCATGCTTTCAGAGGGAATGGTGAGGTGGCAATCTTCTGAAGCATTTTTGTCTTTACAAAATAAGGAATTTTGGATGTCTTCGGTACATTACCCAAATATTACAGAGAGAGAATAATAGTGTAGGAGTTACTGTCATTACTACAAGCTAATGGGAGTTTTTGATAATCAAATAAGAATCATATATCAAAACTATTTTTAAACACTTATTTAATTTTACTTTGTGAGTGTAAGAGCTTTGCCTACATGTGTATACATACACCACATGTTTGGTGTCTCAGAGGCCAGAAGAGGGTGTTAGATGTCCTAGAATTAGATAGTGACTGTTATGAGCTGCAATGTGAGTACTGGCAACAGAACTTAGTTCCTCTGCAAGAGTACCAAGTACTCTTAACTGGTGAGCTATCTCTCCAGCTCCAATCAAAACTATTTTTGAGGTCAGTTCTAATGGTTCATTTTAGAAGAAAATTGACAAGAAACTAAATATAAAACTTAACCTGTGGTAGTTTTGAAAAACAATTTGGGAGACAATGTAATGGAAATTTTCAAATAAGTAAGATTCTCAAAGGTCAAGGGTATTCCAATTGATGGAGTCACTTTTTATCACCCTTTTCAACAAATGGTCAGGGCCTGTGATGGCTCATCTTGGCTGTCAAGTGGACACACAGATAGGCTTGTGGGCATGTGGGTGGAACATTTTCTTGCTTGCTAATTGATACAGAATAACACAGCCCACTCTGAGCAGTATCATCTCTAGGCATGTGGGCCTCAGTTGCATAAGAAAGCCAGCTGATTATGAACCTGAAAGCAAGTCATTAAGCAGCTCTTTTCCATGATTTCTATCCTGACGTCCCTCATTGATGGACTATATATAACCTATAGGATCAAAAAGTCCTTTCCTCTCCCAAGTTGGTTTTGGTCCATGTTTTATCACAGCAACAGAAGCCAACCAGGAAATGCTCTACCATCCTTGAGCTCAGGGTCCACAGCAGAATCTTTACCTGGTAACTAATTGTAGCTCCATCTGTTCAGGTTGTTATTATAGCCTCTCTTCTCACTGGGGATACCACAGATATATAATGCTTTACTCTTTGGGGATACCACAGATATATAATGCTTTACTCTTTCAAGTGTTGTTCACATCTTCATGTTCCTCGATTGTCAATGAATTTGGAGTATTTCTTTATAGACCAACAGCAGATCTGAACCTTGTGGCAAATTCCATCGACTGTGGCCATACTTTCTTTTCTATCTCCTCTTCCATAGTTTATTTTCCACTTATAAAAAAGCACATAACTAACCAAAATTGTGTCTATAATTACTTCAGATATTCATGTCTATTTCTAGAGTGATTTTTCTATTTATAAAGAGAGAATAGTGTTGAAACATGGCTCATCAGGTAAAGGTACTTACTACCAAGTTGATGATATGAATTTCATCTCTGGGATCCACATGGTGGGAGGAGGGAACCGACTCCTATAAGTTGTCCTTTGACCTCCATACATGCACAATGGTGTGTACAGACTGCCCATCCTCACAAAAAAAGTTAAAAGGAATTTTAATAAAAGGAAAAAAATGAATGTAGTGTCAGATGAAAACTTCGAAGAGGAAGTAATGTGCTATTTTTTTGTTAACATAACTTTATGTGGCTTATCACATAGAGAAGTCAATGGCAATGACAATGAACAGTTTTAGTAAGTTCTTTCTCCAATTCTCCAAACTTAATTCTGAGACGCAGACCTATAAAGTACATAGATGAGCTTAATATGATAACTAAACTGAACTGTTTTCTATTTATTTTGTTTCAATATTCTTGAATATAGATAAAATTTATCATGTGTAAGGAAAGTGGAACCATCTGTCTTCATAATAAGTAATTTTTAAATTGCCAAATGTGCCACCTTATTCTCTACCAGGTGTAAATACATATAAATCATCTTCTTGGCACCAACGAACTAAAAAAGACTTGAATCATTTTGGGAATGGTCATTGTGAAATACTGTTATGTCAGTAGTTCCCCAGTAAGCATCTATTAAGTATACATTTCTATCCTAGGTATGACGAAAATTATACAATAAACATAAATTATATGTACTAAGAAGATCAAGACATAACATGTTCACATGACACAGGTGACCTACACCTGCACATGCTAACAATTCCAACATTAGAGGAATATACTAAAATTATAAAAATTAATTAAAATGCTGATTTGACTCTGTCACCTAGGGACAGGTCTTCCATTTTCTGTCTCTGACATATTTTCAGGTAAAACAATGCATGTTTGTGGACTGCACTGTGAGATAGAGGCACACAGACAAGCATTGTCTGATAGAAATACAAGTTGCTCTGGATTGTTACAATATCCCAACTCATCAGGACAGGCTAAAAGGAGCTGGTGGGGATTTGGCAGACACTTGAAACTAACCTTTCAGAAATACATTTCTGAAATCAATCTATACTAATGATGACTTGTAGCCAAGGAAGAGAACGGAGAAAATCACATTCTACTTTTAGGATCAGAGGGCACAACTCGATTCATAAACTACAAATAATCAGGTTTTTAAATGGTAGATAAAAAGTGCCAGGAGGTGTGGTTTTACGGATCTCTGTGAGTTCGAGGCCAGCCTGGGCTACCAAGTGAGTTCCAGGAAAAGGCGCAAAGCTACACAGAGAAACCCTGTCTCGAAAAACAAAACAAACAAACAAAAAAAAATAAATAAAATAAATAAATAAATAAAAGTTCATCCAGGCAGTGGTGGTGCACGCCTTTAATCCCAGCACTCGGGAGGCAGAGCCAGGCAAGTCTCTGTAAGTTTGAGGCCAGCCTGGACTACAGAGTGAGTTCCAGGAAAGGCGCAAAGCTACACGAGAAATCCTGTCTCAAAAACAAACAAACAAATAAAACAAACAAACAGAAATACAAGTTGAACCAGAAAAGTCAGTCACATATAGATGTTTCAGTCTTCTCATGATCCTATTACAGAGGTTAAAGCTCTATTTTGATTTGATCCAAATACAAAAAAACCCTTTTAAACCAATAATTAATATAAATTATTAATAGATTTTATATTCGTTTTCTTACTTTGCCTTCAAAAATCCAATGCAATTTTTAAAATTTATTTTTGTTTTCCATGTATGAGTATTTATTTGCCTTTGAGTATGTGTGTGTGTCCCATGTACAACATGTGTGGTGCCCACTGAGGCTAGAGGAGGGTGTTGGATTCTATGGAACTGGGGTTACAGGTAGTTGTGAGCCACCATGTGGGTGCTGGGAACTGAACCCGGGTCCTCTGAAAGAGCAGTATGTGTTCTTAACTGCTGAGGCATGTTTCCAGTCCCTCGTGTATGTTTTACAGCCATAGATCATCCGAGCTCAGCCGTGTGAAACGGGCTCTTTGGGACTGGATAGAACTGACTATAGCTAATGTGCTCCATGGAACTGAGAATGGAAAAGAAAAAAAAGAAATCGAAGTCCATACAAGAGACCTTGAAGGTGAAGTAATATTTTCTATGGTGGAGGTAGGATTGTATGCTGAATGATTTTGCGCATTGACAAGCTTATTGATGTCCAGACTTTGAAATGTTAAAATGAAGTAGACGAGATTTATGTCCTAACCAACACTGTTTTGAACGTGTTCTAGTTTTGTCTCTACGTTGAACTGGGGGGTTAGACAGAGGAAAAGAAAGAAATGGGATCCAGTTTGTTGACACATGAGAGGTAGATATAACTTATGTATGCTGTCACCCTTTAATATGCAAATGGAAAACCCACCCTGCTCTGGACTTAACAAGCCCTTCATTGCTCCGAAGGGTGTATTGAAGTCTGCTTGTGATTGCTTGCAACTACACAGGTTCCTACCAAATCTGTGGAATTCTCTTGCAAATTTTAAAGTACATATTTTGAGAAAGAAAGTTTTTAGGCAAAGGATTTGATAGATCCCTTGCTCTATCGATGAAGATGAAGTCATGAAATTAGGTGCCATTCTGAAAATGAGATCATATATGACAGGAGCAAAGGGCCCGGCACACTGATAGGTGACTGTTGGTATGACTATGGTTACCTTTATCAATATCAGTATTATCAATATCATCACGTCACTGTCCTTCAGCCTCCACCTCCATTAACTGGCACAGTAAAGACATACACTCAAAGATTTCTTCAAGGACCACAGACTGACCTGCAGCAGTCAAGCTTTCTTTCACTCTCCAGTCTTATTTAGTGTTACTGAAAACTGAATAAATATTCTCATTACTCTAAACACATGGAACTCTTCTTTCTCTTCTAGAAGTGGTTTCTGGATTCCCAGAGTCCCCGTCCATTTGCAAACTCTGCAAAGGGTTTACAATAACTAAGGTCATTTGCCTGCAGAAAAAAAAAAAGTACTAGTAGTAGTTTGGAGCAAAGGGTGTTAGAGGTCTCACTAACTGTGGCTTCTAGGAGCATGAGGCTAAAGGTTTGCATGGACTATAAGTGGATGTTTTGTTTGTTTTGCATTTTAAAATTTTATTTTTGGGAGGCAGAGGCAGGTGAATCTCTATGTGTTTGAGCCATACTGGTCTACAAAGTGAGTTCCAGAACAGATAAACCCTCTCTCAAAAAACCAAAAAATAAACAAAAACAAAAAGAAAAAATTATATTTTGAGAGTTTTGCTTGCATGTATATAAGGATACCACAGGTACTCTTCTTGCCCACAGAGATCAGAATAGGGCATCAGATCCCTTGAACTTGAGTTAGACATTATTGTGAGACACTGTGTGGGTGCTGGAAACCAATCTGAATTGTCTGCAAAAGCAGCAAGTGCTCTTAACTACTGACTTAACTCTCCAGTCCTATGCATGGGTATTTTACGGACACTCATTCTTCTTAAGGAGCATTAATTCTATTGCAGCCACATTAATGCCAGTATGAGGGACTTTAGCAATTTTCCCCCATTTTAACGCCAGCATAGCATGACATTTTTATATTTTTTAATTAATTTTTTCATTTATTTTACATACAGACTACAATTTCCCCTCCTTTCTCTCCTCCCATTCACTCCCCCCACCTACTGTGGATATTGCTCTGTATGCTGTGAACGTGTTGCTCTGATTGGTTAATAAATAAAATGCTGATTGGTCAGTATCCAGTCAGGAAGTATAGGCAGGACAAACAGAGAAGAGAATTCAATACTGGGAACAGGAAGGCTGAACCAGGAGTTGCCAGCCAGACACAGAGGAAGCAAGATATGAAGACAGAACTGAGAAAAGGTACCAAGCTAAGTGGCTAAATATAAATAAGAATTATGGGTTAGTTTAAATGTAAGAGCTAGTCAGAGGTAGGCCTGAGCTAATGGCTGAGCAGTTTTAATTATATAAGCCTCTTTATGTTTACTTGGATCCAAGTGCCTGCAGGACTGGCAGGTGAGAGAGATTTGTCCTGACCATGGGCCAGGTGGGACACAGGAAAACTTCAGCAACACCTACCTCCCTTCTACATGCCCCCATCCACTCCTCATTCTCCGTTCAGAAAGGGACAGGCCTCCCATGGGAGTCAACACAGCACAGCACATCAAGTAGAGGCAGGACCAAGCTCCTACCCCTGCTTCAAGGTTGGGCAAGACAATCTAGCTTGGGGATTGACCTCCCAAAAGCCAGCTCATGTACCAGGGACAGGTCCTGGTCCCACTGTTAGGAGCCCCATAAACAGACCAAGCTAGATAACTGTCACACACATGCAGAGGGCCTAGGTCAGTCCCATGCAGGCTGCCTAGCTGTCAGTCCAGAGTGGGTGAGTTCACATGAGCTCAGGCCAGTTGTGTCTGTGGTTCCCCTGTCCCCCCATGGCCTTGATCTCCCTGGCTCATATAATCCCTCCTCCCTTTTTTCAGTAGGACTCCCTAAGCTCGGCCCAGTGCTTTACTGTGTATCTCTGCATCTGCTTCCATCAGTTACCCGATAAAGGCTCTCTGATGACAATTAGGGTAGTCACTAATCTGATTACAGTAGATGGCCAGTTCAGGCATGCTCTCCACTACTGCTAAGAGTCTTAGCTGGGGTCATTCTTGTGGATTCCTGGAAGTTTCCACGGCACTAGGTTTCTCTCTAACCCTGAAATGGACATTACTCTCCCCACTAACAGTCCTGATCCCAACTTGCCTCCTGCCCCCAGTCTGCCCAACCAGCTCCCTCAAGTTCCCATCCTCCCATTCCCCAACTCTTGCCCCCAGTTTACTAGAGAGATTTCTTCCATTTCCTCTTCCCAGGGAAATCCATAGCATGACTTTCTTATCTGACTATTCCTCTTTCTTCTCCATCTGTGGCTGGTCTGACTTACTTTCAAACTCCGGACCTACAGAATCTACCTTTCCATATTACATTCAGAATGACTTAGTGTTTGCACTGTTATGAGTCACGGAAGAGAAATTCAAGTTACCTATTAAATCAGAGAGCTACTTGGGGGAAAATAGGAATTTTATACCTCATTGAGGAACTGAGTTACACTAACATCCCTTCTGGTTTACTCTATTGAGCTGCTTTAGGAAATGTTATAAGGCCATCAGAATTTGGCAATTCACATGTTCACATGGGATGAAATGCCTTTTTTTGGCATTGTTTTTATACTGTTTTGAAGCAAATGATCAAATGTCAACAGCTGCCACCAACTCCCTGGGATCTGGATTGTTCTAATTAACTCCTTCATTGGTAAATGATCAGCCTTTCACCCACCTTCCTACAAAGCATTTCTCTAATCTGTGATGGGATTGGCCATTTTGCTCATTGAGCATTCAGGTCAGAGAGTGTGCATTATATGGTGTAGACCTGATTACTTCCAGATGCCTGAAATCTTCTCAACCCACACTCCTTTTTACAAATATTTTGAATTTAAAATAAAGTTGTTTTCTTACAATATATTCTGATCATGGTTTTCCCTCGCTCATCTTCTCTCATATTCTCCCCATGTCCCTACCCTTCCAACTCCAGGCATCCTCTCTCTCTCTCTCTCTCTCTCTCTCTCTCTCTCTCTCTCTCTCAAACAGGCAGACAAATTAAAAGGAGAAACAAATAAGAATAAAACAAAACAATAAACTCACAAACAGAAATAAAAGGGAGACAAAAAAAGAATATGAGAAACACGTACATTTGCTCTTGCGTGTGCCCGAGAGTGCAGGCACACACATACAATCCATAAAAACTCAAAACCAGAAACCATGGTACACAAACAAAAGACCAGGAGGTTTTTAAAAAATGCCCAAACAAAGCAATATGAGATAAAAATATCTCCAAAAATATCTTTGAGTTCGCTTCATGTTGACCATCTACTGCTGGGCACAGACAGGGCCTGCCCTTAAATGTGGTCTCTGTGTTGGCTCCCTTCTACTGCAGAATGACACTTCTCTGATGTTGGCTTTGTGAGACACTGACCTAAGGGTATAGCAGAATGTCTTTATGAGTCATTTTATTGCTATGTCCCTTTAGCAGAATAAAATAGTATTTGTCCAACCACATTCTTTATTCTTGTTAAGGAGTCTGCCTAGCTGTCGTTGACTTCCAGCTGACTCACCTCCTCTCATTTTTGACTTCCTCATCTTACAGATTCTGTGTTTTTTTTTTTTTTGAGACAGGGTTTCTCTGTGTAGCTTTGCGCCTTTCCTGGGACTCACTTGGTAGCCCAGGCTGGCCTCGAACTCACAGAGATCCGCCTGGCTCTGCCTCCCGAGTGCTGGGATTAAAGGCGTGCGCCACCACTGCCCGGCAGATTCTGTGTTTTTATGATTGTCTTAAATCGTCATGACAATGACCGCTTGGGTTACTAGTGATGGTACCATGCAGTGATGATACCATGTATGCTAAC
The DNA here is from genome assembly GCF_949786415.1 of Peromyscus eremicus. Lineage (NCBI taxonomy): Eukaryota > Metazoa > Chordata > Mammalia > Rodentia > Cricetidae > Peromyscus > Peromyscus eremicus. The sequence goes on along the minus strand of NC_081421.1, from coordinate 92,282,448 downwards.
AGCCTGCATTTGTTTACTTGGATCTTTTTGTACTATCATATTTTTAGATCTCTATGAAGCAATGTGGGTTAAGATCAGCTATAAATGGAGAAGACATGAAGACCATAATAATTTGTGTAATATCCAATAGTAAAATTCATTTATTACTCAATTATGTAGAACTCTTCTTGACAATATGGAAGATGTAGAAGGATTAAAGATTCACTCTTGGTTTTTTGGGGAGTGATGGGACAGGTCAACAATGGTTTAGTAATCATTAATTAGAACATCCTGAAAGAGAGGTCAAACACCATAGATGTGTTCAGGCTGGTTATAATTAAAATAATAGTTTGTTTCATGATTTCCTGTTAAATGATTAGCACAAGTGGTCAGAAGTGTGCTTAGCAGAGAGAAGAGAAAATATTATAGGATGGAGTAGAACCCAAGAAGGTATACCCAGAACATCCTACCCTTCCCCTTTGTTTCTCTTCTCTTCCTCTTCTTTCTTCTCTCTTAGTACCTTTTTGTCTGTCTCCCCTTTATCAGGGGTTGAACTTAGATTATAACGTGTTAGATAGATGTGTTACTACTGAGCTGTATCCCAGTCCTGGAGAAGTCTTTCTAAAATGGCATTCTGATGACCCAATGATGCCCTCCTACCCCATTCTTTTTTTTTTTTTTTTTTTTTTTTTTGGTTTTTCAAGACAGGATTTCTCTGTGTAGCTTTGCGCCTTTCCTGGAACTCACTCTGTAGACCAAGCTGGCCTCAAACTCACAGAGATCTGCCTGGCTCTGCCTCCTGAGTGCTGGGATTAAAGGCGTGTGCCACCACCGCCCCCCGGCCCCTACCCCATCCTTTAGAGTACTTCCAGTGACTGCTTTTCTTGGCCCTGCCACTTAATTCCTCTTGATGATTGTTCTACTCACACTGTCTGTCTTAAACTTCTACTTTGTGTACTCCACAGTTTTGTCTTATGATGGCCCTTTCTGGAGCGTTTGACCTTTTTGACTTTTTGTGTTGCCTTGTTTGTTCTCACTCAGAGATTTGTCTAAGCCATCCCTTGAACTTAATATCCAGCTTCAGTGCTTCCCAGGGACTTTTTGCACTGACTTATTTTAACTGCTGTCATTCTCCAGTGATTTTCCCCTCAGAAGACTTAAGCTCCGTCAAGGGTTAGGGCCCCATTAGGTATTTCACAGGCTGCTCAGGACAGTGCCCAAGGTCTAATAAAGCATGGTGAGATTCTCCAAACTGAAGTATTTGAAATAGGACTAGAAGGTTCTTGTATTTCTCTAACTCCATCTCCAGTTGCTATGGTTGGAATATGATTTTAGTGTTTCCCAGAGGTCCATGCGACTAGAGTCTTGGTTTCCAGCTGTAGTGGAGTTGGCATAACCTCTATGCGAGTCCTAATGGGAGATCCTTAGGTCACTGAAAGCATGATATCATTCTTGTTTGATCCCTTGGTAGTTCTCAAGAAAGAGCAAGACTACCTCCACTCTCATTCTCACTTTTGGCTGAAGATGCTGTTGCTGGCTCCTATATGTGTGTCTGTCATGATAGCTGCCCTCTGTGATCCTTACCAAAGGACAGATGAAGCTACTTGATCTTGAGCTTTAAATCTCTAAATCTATGAGGTAAATAAGTATCATTTCTTCATACATATTCTGCTTGAATGTTTCATTGCCATTTCAAAAGGCTGACAAGGACACCGTCTTTGAATGAGTATCAAAGACCGTGCTTCTTTGTATCACCCCATGACCTCTGTCAGATTAGTATTTCAACTGCTTGAAGATTGGAATGTTTACTTAACTTGAAATAAATTGCTATCTGGGCATGGTGGCTCATGCCTATAATACCATCTGTTAAGAAGTTGAGGCAGGGAGATCATCATAGCTTTAGGTCAGTCTGGGCTAGTAAATGATGCTCTTTCTTAAAAACAAAAATGAATAAAAACATCATTTGTCCAGTCAATCGAGGAAGACAAATATAAATTCAGATCTATTTGGTCTTAGAGGTATATTTTGGAGAATCTTTATATGTTTAAAATTTTAGTAATATTTATTTCTATAACAGTACCTAAAATTTAAGTTATTTGTTGCTAAGAACTTTGTGTGGATTGACTCATCAATGTAAACACCAGTGCTACAAAATACATGCTATAAGTAGGCACATCTCACAGATGATGAAACACGCTCACAGAATCTGATCAAAATCATCCAGTAAGGGGACCTTAGGAGCTGACATTGAGTCTGATGTTAAGGACTTGGGCTTGATGGAGATGGGTCAATTGCTCAAACTCTCTTAGGTCAGCTGCTAGGATTCCAGCCATGATATTTCCACTTTGTGCAATTTCTGATAGGTTACTTCACCTCTCAGAACATCCATGTCTCTATTTGCGGTTTTGAGGATCAGTTACAAACTCTTCAACACAAACTCTGGTATAGATTACGTACATAGTAAACACTCTGCTAATTTCCTGTTATGAATCATTATTACTGTTAAATACTCTGATTTCTTACACCATCGGCTCTTTGTTGCTTCTTTGACACATCATAATACTTTTCTTTTCTTGGTGGCTTTGTTATTTGATAAAATTTTAAGTGAAATTTGATGAAAAATGCTCCAAGGACTGAGAACCTGCAAGCATCATTACTCAATTTTGTGGTCAATCACATTTCAAGTGAGATTTCAGAGACCTTGAATTTTAGTCACAGAGATGGAGAGTGAAAAATGTGTCTTTTCCAATTAGAGAATGTATCAACAAGTCTCCAGGAAGCCTTAGAAAGAATCTGGACAGTAGCTGCAGGTGGAGGGAACTGAGCAAGGGCTGGTGTCTTGCTTCCCCACAATTGAATTTTTCACCGGTGGTAATAGAATATTCAGGTAGCTTCATCATCTTGTCTGTGACAATTTCAGCACCAGTCTTCCCTAATTCCTGATTTAACTTAATGAAATGTGTTCTGAATCTTTCTGCTTTGTATCAGAACTATGCATACCACATCAATACAAACCACATAAAGTGGAAAAGTTCCAATTCAAAATTAGCCTGCATTGTCTATAAAGGCCTATAACATAATATTAGGCTTTAAGTGGATTTCATACTTGTTTTATTGTAGGATATTGAAAATTGTTCCACATTAATTGGTGAAGCCTCTTGAATTTGATACAATTAAAACATCTAGGACAGAGACCTGTTAGAGTTCTGCTTTTCTCTGATACTGAACATCTGTCTAAGTTCCTTGCTCTTCCGGGAATCAGTGTTCTCACACGTAAATGAGTGATGTGGACACGACAGCAGCCCAGCAAACTAGAATTTTTATATTAAACCCAATCCACTACCACTGGTCTAATACTGCACCACTGCCGTGATGTGCTGTTCTCATTTGTGCTTATGTAGTCTATGACTCCGCTTACTTACATGGGCAGAGTTAAAGTGTTTCAACATGAGGCATGATTAATTCATTAAACTCTTGTTGAAAGAAAGCATGCCTTGCTACATTACCAGAACACATGGATTTAGGCAATCACTTCTTCTCAACCACCCTAGTAGCTGGGTTACAGACCTCATCACTGGACTCAACACAATGCCTGAAGTTGTTACAAACTTCCGATCTATAGAAAACATTTTGTTGATCCTTGAACTTGATGATCTCTAAAATAATTTCTTCTTCCAAGTTAGACCTACTGCCTGCCTGCTGGGTGACCTTGGGCCAGTCCTTTAACTGTTTTGAGATCTCAGTGTTTTCATCTTTTCCAGCAAGGATGAGTAAAGAGTCTTCCATGCGCTCATTGTATTAATAGAGGACATAGAGTGATCCGAGTACATGGCAGAGGCACAAAGCTGTTGTCACCCTAACACTGCCATCATCTTCTATTTCATTAAAAAACAAAGAATGTCTCTAAAGTCACATACAACCCACACAATTTTATTCTTAAATGATTCAGGGCTCCTATCTCATGGTCAACTTCAGACAACCATCAAGAATCTCTAGGACCAGGTAAGAAAATGCCATTTTCAGTGTCAGTACTTCCTCCTCTTGAACTTTCCAAGTTCTTCCCATCAGTATGTAAGAACTGAAATGAAATTTGGTGGTCCATGAAAACAGAAACCTTCTGTGGAGTCTGCACAAATAAGGCAGAAGAGAATTGTTTTAAACCCAATGAGGTATCTAGTTAAGATATAAAGAAAAAGAAAAATATAAAGATATAAATTTGAACAAGAAAACAATATGTTGATAAGACTCATGCACTGATAGTAAACCCATAACCTGTGCAGACAGAGCTGAACACTACCTGAAGAATTCTGCCATATCTTTGCTTGTTCCGTGTGTAGCAGTTTTCAGCACATCCACTTATTATTCATTGTCTGCCAACACAGCAATGAGCAGAGAGACCCTTGGCTCTGTTTTAGCTTCTTGACCAAACATAGCTAAGGATCTTCAGAGGTGAAGTCCGTTCCCGGAGACAGACACTTAGACATGTGGGTCTGAGGTTTGTAGAAAGACTAAGTCTGCTCTGGGAGCTCATTTCTACTCCCAAGGAGAAAATTGAATCCTCCTACCTCTTCCATTGCAGATGAACTGCTAAATGCTAGTCAATGCTCACCTTCAAAGCCAGGTTTCATCTACCCATGGAAAACCACTTTTTACATCACTGTAGCTGCCTAAAGGCGGTCTTTGTGAACAACAATGTCCAATCCATGATTTCATCTCAGTGTTACTCAGTACAAAGCAGCAATAGGATGGGTTCTGTTAAGGTGAGTGTTAGCATTGACACTGAGGTTTCAAGTCTCATGACATTTGAAGTGCTTTGAACCCCTGGGAGTACCATTGGTGGCAAAGGAAGCCTGCAGTTGCTTATCTTATCAAAGGGAAAGTGAGAATTGAGACAAAGAGGCCAGGCAATTGAGACTCCAGGGGGCAATCAGGCTTATGTTCCTGACTTTCACTGCTGTGTTCAATTTTAATCAGACAAAACAAGTTCTTCAAATGTGAGTCAATATCATTATTTTCTTAATAGCTTTTTAAGTTATTTTTTTTCCTTTGTTCTCATAGCTTATCTTATTCAATGTCATGTTAAGCCACGGTTTTGTTTTTAAGAAATTTATTTATGTAGGCAGCTCATCTCATAGAGGCAAAGAACGTTGCTGTGAGTAGATTTTGGATCTCTCTACATACACATGTATGTAATATGCTTATTTGGAATTTTTTGATTTTGAGATAGAGTCTTACATAGCCCAGGCTGACCTTGAAAGTGCCATTTAGGCAAAGATGACCTTGAACTTCTGATTGTCCCTCCTGCTGCCAGTTCCTGCATTACAGACTCATGCCAACACACCTGATTGTATGTGGTGCTGGGGATAAAAAGCAGGGCTTTGGATATGCTAATCAAGCACTCTGACAACTGAGATCCATCCCAAGCCTCCTTATATAGAATTTTATTTTCTGTGATTTTTCCCAATAAAAAGAGACCAGAGATGATCAATCCATATATATCAATCTAACAAGTGAACTTCTTTTGTCTTGTCTTGGTTTTGTTATGAATATTTTATCAAATTTTTTTGTCCTCTTCCATTACCATCAATCTACATGATGACTAATGGTCAGACACAAGGCCCTAAAGACACAGTGAAAACAAAACAAATAAGCCCAGAAATGTGCTACCATTTAATGTCTACCGAGTTAGGCGATTGTTTTTCTTATTGATTCTGATGATAGCTTTTTGATTGAAAAATTAATTTGTTCACTTACAAAACCAGTTTTTTATTATGGCCTATCCTGGGTCTGACATTGTCCTAATTGTTAAGGTTACAGTAACACATCCATTCAGTGTCCTCAGAGATTTGACAAAGTAGAAGGAAAGGAAATTGAGTTAGATACTTTCTTACTGAAGGAAAGAGACTCAAAACTGAAGTACTGAGGGTTTTTTTCCAAGTGATTTCTGAACGACAGGGGTAACCTAAGTTGATTCAATGCCTCCTCCCCTCCCTTTTCCTAGCCTCCACCCTTACACATGCAGACATTCTCTCATCTCTTTTCAATAGTGGATTCTCTCACGGTATCATAAAAGCATTATTCCTATAGCTTCTACCATAAGACTTTTATAATTTTAGCTTATAATTTTACTCCTAAAAACACCATAGATTGGAGTTAATGAGGGAGAAAGACTCCTAGGTTATACTACTTTCAAATTTGAGCAAATCTGACTTTTCTCACATGAGCTTAAATTAGAAAGAGAGGAGTGGCGTGTGTTGGGGGCAACTAACAAAGGTGTGTGTAGAGCTCTACTCTAGAACTTGGCCTTGAGATTGAGGCATCTGTTTATGTGCTCCTCTTTACTCTCTATCCCCAGGATTTTCTCTTGAACAACTAAGGGACCAGAAGAATATCCCCATCTTTCAAGTTTCATATCTAGCCTGAGATTCATATTCCAGAATGTTTTGGCTATTGCCTTAACCCCATCAGCCGTTACAACGCTCTCTTGTTCAGAATGTTAGGAGTAGTAAACCTAACCTGGGGAGGTATCACTGCTTTCAAGAATTTTCCTCCTCAGCTTGCATACCATAGGCCAATGACAACTTGAGTATTATTTTTATATATGTTATGAACAAAGAAGTTTTACAATATATCATATCATATTTTTTGACAGTTGGATGTGCAATGTTGGTACAAAGCTGGGACAATTAGAGTCTTGAATATGGGCCATGATTGCAATTTCTTAGACTGGACTCAAGGTTCCTACAGACAAATGTATTCAGGTAACTAGGTCTAAAACTTGTTGGACATGATTACTAACCCAATTTCCCCTTGTATTCTCTTAAGCAATTCTAGAAAAAAATGTATAGAAGTCATTATCTCAATTATACTTCAGCTAACTTTACAGATAATTATAATGCCAGAGAAAACATAAGTTGGGTGGTAGCTATAATCTTCTGACCAAAGACCTCAGTCCCAGGGCAGATCCTAGGATGTGTCATAATGCAGGCATTCTTTTCTTTTTCGTTTTACTCCAAGTCACAGAAAAATCTGATTACTATTACTGTTTCTGTCTGGGGAAGCTTCAGCTGGGATTTGGGTGGCTCTAGTTTTTCTATCATGATACAAAGAGTAAAGTATAAGTCTCTTTGAGGGTGGCCTTGCCCCTACAGTGGGCAGATCATGGTGACAATTTCATCTTTCCATGACCTCTGGAAGCTGTTATTAGAAAGTTTTTTTTTTTAACCAGTCATTTTTTTTTGTGTGTGTGATATCTAAGAGGAGATAAAGTAGGGCAATTTTTAAAGTTTTTTTTTTAATTTTTTTTTGCTTTTGTGGATTGTGACCATTAATACCTGGAGTAAATGTTACCTTATGCCCTGAGCGAATTGCATCTGAACATGGTACTTGTAGCTTCCTGTCCTTTGCTCTCCTTCACAGAGCAGAGCCCGAGGCCTGAGGCTAACAGGTCAAAAGAAAAGAATGGATGGAATTAATCCTGAAATACCTAAAGCTTCTGACACAGATAGTTTTTTAATGTTTGAAAACTCCAAATCTTAGTATTTGCAGCTTTTGCTGAATCCATCCCCAAAATGTAGCTGGCTTGGATAGATGATTGAATTAAATAACTTGGCAATTTATTTCAAAAGTTACAGTTACAGGAATAAATTTCAAAGATATAAATAAAGCTAAACTAAATATATATAATGTAATATATAATAATATAATATATACATATAGTTATACACACATACATATGTTTAGACTTGCATAAAAATCTCAAAATTGCCAACGAAAGACTCAATGACTATACTTTAGTTATATGCAAACCACAAGACTTTGTCAACATGAGAAACTGCATCACTAATGACAAGAAGAAAATACCTGGTCCAAACGTGAAGCTAGACTGGCTTGATTTTGTTTGAAAGTATGAGTCAAAGACCTTGAACAACAACAACAAATTTTGAGAATTTTAATAACCTAAGCACATACAAAGCACAAATGGGAAAAAATTATAATCTTTCATGAAGTCATCACGGGACAATTGTTTGCAAATTGGTTTCTGAAGGGCTTAGAAATGTTGCTTTCTGATTTGAGTCTTTCAGGAGGGGACACTTGGTTACTAATTTGGGGTAATTGTGAACATTTCTTCATGGTGTCTGCTTTAATGGGCAGTTTCTGAAGGTCCACTCTAGTTATACAAACTGGACTTTGCCTAACAGGTATTGGACTCTTCCCTGAAGACCCAATGTTGTGGGATCCACGCTCCTCACCATAAGTGTTTTGTATTCAGTTCTATTTTCCCTTCTCAAAGAGACAGCTTTGACACCAGTCTCTCCAAGCTCTTCTGGTCACCCCCATGTAGGACTCCATCTTTCTTTTTCACAGCATTTCCCCCAGTGTTTTGTCTTGATTCTCTCTCAAGGAAGGTGGTGAGTGGAAGGTCCTGGGGAGCGCATGGGGTGGAGATGGGTGAACACAGTCCCTAGGGCTAAGATGTTGTTCACATGGCTTTGGAGAGTCGGTACAGCTGTTTGCTCATCTGTGAAATGGAGATTTTAAAAAAGGAAGCTTCTTTCGGGGTTTTGAGGATTAAATGATATAAAAAATGCACATAGAATTCTTGGCCCTGTGCCTGGGAAAGAACCAGAACTTGAGAGAGGAGAGCTAAGACGCAGGCCGCTGCTCTCCTGCATTACCCACTTTGTTCCATGACCTTCACGCTACTTGCCTTGTTCCTAGCTCTGTCTTTGTTTATTCTTTAACCCCTACCCTAGTCTCACAAGTTGGACCCAATCATAGGCTCTCTGGACGTGGCAACAGGAAATAGTTCGTGTCCATCATTTGGTAAAAATCTTCCATTCTGAAGAAAACTGTCAGGGAAAGAAACACAAAGCTCCTCAATCAAGAAGTACATTCTTTTTTTTTTGTTGTTGTTTTTTGTTTTTTGTTTTTTGTTTTTTCGAGACAGAGTTTCTCTGTGTAGCTTTGCACCTTTTCCTGGAACTCACTTGCTAGCCCAGGCTGGCCTCGAACTCACAGAGATCCGCCTGGCTCTGCCTCCCGAGTGCTGGGATTAAAGGCGTGTGCCACCATTGCCCGACAAGTCCCTGGCGCAGGTGGACCTTTTGGAATGATGGCTGACTCCATGTATGTGAGGGCTTCTCTTGCGACCCAAGCCAATAGGAGTGTACTTCCTTCTGTCCAATCCCTAGTCACTTCCTCAAATGTCCACACACTCTCCCCAACCTACTGGCACCAGATATTTTTTTTCTCAGACGTGGGTCACTGAGAAGATAGGCTTAATATTAAAGGTTCGTGCCTAGGGGCTGGGCTAGGCAAAGCCTGTCCTATAGTCCTGAGGTAGGTGAGTAAAAACACTGCTAAAATTGTCTTACAAATTTCCTAGGGAATCTCTCAGTTTACCTTCTAACATCTTTTCTCTTTAACTCTGCTCAGCTGAACTTATTGCTGACGCTTTCAAAAGGCTGCAGGCATGGCAGACATGTACATAGAGGGGGACCCCGGAATACACACATTTTTGAACATGTAGGGCCAACAAGAAATCTTCCCTTTTATCTTCTGAGGTTCACAGGGATGACAAGTGACAAAACAGGAGAGGAGACACAAATGTGTCACACTCTGCACAAGCACAGGAGCCGTGCACAGTCTGAGATTTTAAAGAAGTCCAATAGTTCGGGTTAAACACCTCTTCATAAGACAGGCAGTGGGGATGAAGGCAATTTTGAAGAAGATAGTAAATTAATTTTAGGAAGATGTCATTGGTGGCTTGGAAAGGATACAATGATGTGGAACAAAAGCCTGTCTGGCTTTAGAATGGGAAACGGTTTGTAAGTTATTCTTTGTGGAATATCAAACAGGACCAAAATAGAGGGCAGCGGCATATGACAAGATTCTGTCCAGGTGTGTTAACAGCCATCCTCTCTTCCTCATTGGAGTTTAGTCTTGTCTGTTTAATGAAATTTTGGGAAGAAGGATGAAGGAAATCTTGTTTGTTTTTGTCAGATCTGGGAACTACAGAGAAATTTTTTTCCCTGTGTTGGGAGGACATGAAAGGGAAATTCAGAGGTAGTTCTATGTGTATCGTGTGTGTGTGTGTGTGTGTGTGTGTGTGTGTGTGTGTGTGTGTGTGTGGCATGTGCACATGCATGCCAGCTCCAGGGATTCTCCTCAGCAGCCAGCTTTTTGCTGTGGTGGTGCTGGGGCAGAGCACGGGTCCACACACTTGAATGATGAACACTTTACTAAATGAACTATGTCCTCAGTGATGTCTTAGCATTCAAGGCATTTCAGCAGGCCAAAGTGTTAGTTATTAAAAGTCATTTTCTGAGGCTTAAATGCCTTCTTCCTGATGCAACATAAGCTCTCAGCATGGTGGACCAGCAAAACTGCCAACCTTCTTGAGTTCCATGCTTGGGGTTGGACAGAGACACAGAAGTGGGGATTACTGAGCTGTGGGTTTCCTGGGCTATCCCAAGTAAGTCTCTTGCTACAGTCCCAGAAGACCTGCCCTGTACTCACGCCTGTGCTCTGCTGTCTTGATCTTTTGGGTGGAAACCTAGGAGTTGAGGCACTCACGGTAGCACCCATAGGTAAATTTATTTGAATCTAATGGAAGCTTTCCTGGAGTCCCTACCCTGAGATTTGGAGCAGGGGGTTTTAAAGTAAGTAATAATCAGAGAAGGAAAAGGTGGCTTTGCCTGTCACATTCCAAGTTGAGCTTTGGTATGAAACCTTCCCATCCAACAGACTAGTAGCACAGGGATGATGAATACGGTGTGGAGGCTGGACACTCCTGGACAGAGACCCAAGAATGAAGACCTAGAGCCAGGTAGGATCCTGGATTCATTCAGGACCAGAAATTCAATGCATATAACACAGTCTTTGCATCACAAGACCAATTGTAGCATAATAAATTACAAACCATTCACACCCTTAGTTACACCCGAAGCTTCCAGAAATGTCCAGGGTTAACTTTTCATTTGCTTAAACTATCACTGTGGTTTAAAATAAAATAAAAAAGTCCCTTTTGATATTGAGTCTTATCGTAGACAATGGTTTGAAATAAAACAGCACAGCTGGTCCTTGACCCGAATCTACTTTTGAACAGTCATACTGAATTCCTGAAAGTGGAGACTGAGAAGCTTCCAGATTTAGCTTTTGCTCTTGAACCTGGAACAGTAAGACTTCACCATAGCTATTAATGTATAACTTCTCATAAAATGACATTGTATCACTTTAAGGTCTTATCTAAGGAACTAAAAGCCCTTTGTACCTTGCTCCTATGCTTTTTTGGCATTCTGACATCTCCGAGAGGAACAATTGTTCAATATGTAAAGTCTAAACGACTCTTTTTATTGAATAAAGTATTGTGTTATTGAATGAATCGCAAAGCACAGTCTCCTTTGCACATTAACTTTGAATCTGCTGCTTAGAGCGAAATCCTGATTTTTCTTTCAGATGCTAATAGCATACTGTCCAGGCGAGGCAAGGTTATTCTCTAAAAGGAATTGGTAAGAATTGGTTTGCTTTCATTATTTATCTGCTTAATAATGGTTTCTTAGAGTCACAGGATAAACTTTGTTCCTTATTGTCCATTATGGTAATTTAATCTCAGCTGGTGCTTTTTCCATCTTTGGTAAGTTAATGTTGGTGATATTAAGTAAGATATTACCAGTTGTTACTATAGGACAATTAAGTGAAAAGTATACTCCTCTGATGACTCATGTTGTGTCAATTTTTAATAAAGAAAATGAAATGGATATATTAAATTAATATTATTAAAAATATTAGCACTTTTCTAATATATTTTCCAAGTGATTTAATATCGTGGAGAGATTGGGAGACTGAGAGCAGACAGAGTTAGTTATGTAAGTGCTTCAGAAGGCCTTATGTCTAGCTGTCTCAGAAGGGTCATCTTGTGTGAGTCACTGTTGTAATGGTATTTGCTCCTCCCATGACCTTGAGCTATATGGCCTGAAAGAGGCGGTGCTTCTTGTCATTGTAGTGACCTCTTAAAAGAAAAGGGAGAAGGGTCACAAGGCCCCCTTCTCCCTGCTTCCTGCTTCCTGGTTTGATCCAACTGCTAGATGGATTCCTCCCAGTAAGATCAGAGGACAACTTCAGCTGTCTACTCGGGTCTGTATTCGTGAGTGTGTTTCCTCAATTTATATCCTAAAATTCCCTAATACTCCTTAAGCAGACTCTCATGGATTTCTCACTTTATCTTGTCCCAGTGGGATAGCAGGGAGAAACCCAAGGTCATGGGTGGAGCAAATACCACTACATACTGTAATATTTGCAATCTCCCTTTCCCCACTTGTAAAACATGGCTGGAACTTCAACAGTGTCAACATCAGAAGTAGCTGTGATATGAAGGCAATGAGAACAGTTTGGTGAGTGTGCACTGTTCACTCTACAAGACCACACACACATGCAAATTAACATTGTCACGTGAACAACAAGTTAATTTTCAAGGTTCCAATTGACAATTTCTGAAAACACAGTTTGGAAGAGTGGAGGTAGAGTCCAGAAATTGCAGCTTAATAATCAGCTCATGTGGCTGACTGTATCCTGGCTGCATACAGTCTGTCTGGTGGGGGGAAAAGACAGGGTGACTGGAGCCTAATTATCTCCATGACCTACCTATATAGCCATGATAATGACATTCTATACAATGTGTTCATTTAAGTATAACTCAGGCTTGAAGCTCCAAATACTTGAAAGTCTGTTGAAAGGCCCTTTTCTGATGTTCCCTTTCCTTTCAGGGTCATGATGCCACTGTATTCCTAGCCTCTCAGGAAACCGTAGAAGATGCAAGTGGAGACCACCTTAGACATGCCTTTTCCACTTCCCTGCTTTATGTCTTGATTCCATGCGGATGTTGACTAGTGAGACAGAACACACCATTCTATTGACAATGAAACCTGGAATCCAGTCATAACTATGACAATGGGATGCAGTTTCCCATCTATGCCTTCAGTGGAGACAATGCTTATCCACACTAGTGGACCCTTAGCCTCTTTACTCAGTCTACTGAGTCTAAGTGTCTTAGGAGTAGAAGTGACTTAATATTCTAGTCTACTTATCTTTTAAAAATCTTCCTATGTGTACATATGATGTGCATATGTGTGCTCATGTGCACATGTTCTTGTGGGCATGTGCACTCCACAGTGTTCATGTGGTGATCATATGACAACTTCAGGTGTCAGCCCTTGGCTTCCACATGACTTGAGATAAGGTCTCATGTTATTCCTTGCTGTGTATACCTGGCTAGATTACCACGAGCCTTCATAGATTCTCCTGTCTCTGTTGAAACTCTAATATTGCAGATATGTGCTGTTGGGTTTGGCCATCCAAATCCAACCCCTCATGCTTGCACAGAAAGCATGATAACTATTGAACCACCTCTGCAACTCCAGTATATTATTTTAACAGCTAGAAAAATCAGGGAGGGGGTGTTCAAAGAAATTACGTGACTCATCTAGTCATATATTTAGTAGGCTTCTGGAGTTCCTAATTCCTAGGTCGACTCATTCTAACATACCTCTCTGCCAGCTAGGATCAGATTGTAAATGAATTTCTAAGTGGTCTTACTAAATAAAAAAACACGGGCCAGAAATATGGGTGAAAATCTGACAGAGATCAGAGGAATTGGAACAGGCACTAGCTAACCTTACCTCACCAGGCCACAGCTTTCAGAGTGTGAGCTACTTCCTGTCAAACCTGCACCTTTATTGCCTTGCTGTTCTGCCCTCTCATTGGCTATCTTAGCCCAGCTATCTCACTTTCTTGCCACTGCCTGTCTGTACAGACCTCCAGGTCTCTATGGTTGGTACTGGGACTAAAGGCATGTGTTACCATGCTTGGCTCTGTTCCCTAGTATGGCCTTGAACACACAGAGATCCAGATGGATTAAGGGTGTGTGCTAACATTGCATGACTTCTGTTTGTACTAATAGTGGCTGACATTTATCCTCTGATCTTCAGGTAAATTTTATTGGGAGATACAGATAAATAATGACATCAGATAGTCATTTCATGCATGTTTATAGCCAATATACATATTTATTGACCTTAAATATTAGAAGGAAATCACAAACAAGTATAATTAGTATAAGAACCATGGCACTAGCTACTATTTTTCCCCCCAGAATAAGATCAAACCTAAACCAATGTCTTTTTGTCCTCTACTGTGTCATTAACTTCAGGCCATGGCTATTATTGGATTCCAATTTTCCATTGGTAATACAACATTTTGTTGTGTCTTACTAGCTAAGAAAGCAGTGTTCATGCTACTAGAACTGAATATGAAAATATAATTTTGATAAATTTGTGCTGGCTAGCCAAACCAATTCTACTGCTGTCCAAAATATCACAAAGAATATGATTGAATGTTTTCATACTTTAGAAAGCATTGCAAGAAACTTTTTCTGTGTTGATATTTTGCCTGTAGTGTTTTGTGATGTTAATTTAAAATAATTGGTTCTTCTTTTGAAGGACTGCATAGTGTGATGATTAATTTTATGGGCCAACTTGACTGGGCTAAAGATATAAAGAAAGCTGATGGAAGATTATTTCTGGGTTTGTCTGGGCTGATGTTTCTGGAAGAGTATTTGCATCAGTGGACAATAAAGAATACACATTCTCACCCGTGAAGGCTTGCATCTACTTCATTGAAGGCATGTATAAAAAGAAGCAGGAATGATGAATTCTTTCTCTTCTTATTCCACGAGATATATCTGTTCCTGTCCTTAAACATCAGAGCTCCTGGATTGAACTTTGGGATTTACAACACCACTGTCCCCTGCTGCCACCATTCATTCCTTAGTACCATGATCAGACCTTTAGTCTCACATTGAGAGTTATCATCAGATCCTTAGGGAGCCTCAGTCTTTTAGACTTCAGCTGATTTTGAATAGTTCTCCAGTTTATAGATGGCATGTCATAAAATTTCTTACCCTCCTTAATGACATAAGCCAATTCCCACAATATGTATCTTTCATCTATATAGACATATATCTGAGTAATTCTTTATTTGTGCAGAACCTTGGTTGATGTACATAGTTTCATAATTCTCAATGGCATTTAAGAAATGCCAGAATCTGAGTGTCTTCATTTCTTTGTAATTCAGATCAATACATTATTAATCATTTGCTTTGTTATACTAAAGCCTAATAATTATTAGCAAACAATAGTGAAACATGAAACAAATTAGTTTTTTCTTGCCATATATTACAGTAATAGAAGCTCAAGTATCAAGACAAGAAAAAAACATCAGGAAGATAGAACCAGCTATCACAGACTGTTTGAGAAAGGAAAACAGGGTGTTCTAAACAAGTGTATAAAAGGAAGAATTGTCCATGATAATATCTCAAGCTAGAAATAAGAAGTCCTGGTTTAGGTAAATATTTAGATGCCAAGTGGTGTAGTGACTAGTCTTAGGAATTATTGTTCTCACAACAATGGCCAGCAAAGCATGATAACCTAAGGGTGCAGTCATGGCAAGCATACTTTCACAGAAAACAATATCTCTCTAACTGGACATAAGACCCACTCATCAAAAGGGAAACTATGCCTGGTATTGGAAGCCTAGTCAATTACCCAGGGCTAGTGAAGTCATGGATGTTGTGGAATAATGTTTTTCTACACTACAAAGATGTGCTGCTCTCATTGGTTTAATAAAGAGCTAAATGGCCAATAGTTAGACAGGAAAAGGTTAGCTGGGACTTGTGGACAGGAAGAGAGCCTAGGGATGAAGGAGGGCCCAGTCTTCAGGAGATGCAGGGAGAAACAGAATGAGCATGGTGTTCTGAGGAAAGGTAATGAGCCATGTGGTAGAATATAGATAAGAAATATGGGTTTATTTAAGTTGTATGAGCTAGTTAATAACAAGCCTAAGCTATTAGCTGAACATTTATAATTAATAATAAGTCTCTGTGTGGTTATTTGGGAGCTGGCTGGTGGGATAGAAAATTCTGCCTACACATGGATCTTGGAGGAGAACTAACAATAACCACTTTATTAAACTAGCATAATCCCTAACTATAATCTAAATAATTTGTCCTTATATACACAGATAAAAGTAATCCTCACACCTCATCAATAAAACTTCTCAACATCACAGATGGAGACTATCACAGAAACCCACAAAGAAAATGCATAGCTGTGGAGCCCAGTATGAATAGATACATCTACAATACAACTCCATACCTTTGGCTCCAGAAACATTGCAGAAAGATTGTAAGAGCTAGAGGGTCAGGGAATTTGATGTGAAACTGCATCTTCTATTGATACCAGAAGCTACAAACCATAAAGTCTCACCAACACGATTGCTTAAACATGAGGTTAACAAAGACAACAATAGACGTGCCAAAGGACATGCCAAAGGGGGAAAAGTCATGGGATCTCAACTTTACACACATAACTACAGGCAGCTAAAAGAATGCTGAGTGGGAGAAATAGTTTTCTCTAGGGAAAGGCACAACTACTGGTTATCTAATATCAATGGTCAGGCCTGAAAACGTACATACAAGTAATATTATACAAACTGAGCATGTTGCATTTAGAAACTTGCGTGTGTGTGTATGTGTGCATACTTAATAACAACTAGTGAAAAAGGTCATGAATTTAAAAAAGAGCAAGGAAGGTTCTATGGGAAGATTTAAAGGGGGAAAAGGGAATGTGGAAATGATGCAATTATAATCTCAAAAATAAAAATAAAATATAATACATGTTAAAATAGGAATCATTGTTCACAAGCAGCAAAATCCCAGAAGAAAACCCAAGGACAGCAATGATGTGTAACTTTGGGGAACTTGGAAAACTATTTGGAATCCTGAATGCCTCAATCCATGAATCAGAGTTCCTAGAATAACTCAGATTTTGAGGAGAGAGTCAAGGCTGACACAGATCAACTGATCACCACCAAGAGGCCTGAGGCTGGGTGGACATCTCAGTTTTAATAACCAAACTAGAAAGAGAAAAGAGAGTTTACTTCATGTAGACTCCACCAGTAAGATTTAAGAAAGTGCTTCAACACAATACACCAAATAAGCACACTGATAATAATATCAGGTTTGCTGAAGCATGGCTGTCACACCCCTTTAGCTTCAAAGAAACACAAGCATAGAAATAAATTAGGAAGGTTAAATTATTGGATTTATAAAGATAAAAGATTTTGCATATTACTTGTTTACATGTAATTTTCTTTATTATCCTTTGAGATCCTGGTTTATATTTATAAATCAAAAGCAATCTCTAGCTCTGGTGAAAAATGTAATTAAAATGTAGTCTGTTGCATGTATTTATTGGAATAGATAATTTCAGGCAAGTGATTTTGATTAAAAATTTTGATGATTATAGCTATATACATTGAGGAAAAGGAGGAAATAAACTTTGTAAAAAGCCAAATGGGTAAGAGTTTGAGATCTCTTTGAGCTGGAAATACTCAGGCACAAAGAGGATACTTTTGTACCCAGTCTGTTTTTGTCAGAAATGTTGACCAAATATGTCCTGGAAGAGAAAAGTGCCGGATTTTATCTTGTCTTTGTCTTCCCAGGAAGCACCAGGGTTGTTGTTGAGTCTCATAGGTCGACTTAAAGTATGAAGACAGGACAAGCTCCTTCCAATTAATTAATCCCAATGAGCAAAACAAATACAGGGGGAGATGGTGATGGGTACAACAATGTAAAATGATATGGAATATTGACATATAGTTTTGTTTGTAAAGGTTTTATTTTTATAGACTGAAAGAATCCCTGTAAATTAAAAAAAAAGTCTGGAAAACAGAAATACCTCCCTCGACTGCCATCTGTCTACTTTCTACCTTAGTGGACGCATACCTGCTGTATTCTCATGGAAAAACACAGCTTCTGAGCCACAGTTTACTTTTTCCATTGGGTTCAAAATAAAAGGACCAAAAGCATAGATGACTGGACAGACATGAAACAGCTGTTTTGTTTTATTCTATCAAAAGCCACTCTTGGCCCCATGGTTTGGAGACCAATGGTGCTTCCTAGGAAGCAGCCTTAATTTTATGTATTGAACTCAGCAATGGGACTTTATACCTTCTTTCTTCAAAAATCTAATAATCACATAAGGGACATGCTCCAACCTTAAAAATCTCATGCTTTTTCAAATTGCTTTTTTAATGGCATGAGAAAACAGACCTTATAGGTGAATTCATGATTCATTATTAAAACACAGTATCATTCTTTTTTGGCAACAATTTTACTTATTCATGCATGCATTCATTTATTCAGAAATATTTTTTGACTGTGTACAATGAGATATTCATTCAGGTGCTGAGTAAATAGTAGTGAGAAGCACAGTACAAGCAAAGAAAACCCTTCAGTAATAGAGTTCACGTTCTATAGCTGCAAGGCAAGCAATACCAAACACCAACCAGCAGGCAGCACAGGAAATGTGAGAGGTACTTTAGAAGGCACTAAAATGAATGGGGATGCTTGAGATTGGAGATTCCTGGGATCTGGCATGATTGGAGAGTATTGGTAAGAGGACAGAAGGGAGGAAGTCATAGAGACATCTAAGAAGAGCAAACTCTGAAGGGGATGTTTCAGTGTGTTTGAAAGACAGCGAGTTGGCTAATGTTACTGGAATGGAGTTTAGGGCAAGTGGAAAAATAGAAGACTAGGTGAGAAAAATAGGCAGACCTCAGACGTTTTTTACACTGCTCTTGTATATGACAGACCCAGACAACAATGTTGTAGTTGGGGATGCTAATTAGGAGACTGTGGCAACAATCCTCCTCACTGTTGCTTCCTAAAGTGACAGAGGATGCGATTAGCAATGGACGTGGTGAGTTATTGGATAAAGAGTATATTGATAAGCATTTCCTGAGACCATATTGCAGGATGAAATGAGGTTTTGTTACAATCAACTAGAATGCTGTTGTTGACATTAACTAAAACAAGGGAAACTGAATGAAGCTGTTCAGAAAGCAAGACTGTATCAGGGATTATTTGGGGGATATGAGGAGTTTAAAAATCTTCTTTAAATAGATGAATGAGGGTGTAAAGCACTCATTTTAATCTGTACATTTTTAATCCAAGGAGGAGGCCTAGGGCAGTCATAAAAGATGAGATCCATGGAATACCTGGATGATGCTTCAGATAACCATCCAGGAAGCAATCTAAGGTGTGAGTTTAGATAAAGAGAAATGATCCAAGAACTGGGGTACCTTATCACTGAGGATTAAATTGGTACTACAAACAAAATTATGGAGAAATGGCCAGGGAAGTGAAGGTAAATATGGAACCAAGTGATGTTAAATTTTCCAGAAAGAAGGAATGATCCACTTGTTAATTGCCAAATGATAAAAGTAACAATAGATATGATGTGGTGAATTCGGCCATGTATAGTAAGAATTTCTACTTGACAACGATTGTCTTGAAAACCAGATGGCATGCTCATATAGCCTTGTTCAGTCATTCCTGGGATGCAGTTTTCTTAGAATACTGCAATGGAATGTTTTAGGAATGGTTAGACATTTATTTCTGGTCTCATGAGAGAATATTCCCTCAAAATTGAATATTTATTGTAAATTATCTATTTTTAAATTACATTAGTTTTATGATTTTTATGATCTGTACTGTGAATGATAATTCCTGGAAAGAAGCTGTGTCTGCAGATACTGATGGACTGATTGGAACTTCAGTACTGGGGAGAGATTGGAATGTCACAGGTCCAAAGGCTCATTACCTTATCCTGTGCTAATTCTAGCACTCTGGAATAGCCATTTTCTTGCTCACCTTCTTTGTCTGATTAACATTTTGCTAATAGATAGAAACCTTTTGGAATCTGTCAACTTAGCAAAGCTCTGGTTTCCACCAACCCCAAAGCTAAGCATGTCAGTACATAGCAACTGGAGTCTATAGATCCCTCCTCCACTGGCATACTGCCTTTTTGATGTACCCACCAATGTATTTCAAACTTGTTTTATGTCTTGACTTATGTCTTTCTCTGTTCTGTAAAACTATAGAAATTTCATGAAACTGTTTCCACATTGAAGCATGGATTTTGGGATAATCTAAACCAGGCCATGGTCGCTCAAAATGGCTCCTGAATAAACTACCTCTTACTCCCTTTAAGAGGAGAACTGTTATTTTTGTGTCAACAACACCTAATGAAGTCAACTGCTTATATAAAACAAAAAAAATTAAAAAAAAAACCCCATGTGATTGATGAGTTTGACATTTACCTACACAGTTGTGGAACCATCACTGCGATCAAGATAATGAACATATGTGCAGCTAGCAGGTTTCTCCAGTCCCACCCAGGCCCGCGGTCCCACAGCTGCTTATAAAATAATCATTTAGAGGCTTAATATTATTTACAAACTATATGGCCTAAAGCAGGCTTCTTGCTAGCTAGCTCTTTCATCTTAAATTAATCCATCTTAAATCCATCTTAAATTCATCTTAAATTAATCCATTTCTATTAATCTATATTTTACTACATGGGCATGGCGTTACCGGTCTGCTGGCATCTTTCTTCTCCTTTGGCAGCGATTGGCGTCTCTCTCTCTCCTCTCCTTTCTTCTCTCCATATATCTGCTTGGATTTCCCACCTGCCTCTAAGCTGCCTTGCCATAGGTCAATTCTCATAGGTATTTGTAGCATACACTACTCCTGTCCCAGGAACCAATGGATCTCTTATCCCTTGCTATAGCTTAGGCATTTCATTTGTAATATGTTTTTATAGATACTTACCTTCTCCAAGAATTAGATTTTCTTTATGTGTATTTGAATTTCCACCCAATATCACTTCTCTTTCAGTCCAATCAATTTGCCTGAATATTACTTACCATGTTTGCCTGGTGATGACATGTGTATTTGAGCTTTTGTTTCTCTGATAATTTTTTTCCCTTCAACATCTAACTGCTGAAGGATACTTTCACTAGGTATTGAAGTCTAGGTTATTTTTCTCTTAATATTTCCTCAATTCCGTCAGATTTTGTTTGAGGTTTGTATATTAATTCCATTTCTAATTGCTTTAACAAAATACATAACATAAACAGTTTCCAAAGAGAAGGGCTTATTTTGGCTTGCAGTTGGAGGGCATGAACCATCATGGCAGGGAATTCACGGTGGGTGAGCTTAAGCAGTTGGTCACACTGCATCCAGTCAGGAAGCAGAAGGGGTAACGCCTTAAGGTCAACTTCTTTTCTCCTTTGTATTTATTCCGGCATTCCCAGCATTGATACCACCAGCATTTAGGGTGAATATTCCCACCTGAGTTAATCTAATTTATCTACTGCCTCATAGACATACCCAGTGGCTAACCTAATTTAGACAGTCACTCACAGACATGCCAACACTTGTCTCCTAGGTGGTCCTAGATCCTTTGGAGTTGACAGGGAACATTAACTATCATGGTTGGCATCATTTTTGGGAGTCTGTGGTTATCCTGTTTGTTGTTCTCTCCCACAGTGTGTCTTTTTTCTTTATCTGCTATAAATATTTGCTTTACCACTGCATTTCAGCTATTAAATTGAGAAGTGCTTTGTTGAGAATCTTTGGATATTTATCCTGCTTAGTGTTCTTGGAGCTTCTCAGTTCTGTAGTTTTATATTTATTATCAAATTTGAAAATTTTTTTGTCTCTGTTTCGCTACATCTTTTTTTTTTCTGACTCCTTTTGGGACTAAAACTACCTGTGCCAGAAGGTAGTCTTCTTCTTTTTCTTCTTCTTCTTCTTCTTCTTCTTCTTCTTCTTCTTCTTCTTCTTCTTCTTCTTCTTCTTCTTTTGTTTTGATGGTAAGAAATATTTGGCTTTTGTTTATTGAAAATAGATTGTTTTTCATACAATATAGGAAGAGAAGCCGTGCTGAGACGACTGCCTTGATGGGAGCCTGTTACTGCTATCACCTTAGCAGTCCTTCTGGGGGTTGGAGCAATGAGAACAGGCACAGGAATTGTCTCTCTGGTCCTGTCCAACCAACATTACTCTGAACTTCGACTGTCCATAGATGAGGATATTGCCCAATTTGAACAGGGAATTTCTGCCCTCGAGTCATCCCTTTCCTCCTTAGCTGAGGTAGTCTTACAGAACAGGAGAGGCCTGGATCTTCTCTTTTTACAACAGGGTGGCCTTCGTACTGGGCTCTAAGAGGAATGTTACTTCTTTACAGACCACACCGGGGTAGTCAGGGACAGTATAATAAAGGTCAGAAAAGGACTTGAAAAAGAGAAAAAGAAAAGGAGAACAAGAGCTTGGGTGGTTCCAGAATTGGTTTTCCAACTCCCCTTGGCTAACGATCCTTCTTTCCTCCCTCCTAGGACCTGTTGTAGGCCTGCTCCTGGTCCTTGCCTTTGGGCCATGGGCACTTTCCTGGTTCACTCGGTTCATCTGAAGCCAAATAACAGACCTGCCGGCCAGGCAGATCCAGGTTCATTACCACTGCTTTGATATGCAGGACTCCAGGGTTGAAATTTCCCCTGACGAGAGATGCCCCACACAGACCCCTTCACTCAGGGAAGGCTGCACCTGTGTGTGGGAAAAAGGCTCACTCAAGACATGATTGGAGTACAGCTGGGACTGCACAGGCTGGGGACCATGGTACCCCCAAATCCCGAGAGCCTGGATTATATGCCCTGTTGCATAGTGGTTGTGCAGTAGCAGCCTTGTGCTTACCCATTTCCGCTCCCTCAAAAAACTGCACGGTCCATTGATTCCAGCACTATGGGGATGCCTATGGTGCTTGAGTCTGGAGAGACATTCCCTCTCGGACCCTTTTTTCACAACCTTTAGAGGAATAGGGCCTCTGTAATCCTCCATGCAAAGCCTTTTTCAGAGCCCTCCTTTTAGACCATTCGAACCTGGTTTATGTTGGCCCTTAGATTTATTACTAAGAAGGGGGAGATGTCAGGAACAAGGACAGAATCTCTAGTTAGTGGAAAAATACAGACCCCTGATAAGGATAAGACAGGGAACTAGATAATCTTACAGTCAGGTTGCCTAGCAACAGGACATTGAGGCAGAGCCCTTGACCCTTTCACCCTGTAAACATCCTATACAAACATCCTGTTAGCTTGCCCTACCTTATGCAAACAACAGCTTCTTGCTCCCCTCACCCTGCAGGAACTATATAAACCCTCTTGGAGAAAAATAAAGTTGCACCTTGATCAGAATCTAGACTTGGTGTATTTCCTTGTATCTCCTGTCCCTATCATTCCGTCCTTAGGGTGGTCGAGAACCCGTTGAAGCCCTACAGGCGGGGCATATTCTGACCATGGTTTCCTCTCTCCAGCTCCTCCTAGATCCTTCCCATCCACCCACCCACTGTACTCCAGTACTCCACACCTTCTTTTACTGTCTCATTAGATAACCAACAAGCCAATACAAAGCCATAGTATTTTTGGAGGTTTTATTTTTATTTATTTATTTTTTTGGTCTCATAATGTTTTATCTGGACATTTTGCTACCTTACAGATCTTTTGTTTATAATAGTTTTCAATTTTATGTCTTATGGGATTTATTTCTGTGTAAGCAAATGTGCTTGTCTCTGGATCTGTATGTGTTCCTTGTGACATATTTTTAGCTCTTTGAGGGATAGGGAGGTTGAGACAGGGTTTCTTTGTGTAATAGCCCTAGCTGTCATGGAACTTGATTTGTAGAGCAGACTGGCTTCAAACTCAGAGATCCACCTGCCTTTGCCTCCTGAGTGCTGGCTTTTCTTGTGTTCCTTCTCCTGGGACCATTGCCTGGCTCTGCCTATTGTCTATTACAGAAAACAATTGTTTCATGTATTTTGTTAGTTTTCTTTTTGTTTTTTGTTTTTATAATTAATTTATTTATTTTATATCCCAACCACATTTTCCCTTCCCTCCTTTCCTCCTGTTCCCTTCCTGCAATCTCTCCTCTGCCCACCCCCCAACCCACTTCTGTTTCTGTTCCCATGGGTACCAAGAAAGCATGGCATATCAAGTTGTGGTAAGAATAAGTACTTCCCCTTATATTAGGCTGTATGAAGAATTCATTCCCAAGAGCCAGCTAAAGTGTCAGGGACAGCCCTTGCTCCCATTGTTAGGAGTTCTGTAAGTATACCAAGCTACACAACTGTCACATATTTATATGTAGAGGGCCTAGGGTGATCACATGCAAGCTCCCTGGTTGTTGGTTCTGTGAGTCCCTATGAGCCAGTTTAGTTGTTTCTGTGGGTTTTTGGTTTATAGCAAAAAAGCATGGGCAGTAAGCCTATAAGAATGGAAATGAAGATTCCAATAATACCATTAAAAATAAATGGTTGATGTTTAAAAAATAAATTGTTGATGTTTAAATTAAAAATTTACCATTGAAACTGAGATAAATCTCACTACTAAGATAGGTTCTTTAGTGCTTGTATCTTTTTTTAATTAATGAGATTAATTTTGGGGAGAAAGTGTACCTTTACATAAAAATTGTTTTGTGTTTCCATGTAGGACTGTAAGCCATTTTGAGCTAGTTTTTCTGAAAGGTTGATGCATGTGCTTATATTTTGCATGAGAATGCTCATATTTTAGCAGCATTTGTTGGAGAGATTCTTCCTTTTCAACTAGGCTGGCATGCCTACGTTTTCAAAAATCTACTGAATAAGGGTCTCCGATTTTGTTCTTCTCCTTCAATATTGTGTTGCCTATTCTGGACCTTTTGTCTTTCCAGGTACATTTTAGAATCATTTTGCTAAGAGAGGTGGTAAATAAAGAGGGTAGTGGAGTACACGTAATGATAAAGTAGAGGTGGGGATAGCAGACCGACAGAGAAAACGGAAGCCCCTGTACAAGTTGAGAAAGTGCAGAGGAGGGAAAGGGGGAAGAGAAATGAAAAATGAGAACAAAGTACAATGACATGTGTGAGTGACGATGCCACGTTGAAACCCATTACTTCATATGCTAACCTAAATATCATCTAATCAAAACGTTAATATCCATAAACTGATTGGTCAGGCTTTGGATGTGTTGAGAGGATAGACCGAGTTGGGAAGCACTGGCAACAACAGGTCTTCCTGCTTAGCCAACGCAGACTGTCTCTTAATCGACTCAGGTGGCATTTTCTTTGTCATCATCCTCTAGGTTTTGAACCACACATGTTGGTAACAGCAGACCTAAGTATTTCCCTTTTTTCTATATGGTGAACATATGAAAAAATGCATTATGATTTCAAACTCCAATTGTCCATTACAGGGACATGAGAAAATATTTCTGTTTCATGCTCTACCCTTTTATCATGCAACCATTGTATTTGATGGAACATTATTTAAGGAAATTGTTCTTTTTAAATGAATTCTTTGGGATTTTCTACAGAAAATTATTTTATCTGTGAACAAAGACTACTTTACTTCCTTCCTCAATTTACAGATCTTTTATTTTCCTTGCTTGTACCACTGCATCAGCTGAGAAATTGAAAAGAGTGACAGGAACGAATATCTTGTGTAATTCTAAGTACGACAACGGAAGAGTCCACTGCCCTGTTACCAAGTACAAGGTTAATTCTGAATTTCTGATCGACACTCCTTGTTATGTTAAGGAAGCTTCTCTGTTTTCAGCTGAATTTTTTCTTAAGCTTGAATAGCTGTGATATTTTTCAAACACTTTTTTCCTCTCTGATAGGATCATACGATTTTCCTTTTCTAGCCAGTTAATGTGACAGATTTTACTAATTGCTTTCACAAACAAAGTCTTGACTTTTCTCAAGTTGCATGGAAATTAATCCTTGATTTGTTGTCAACTATCTTTTATATTTGAATTTTAAATTGCTTCCCATGTGAAAAACATTAACTTCTTGGTTGTCTTCTGATGATGATACATACTATGGTTTACTTGCAGACAGTCTCTTATATTTGAGATTTTAGTATGAGCATTTGTTTGGGTTTTGAATTTTGAAATATGGTCTCACTATTTAGCCTAGCCTGGCCTTGAACACTTGACCTTCCTGGTGAGTCTCCTGAGTGTTGCATTCCAGACATTTGTCACTATGCCCAGTTTCTGAATTTTAGTTATGTTTTGTTATTTGTTAAAATCATTGATCTTACTGAACATCTTAAATATTTGTATGTTGTCATGTTCATTAATTTTTGTAGAATTAACTTTTAATTTTAGATCCAAAGAAAGAAATTATTTTAAGAATTGAAGTGTTAGAAACTGTATTCCAGAGATGCTCAGTGAGCTTGAATCACATTAGTTCATATCTTTTACAGGTATGCTAATTAATTATTCTAATTTTTATTTTTAATGAACTTAAACTGTGTGTATCTTAGATCTTTAAGTTGTCTACAGTACTGTGAAGGTGGTGGGGAAATTAAACCTGAGTAAGAAACAATGCTTATATCTCAGTGGCTTACATTCTCTTGGAGCATGTGAGGCAATTTGTTTGTGAATTAGCTCGCCTTAACAATTCTAGACTACATATTCAGTATCTTGCCATGTACAATAAACACCCACGATTTTGTCAGTTTATAAAAATGTTGAAAAAAAGGAGAAGTGTGTTAACTACTGAAGAAAATAGTCCTTCCCCAAGGAGGTAAGTGCCTCCTGTGCGGCTATGCAACACAGTTCGGGTCTCTTAGGAAGACTGACTCTAACTAGGTACTTACAAAGAGATGGAGGAGGATGTTTATAATGGCTATCTGTGGCTGGTACGGGGCACTTAGGTTTACTCCCAATGAATGTGCAATGGGCCTGTTATGTGGAAACAACAGAAGAGACATCACTACCTCCATGTTTCAAAACAAAACTTGTTGTCACTTGAGTCCCAGGAGTTAGGAAAGGGTAAAGTCACAGTCATTGTGGTAATATGAGAAACATAAATTACAAACTGTATTATGGAATTATGAGTTAATATAAAGAGCTCCGAAAAATAGAAGCAGTTCCGTGTAAATGACTCTGCCAGCACAGTTTATCAGCTTGTAGTGATAACCAGCTTTACCTGTAAACTGAAATTGCATTGCAGGAATCTCCAACCCATTGAGTTAAATGTATTTCATTTATAACTGCTCAGTGAGCCATGAAAGACCCAGGGGCATTTAGGAGTCAGGAAAGCTGCCTTTCTTCTAGATGTTGTAATTGTAACTACAGTACAAAGAATAAATGATAAATGAGCCCATGATAGATGAGCATGGTATGAATTATATTTAGAAACTCAAATATAAACACATCAGATTATTTTGTGCTGGGATTTTTTTTCCAACCCCAGCCCAGGGAAGGGGGTTTGTTCTCATAAAGCAAATTGGAGAAGAAAAATGGAAGACACTCACAAATGAATAAAAATGCATGTGGAATTCCAATATGCAAATGATAACTATTTCTTTTGTACACATTGCAGATGAAGAGCGTAGAGTACATGATCACAGCTGGAATTCACCCTGGGATCTTAGACAATGTAATACTAGCAGCCACCCTCAGATCAGGCACACCCCAGCTGCTCACTTCACAGAGGCTGCCTTCTCCTTCCCTCTACTAACCCTTCACACAAGCTTCCTTCATTATTTTTTTTCAAAAAGGCAGAAATGAAGCCAAACTCTTTTGTGTAAAGAAAAAAATCACTATAAAGAGGAAGGCGAATCCTAAGCAGTTATTTTCTGAGAAAGACTTTGCTTTAAAATTAGAAGCTCCCTCCTAACCAGGAACACTTCAAAACACTTACTCTACATCTCAAAGGCCTGTGCGGTGGTTGTCACATACTGGAGCACTGATGCGACCCTAATGTTGTAGGGGATGAATAACAGGATAATTTTTTGCATTGTTTAATCTTTTTCTCTTGTCCTTGATTTTTGCACTTTGTTTGAATAAATGTCTACCTAATTACGCTGCCACAAAGAGCATCAGGCTTCGTAAAATATCCAGATGTAACTAGTACAGAAAACTCTTCCCTGTTCCTCTCAGGTGATTGATTTGGTATTATGAAATAAATTTATTTTTTTTCTGGTCCAATGTCACATACAGTACTCTCCTATGCCTGGGATCCCTGAATGCTGTCTTTTTGGGTACATGAGGGATTCAGTTAACTTCCTGGGGAGGAAGACTTTCTACTGGATCATTTGGGTGAATCTTAAATGCCTTCATATGTGTCATAGTAGGAAAGATGCAGAGGGATTTTGGAGGAACAGGGAATGTGGCAGTGGATATAGAGATTAGAGAGATGGGACTACAAGCTAAGAAAGTTCTGAGTCCAGAAGAAGCAAGGGGAAACTTCTTCTCTACATATGTACTAGGCAGTATGCCCATGTTGATTCAATTCTGTCCTCCAGAGTCAGTTGTGTATTGTCATGACCTGTGGACATTTGTTATAGCAGCCACAAAAGGTTAATACATATGGTTTCTTACAAATAAATGTAAGAAACATTTTTTTCTTCCTTCACTTATTTTTTAAACATTTATTTAGTTAGTTTTAAAGACTTATTTATTTCACTTTATGTGTATGAGTGATTTGTCTGCATGTATGTATGTGTACCATGTTCATGCCTGGTGCCTGAGGAATTCAGAAGAGGGGTCAGATATCGTGAAACTGGAGTAAGGGATGGTTATGAGCTGCCATGTGATTGCAGGGAACTGAAACTGGGTCTTTGAAAGCAGCAAGTGCTCTTAACTACTGAGCCATCTCTCCAGTCCCTTTAACATGTCATGTGTGTGTGTGTGTGTGTGTGTGTGTGTGTGCGCATGTGCTCCCTTGTGACTACAAAAGTCTGAAGAGGGTGTCAGATCCCTCAAGCTGGAGTTATAGGCAGCTGTGAGCTACCTGGTGTTGATGTCAGGAGCTGAATTCCAGTCCTCTGCAAGAGTAGCACACACTTACCTGCTCTGCCATCTCTTTAGTCCCAGTAGATAAATTTCAGACTGTCTGGGAAATAGATACTTTGAAGACAGTGAACTGCTTTGTGGGAAGTACAAACCAGGTAAGAAAAATGTCAAGTGAGCTGTAGAGGAACTTGGAACACTATGGTAAAGGTTCTTACCATTTGGGGTCCAGTTATTACCAGGTAAGGTCTAATATAAACTGTGTTTACCATTCAGACTTGACACCAAATGTATCTCAATTGTGTGCCTGTTGCTCACTGGGATGATCATGACTTCCAGCAGTTTGAGTAGAGGTTTGAGTAGAGAATGTTTTAGTTCAAAACATGAACTGTGGAATGCCACAAGTGGTAGTAATTCATGGGGGAAGGATGCAAAGTTTCGTGGGTCGGAAGATTGGGGGTAGATCTGGGAAGAGTTATAGAAGGTGAATATAATCAAAATACATTGTATCAAATTCTCAAAGAGTTAATAACAATATTAAAAACAAATAAATGGTTATAAAATGGTATAAAAATAATAGAAGCAATAAAAACTGACTTTACTGTCTCCATTCCCTCTTTGTTTCCCATGGTCAAGCCTACTGATAACAACACAGTCTGGATTTGAGCAATTCTTCACCCAATGATGGCCTAGGACACTGTGTCCTTATACTCTCAAGTGGGATATACCACACATGTGGGAAGCGAAGGGCAAAAAGCATGTGTAGACTCAAGATGCAGAAAGTCCATTCATTCAGGCTCAAGGCTTCAATTTAGAAGGACAATAGTTGTGGCTGTGTGTAGGAAATGGAAAAGCAACCTGAGGTACTTGCTAAGTAGTCTTTTTCTGAGGCCTTGAATTAACTGCTGGGCTTAATGACTATCATGGGAAGTGATAGAAACATTGTGTCATACTTGCATTTCAAAATCTGAGTGTGTTTTCAAATACTTCCCAACATGATTGAACATTAAATACTTGTCACTAGTTGATAGAGAATACTAATGTGTTGATTTTCTGTATTCACCTTAGCGTTTTCTTGTTTAATTTTAATTTTTGTTCATCTATTTATTTTACATCCCAGCAGCAGCCTACCCCCCATCTTTCCCTCCCAGTCCATTCCCCTGTCCCCAACCCCACGCTTACCCCCAATCCACTCCTCTTCTGTCTCCATCTAGGAAAAGGAAGGTCTCCCATGAGTATCAATAAAACATGCCATATCAAGTTGCAGTAAGACTAAGCACCTTTCCATGTATTAAAGCTGGGCAAGGAGACAGTATGAGTAGTAGGGTCCCAAAAGCCAGTAAAAGAGTCAGGAGACAGCCCCTATTCCTGCTGTTAGGAATCCCGCAAGAGGACCAAGCTACACAACTGTAACAGATATACCCAGGTCAGTCCTATGCAGGCTCCCTGGTTGTCTGTTCAGTCTCTGTGAACCCCTATGAGCCCAGGTTAGTTGATTGCATGAGCTTTACCAATGGCGTTCTTGACTCCTTTGGCTCTTACACTCCTTTCTCCTTCTCCACAGGATTCTCGAACTCTGACTAATGTTCAGCTGTGGATCTCTGCATCTACCTCCATCAGTTGCTGGATGACTCCTCTCTGATGACAATTGGGCCAGGCACCAATCTGGTCGCAGGAGATGGCCAGTTCAGGCTACTTATTTGCTATTGCTGGGAGTCTAGGTTGGGGTCCTCCACTTAGTGTCCTGGGAGATTCCCCTGAGTAAGGCTTCCACCTGACCCCAAAATGCACCCCCCAGCAGTCCCCTTCAGCACTCTTCCCCTCTGTGCACCCCCAACCTGATTGCTCTTGTTCTCATCCCCACCCACCCTCAGCCCACTCAAAAAACTTCTTCTATTTCCTCTTCCCAGGGAGATCTGGTTTGTACCCCACAAACCTTTCTTGTTACCTAGTCTCTCTGGGTCTGTGGGTTGTAGCATAGTTAGCCTTTATTTTACAGCTAATATCCACTTATGAGTGAGTATATACCATGTTTGTTTTTCTCAGTCTAGGTTACCTCACTCAGGATGGACTTTTCTAGTTCTATCCATTGGCCTTCAAATTTCCTGGTGTCATTGTTTTTTGTTTGTTTGTTTGTTTGTTTTTTGTTTTTTGGTTTTTGGTTTTTTTTTTTGAGACAGGGTTTCTCTGTGTAGCTTTGCGCCTTTCCTGGGACTCACTTGGTAGCCCAGGCTGGCCTTGAACTCACAGAGATCTGCCTGGCTCTGCCTCCCGAGTGCTGGGATTAAAGGCGTGCGCCACCACTGCCCGGCGGTGTCATTGTTTTTAACAGTTGAGTAATACTCCATTGTGTAAATGTACCACATTTTCTTTATCCATTCTTCAGTTAAGGGACATATAGGTTGTTTTCAGATTCTGGCTATTACAAATAAAGCTGCTATGAACATAGTTGAGCAAGTGTCTTTGTGGTATGATTGAGCATCCTTTGGGTATTTGACCAAGAGTGGTACAGTTGGGTCTTCTGGTAGTTGATTTTCAGTTTTCTGAGAAAATGCTACACTGACTTTCAGATTGGCTGTACAAGTTTGCACTCCCACCAGCAATGGAGAAGTGTTCCCTTAGCTCTATATCCGCTCCAGCATGAGCTGTCACTTGTGTTTCTGATCTTAGCCATTCTGACAGGTGAAAGATGGAATCTCAGAGTCATTTTGATTTGCATTTCTCTGACAGCTAAGGATGTTGAACATCTCCTTAATTTTTTCTTGGCCATTTGAGAGTCCTCTGTTGAGAATTCTCTGTTTAGTTCTGTATCCCATTTTTGAATTGGATTATTTGGTTTGTTGCTATCTAGTCACCTTAGCATTTTCAAATTACAATATTGTCATTATTGTGTGTGTGGGTCATGAAACTAGAAAGCAGCTCATGAGAGGCGAGGAAGAATTCTTCCAGGAGGTGGGGAGTAGAGAAGGGAAGATACGCAATATGGAAGCAGAACTTGGGACTAATGGGGGGGCAGGAAATAAGCTAGCAGTGAGAAGTTGATGTGGGGAAGGGTAGTTTGTGAGAGGATGAATGAAACAAAGAAAATGATACATTTGTATGAAGATGCCATGATGAAGCCTATTATTAGTATTTTACATACCAATGTACAAATGATTTAAAAATATGTATGATATGAAACATAAAAATCTTAAACCACACAGGTCTAATGTATTAAGTCCATTTATAATAACTTCTCAATATGTAAACTGAAACTACTTCTATTAAGCAATAACTCCTCATTCCTTAACCCTTTTACCCCAGTCCTTCACCTGGCAAGCAGCCATCATTGATTCTATTTTCTGACTCTATAATTTAACTACTTTCAATACTTTACACAGGTGGAAAGTATTTGAAATAGCATTTGTCTTTTTGCAGTGGAATAATGTCATCTACAGTAATATTTTCCATGGTTATCTCAGGTGACAGCACATATCAGCTTCACTCATTTTAAATGTAAAATAGTATTCCATTGTGTGTACATGCTACATTTTTGGTTATCTGTTCATCCAAAAGAGTTACATTTTATACGTGCTAATGTTTCTCTAAACACAAGTGAGCAGATACCTCTTTGAGATTCTGCTTTTCAATTCCATTGGTTGTAAATCCAGAAGAGGAACTTCTGTATCATGTAATGATACATTTTTAATTTTTGAGCTACTGTCAAATTACTTTCCAGAATGATTACATTTCTTTAATGTTCTTGCCTTCAGCTTTGGGGTCCACTTTCTCCTCATCCTCCCCAAACTAGTTATATTTTTTTTTATTGGAAGCATTGTAATAGGGGGAGCTAGCATCTCACTGTAGTGTGGATTTGTGTTTCCCTGATGATACTCATGTTGAGCATCTTTTCAGGTACTTATCCATCATTTTTACATCTTTGGCAAAAATATCTTTTCAAGACATTTTCCAGTTTTTGGATTATAATGTTTGCTTATATGTCACTGAGTTTTGTGAATCTCTATGCTATGGATGTTAACCCTTGACTTTTAAGTACTTTCTGCCATTCTGTGGCTGGCCTGTCGCACTTGGCATGGTCTTCTGATGAAAACAGTTCAGATCTCTGTGCAGCGCAATTGGTCTGATTTGCCTTTTGTTTCTTGTACTTTTGTATTACAGTCAGTAAATTATCACCGCACTTACTTTGTGAAGATTTTCTCTGTCTTCTTTTAAAAGAATTCTCCTTTTTAGCAACTTCAGGCTTTAAATTTAGGTCTTTGGTTCATTTGAGTTACTTTTTGTATCTGGACTAGTTAAGGTTCCTAATTCATTGTCTTGCCCATGAGTACAATTTTGCCAGTATCATTGTTTGAAGAGGCTGTTCCTTTCCACACTGAATGGCATGCTAGTTACTTTCCTTCTCTATTAACCGAATATTGATGTGAGAGAAGGCTTTGTTCCAGTTCATGTTTGCAGTGATATCTGTCTATTATGGTGGGGAGGACACAGTACAGTAGAGTTTTCCACATCACAGTAAGACAGGAAACAAATAGGGACCCCTGGCATTTCCCTTCATTGCCTTTACTCTGCCCAGCCCCCATCCCATGAGATGGCATTACTACATGTATGACATAAACATAGCTTCTCAACAATATAGGTCTATGACATTAAATCCACTTACTGTGTATAGAACATATCTTCCTCCTCAGTTAATCCTCTCTGAAAAAGGCCCTTACAAACCTTGTACATTATCAGTTTCTTAGGGGAAATAATCCAGTCAAGTTGACAATGAAGATAAATTATAACAAATGGGCTTAGTGCCATTTTTTAAATCACAATTGCAAGTATTCATTTCTGAAGTGCTTATTCTATTCCATTGGTCTGTATGCGACTTCCCTCAACCCCCCCCCAACACTAGTCTATCTTGAATACTGTACCTTCATCATGAGTTAAGAAACATCATGTGTGTACTCCAGCTTTGTCCTTTTTCATGGTCATTTCAGCTACTTAGGATTCCCATGAGATTACAAATAAATTTTAAGCTTCCTTTTTCTGTTTCTACAAAATCATACAAGGATTGTTGTAGTGTTGGCATTGAATTTGTACATCACTTTGGGAACTATAGGCATTTCATTGTTGATGTAAAAAATACAGTTCTCACCTTAAAGGGAATAAAAGATAATTTATTCTAGAGCCAAATTGGAGTGACAACAGCCTTGGAACATAAATATAGGTTACCCAAAATTCTATGTTTTAATGTAGAAGCAGATTTGTTATGCTATATTTCTACAGAACAAAGGAAGTCACAAATCAAGGCAAGTTTAATACATTGCTGGGTATATTAGAGGGGTAGTTACAACAAGAGAGGAGAGCCTTTTCTATAGGTCCATGATGCTATCCAATATCACTCTTAGCTTTTAGGCTAGTGGAAGCTGGTAGTTTGCTGTTAATAGATTCCACAAGGCTTTATGTATTAGTCATAGATGTTGGTTCTGACATAGAACTGACCAAGGAATGGTTATTCAGAGGTCTAAAGCCAGAAGAAATATGGTAATTAGACTGGACATGCAGCATTCCAACCATTTCATATCACTGCAATTCTAATCAGCCCATCAGTCTTTGTAGACTTACAAGTCTGTCCAGGAATTCTCATCTACAATATATTAAATCATAATCCATAAGCAGATAATATGCTTCCAGCAATTTATGTCTTTTTGAATTTGTCAGGTATTTATTTTTAATGACAGTATTGCTCGGTGTGTGTGACCTTACCTTTATTAAGTAGTTAGTTGGAAATTATTGGATGTGTATATTCATGTCTTTCATTAGGTTTTGAAAGTTCCCAGCCATAACTTTTGAGATATTCTCTTTGATTCAGTTTCTTACTCTTCTGGAAATTCCACAATCCCAATGCCAGTCCTTGTTGGTTTTCCCAAGGTTTCTTAGTCTGTGCACTTTCCTTGAAAATACTTTGTGTTCTTCAGACTTGAAAATTCCTATTATCCTGTTTCCAAGTTCACTGTTTCTTTCTTCAGTCTATTCAAATATGTCTTTGAGTTCTTCCACCAAATTTCTCATTTCAGTTGTATTATTATCCCAAGAATTTCCCTCTGGTGTCATTGTAGATGTTACTAAGGTTTCTTTATTAGTAGTGTTTTCATTTTGTTTCTAAAAAATTTCTTGAATTACTCCATATTCTTGTTAAGTACTTTGAACTTCTTGTGGACCTTATATTAAAATCTTTTCTAGATAGTCTGCCAGGAAAAGGGAACTAGCTCAACTATGTTCATTGTGGCTTCATTCACAATAGCCAGAAACTGGAAACAATCTAGATGTCCCTCAACAGAAGAATGGATAAAGAAAATGTGGTACATTTACATAATGGAGATGGAGTATTTCTCAGCTGCTAAAAAATAACATCATGAAATTTGCAGGTAAATGGACAGAACCAGAAAAAAATCATCACAAGTGAGGTAACCCAGACCAAGAAAGAAAAATATGATATATATTCACTTATTAGTTGTTAAGTTAATGATAATCAAGCTACAGTCCACAGACCCAGAGAGGTTAGGTGTAGAGGAGGGCTCTAGGGGGATGCATGGACCACTTTGGGAATGGGCAATAAAATAGATTTTGTGGATGGACTTGGGGAGGAACGGGACAGGAGGGATCAGATTAGGGGGCAGTGTAGAAGGAGAGTACAGGAAGAGACAGCTGGGATTGGGGGACATAGAAGAGGGCAATGTGAAAATCTAGTGCAGCGGAAACTTCCTGGACTCTATGAGGGTGACCCTAGTGAGGACTACTAGTAATGGATAATACAGAGTCTGAACTGGCCATTTTTTGTAGCTAGGTAAGGCTTCTAGTGGTGGGACTGGGTTGCATTTGGTTGAGTGGAGGGAGGGGAAACTGTGGTCAGAATGTATGAGAGCATAATCTATTTTCAATAAAAGAAAATTTTAAAAAACTATGAGTTTTAAATTCATGCCAATGTTTATGACAAAATAAAATAATAAAAGTGTATATTACTATACTAGGATTTCAATTTATCAATGACATGGATGCTTCTACAAAAGGAATAACAGCTTTAACATGTATATATATATATATATACATATATATATATATATATATATATATATATATATATATATATGGTCATTCACTCTGTAATGGCTACAGGCATGTTACAGATTAAAGTTTAATCATCATTGATAACATTGTTTTAGCATTTTCAGAAGTCCATACAGCCAACAGAAAAAAAAATCAAGTCTTGCTTTCTGATGTTTGCTAATTTTAGTGGTATGGACACTCCCATCTTGGTTGATTTCAAGCTACCAGGGCAATGCCATTGTTTATGTAGTTGTTAGGAAGGTTCTATAATTTTTTTCCACTGCAAAGACTCAATTGGGTTTAAAGTCAAGAGCATATATAACAGTAAAATGTAATAAAATAATGAGGAAGTAATGAATTTTGAGTGTTGTGATCATTTTAATATCAATTCATTATAAATTACCTCATTATGTGCAGTTTTTATAAGATAATTTTAAATATTGTCTCTGATCAACAGCTTTCAAAATTTCTAAAAAACCTTCACAGTTTGGTTTAGCTGGCTGGTATGAATTAGCTCTAGTAGACTTGCCTTGGAACAAAGCTGCTTATGGCACCTTATTGGGTGGTTGTGAGAACCAGCTAAGATATTTTAAATGAAAGTATTTTAACACATGAGATGGTGTTAAATAAAGGGAATAACTTCAGCTCCATATATATTCTTGCTGTGAATAATAATCAAGTACACTAAGAAACAAATATTTGGCTTTGATGCTTCAGAAAATAAATGTGAATCAAGCTGATGTCAAAATTTGATATTCTGCTTTGTCACCACACATGGACATAATGGAAGACCCAAGTTGACCCTCTACTCAACACATGGTATTTGACATGGTTAAATTTCCTTGAAGGTACTTAATATTTTTCATTCTATTCTTTCTATATGAGATGTCCACCATCATCAGTGATTTACCATAATCTGACTCTAATCAGAGTCTGAGCAAGATGAACTTGATGACGAGGGTCTCACATGTGTTTGAAAGTGTCTTCTCTAGTATTTGAAATGGGATTGCCTTCCTTTCCTGAACAACGTGACTCCTTTTTTTTCAAATCTTTTTTCCTTTTTTTCTTATTAAGAAATTTTCTATTTATTTTCCATACCAACCACAGGTCCCTCTCCCCTCCTTCCTCCCACCCTCCAGCTCCCCCCCCACACCTTTTATTCCCACTTACTCCAAGGCAAGATCTCCTATGGGGAGTCAGCAGTTCAACTTGACTCTTGAGTGAATTGCCTGGCCATGGGCCCAGTAGTCCGAACTAGTACAGACAATGGTCCGTTTATGGAAACTTGCTTAATTGTAGATGACATTCCAAGAAAAATGATGTCCTAATTTAATCAACTAGAACTTCCCTTATTAAATCTGTTACTCTTTAACAAGTCTTTGCTGTGCCTAGACTATGGGCTGGGTGGCTACTAGAGCTAGGACTTCATTCATTCCAAATCATTAGAGGAGACAGAGTCCAAGTTCAAAATCAAGGTAAGTTTCTCTTTAAAGTCCCTGATGCTTTTGTCCTGTTGGAAAGGAGTAACTTTTATTGAATTCTGAATTGTGATTCTGTTTCTATGATGACTGTTGATTCGTGTTCTAGTGTCATGTGCTGTCATGAATATGCTCTTGCTAACTTTAATTTGAGTTACTTTTCTGATTAGGAACTCTAATAAGTCCATGGAAGAATATTTATAAATGTAGAAGAAACGTCAAAACAACAACAATAAAATTATAGCTTTTACCCTAGTGTCTATAGCTGTGGAATAATGCTTCTGTACACTGTGTGAATATATGTTGCTATGATTGGTTTAATAAACAAGCTGACCGGCCAGTAACTGAACAGGATAAAGTTAGGCAGGAAAGCCAAACTGAGAATGATGGGATGAGGAAGGGCAGAGTCAGAGGGTCACCAGTAAGATGGCGAATGAGTTGGACACACAAAATGGGATAGAGGTAAAATCCACAAGCTTCGAGGCAGCACATAAATTAATAGAAATAGGTTAAGTTGTAAGAGCTATTTAGTAACAAGCCTGAGCTATTGGCCAGGCATTTGTAATTAATATAAGACTTTGAGTGATTGTTTGAGAGTGGCTTCAGGAAAGGAAAATGCCACCTACAAACTATACATTGTTCATTGTAAACATTTTAATGTTTTTTTCACATACTACACATGTATGTAGCATATAATTGTCATTTTTACACATATGTACACTCATCTTCATAGCTATAGGATATGCTTTCTCAGGTTCAACCAATCATTGGTTGGAGATGTTAAAAAATGTACCTGCCCTGAAAACATACATGTAGGTAGCATTATATGGACCAAACAGGTTATATTTAGGAGAATATTATAAACATACATGCATGTAATAACAATTAGTGAAAAAAGAGGCCAAGGATTTGAAGGAGAGGAGAAGAGTACATGAGAAGGTTTGGAGGGAGGAAAGGGAAGAAGGAAATGTTGTAATTAAATTATAATCTCAAAAATAAAATAATTAAAAATAACCCAATGACAATAACAGAAGAATCTATACCAAATATGCACAGATGCTTTCTGGGCATTATTCTCCAAATGTTACATTAAAATAACTATATACAAAGCATGCACATGTACTACGTATTAGCAGTAGTCTAGAGTTGGTTTAAGACATACTGGAATGAGCATAGATTACATGCGAATAGTATATTACTTATAGAAGAACTCAAATATCCATCGATTTGGGTATCTAATGGGGCACCAATATGTATCTTTTAAGGAAATTGATGGATACTGATTCTCACATCACCTTTTACACAACAGAAGGAGCACAGACATGATCTTTTGTTATACATGCCTCAGTTACATATTATCATTGTGCGCATTTACCATAAGTTGATGTAGCTTGATGTTGGGCTCTTTCTAGTATTTTCCTATGAGAAATATATCAAAATATTTACAAAAGCATTATTGTAACTGTTGGTTATTTCTTCATATTATTTCTGAGAAATAAATTTCAACCTCATATTTCCAAAGGCTCTTAGTAGCTCTTTCCATTTCTCAGAGCTTAAATAAGATTATATTCACAGCAACACTATATAGGAGTTTGTATCCCTTATGTTCCTGCCAGCACTGAATATTCACTTCTTAAAAATTCATTTTTAGTAGATGTTCCTTGGATTTGATTTGCTTTTTTAAGACTATTAATAAGATTCCTTTTATGATTATTTATTCTTTTGATGACTTTCAAAATTATTGTTTCATGCCCTGTGTTCATTTTCTTTCTCATGTGCATATATTCTGTTACTTTATACTTTTTCCCCTCTTTAGGGACCTAACTAGAAACATTTTGATCTGAGGAGTGATAGATAATCAGCTACGTTTTCTCTTTCTGCTTAGCAGTGTAAAACATTTTGAACAAAACATATGGGAAG
This sequence comes from Peromyscus eremicus, assembly GCF_949786415.1. NCBI lineage: Eukaryota > Metazoa > Chordata > Mammalia > Rodentia > Cricetidae > Peromyscus > Peromyscus eremicus. The sequence continues at coordinate 92,243,248 of NC_081421.1, read as the reverse complement.
AGATTTAAGCATATTTACATAGTACTCATCTCACATGTACTGACTCTCTCCCATTTTAAATAAATTAAATTAAAATTTTTAGCTGCCAAGTGGCACAGACTGGCAATATATACATACTCCCTAGTTACACAACAGACAAGCAGCTAACGTCACGATTTATGTATGTGTGCTCAATTAGAAATGAGTCTGGTGCCAAGTTAATCACAAATTTGCCATAAACTAAAGTTCATTACTGTTGCACGACAAGAAATATTGAATAGAACTGTTTACATTTGTTCTAGTTTCTCCCAAATAAGGAAGAGAATTGCTGGAGACATTTCACGTAGGTAGAACAACCACTTATTGGATGCTGGCCAGGCATTTAACACTTTTAAATACTCGATTTATACTCAGTGATTTAATCTTCACAACAGCTTGTAAGATACTTGATGTGTTCAGCTCCATTTTATGTACAAGAAGTTGAGGCTTGACAAGTTCAAATGACTTTCACAAGATAATTTAGTGAGAAAGGGGGTATCACTGAGAGTTCATCCTAAACATCCTTGGTCTTTTATAGAGGCACACTTTTGTACAGGCATCTGGATAGAAGCAGGGAAATCCTTTGGATAATTTATTTATTGAACACCTTCAGTAGGCTAGACACAGCAATCAACTTACAGAGAGGAAAGATAAATAAAGCAGGGTGCTTTCATTTAAAAAATAGTGCACAAACAAACTGAAGCAACTACTGTGGAAAAGTCAGAAGATTCCGTGGAAACAGAGGGAAGTCTATTAAGCTCAGAATCCTGGATATGAAGCCTTGATGGATCCAATCATACAGTGGTCTTAGCTATTCCCTCAGAGGTTTAGAGATACTCTGAAGTGCAGCATTCTGTACATGTACATTGCAAAGTGTGAAGAGAGTGAAGAAGCCTCACGAGGTAACCAGTTAACATATATTTCAGTACCTCTCGTTGTAATAGGCCCCAAGACCTTAGTAGGTCCCCCAGATCTTAGCACAATTGATGCCATGATAGAAGTACCATTCAGGTCCTAAAGCCCAACATGTAAATGAGTATCACCAGCCAAAACGAAAACCAAGACCTAACCCATCAAAGTCTGTAGTTCAGGAAAAGTCTAAATGTACTAACCATGCTTTTTGGCTTCTGTAGTTCTGTTTCTGACTAACTGTTCTTGCTAACTGAAGTATGTCAATCCATGATATGTATTTTGTGCTTAAAAGTTCACCACAAGAAAGGCTTCAAGTACTTTAAAATCCTGAATGCCCAGTATAGTTACATGACTTTCAGTGATCTTAAACCTGTGTCCTAGAAGCCTTCTCTGGTGGATACTCCATATGCTGGATAGTTTTATGTTAACCTGACATAAATTAAAGTTGTCTGAGAGGAAGGACCTTTAATTAAGAGAATGCCTCTGTAAGACCAGGCTGTAGGTAGGCCTGTAAGGCATTTTCTTAATTAGTGATCAATGGGGAAAACCCCAGCCCATTTTGGGTGGTGTTATCCCTGAGCTGGTGGTCCTGGATTCTATAAAAAAGCAGGCTGACCAAGCCATGAGGAAAAGGCCATGGTGTTTCATTGCAGCAATAGAAACCTTATCTAAGACACCCCACAACATCATTAGTTTTGCATCAAAAGCTTTAGGTGTAAGTGAGCAAAGCACAACGCTTCCTGTGTTATAGAGAAGGGAAGCATCAACCAGAAACTAAATGGGAGATCAACACTTTCCAGATCACAGCTTCCTAACCTGTGAGGTATCACTCCATGTTACACATGGGGTTCATGAAGAGTTTGGCAACAGGGAATGGTTGCTGAATTCACAACAAAGAAAAATTAATTCAAAGTAAAACAAATAATGAATTCGAATTGTTTCTGGCAGTGTTTTCCCATGGTGCATTTTACTGAAGTCTTGTTTCTGAACACAGAGCACATATGCTTTGAACTGTGTATGGTGCTACAAACATTGCCTAAATCCCTCCATTCAGAATTTAGACTATGGACATTATCAACTGTAGGTCTTTTTGTTATACATGCAAAGTATTCTGCTCTTACAGAAATTGAATGGTTTAATTACAGAATATGAAGACACTCAATATTTTCTCACTATTTTTTCAGTGTGTTAAGTATCAAATTAATATACCTTCAAATTGTATTGTATGAGGACATTTGATTGTTATGAATTCTTTAAGGATTTCTCCAAATGCTAGTGTTCCCAGTTCCTTGGATACAAACACACTCACTTCTTCCTCTGGGATCCCAATATACTTTTTTCTTATGCTTACTCATTGACATGGGGGCATGTCTTCTTGTCTACTATGAATTTCTGAGACCAAGGAATCTCCATCTGTATCAACATTACAAAAATTTGTCCCAGAACTTGTCCTAATGAGCACTCATCCCATGCCCACTTTCAGAGATGTGCTTGGGTTTCTGTACTGAATCTGTTCCTACCTGACAGGCATAGCACATACCCAGATATACACATGTGCTTCCACATAAACAGATTCTGGAGCCCACCTTCCAAAAAAAAAGCCATATTTGAGCAATACGGATTCCTATAATCACTTGCTTACCTCTTTTGTCAGTTGGATGAAAACTTTTGCTTTCTTTTCTTTGGACCAACATAAAGTGGCCATTATCACAGGTTCTCGAGCATGTCTGCATCCTCTTTTCCCCCTACATTTTTTAATATTATTAAAGAGTTTCAGCAATTGTTTTTGCTACATGCCAGACTCCTAACCCTTTATAATAACAGTGCAAAAAGGAACAGACTTCAGCTTGGGTTCTATGTAGCCCAAGACATTTAATAATAATGGATCTTGAAATGTGAACTCTTTAAAATGCTTTTCCATGTAAATGAATGTTGAAACAAAACTTCAGTCTTCTGTGCCAAACAATTCTTGCTTTTCAACTTCCGTGTTAAATAATACTGATGTGACACAGTAAGTTAGTGCCTTGCTCCAGGAAATACCTGTTCCTGGGAGATAAGACTTGGATCTGGCAGAGATGATTTATCCAGATTGACAGCCTTGGCATCAAGACCTCTTTCAAGGCTCCATCTCCCTGTGCCAACAATCCAAGTTTTGTGTTATATCAGATCTGCACAATCTTAACTGCTCTTTCCCTTGCAAGACCTGCTTTAAGCCATCCTATGAACCTTATAAATATTCTCACCTCATCCTCTCTGCTTAGACACAACAAAGTCTCTACTGAGGTAATGCTTGTCTTCATAGGTTCTAAAAAATTTTGCTTTCCTGGCCTAATAGTTATGGAGGTGATCTTTTGAGAGTAGAATAAATGAAAAATCCTCTAGAATCTCATAAGGCTTGTAGTCTCAGGGCTGATGCTGATGCTGACCTAGTGCTTCCTGTCTCAGGAGCTGGTACTGATGCTGACCTTACTATTTTCTGTTTAGATTCTCAGGAGTTGCTTCACTTGCAGATCCTTGAGGCTTCATATCTAGAGACTTTCTGGCTGTGATGGATTGAAAAGGCACTTCCATGAGTTAGAGTTATAATTTCTTTTATTTTCAACAACTGAATGTCTCCTAGGAATAAGAAATCCCTGTATAGAAATGATGATCTGGTCAGGTAAATCTGTCATGTGACCAAAGAAATTGTCTCTTTCTGTGTTCTGCACTTGACAATGAGTTTGTTTAAGATCATCAGACAGATAAGTTTGATAAGACTCTCTCTTGATGGGTTCAGAAAAAAAAAACTTATTGATGGCTTCTTAATAAACAAAGTTTACCCCCTGTTACTTGTTGAAGTCTTATGAGACTTGATTGCAAGTATTGTTTAATACAGTGTAGCCAGAATCAAGGCAAGCTCTGTTCCAATTTTTTTTACCCACAATTTGAGATGGTAACTTTAGATTGGATATTCTTATGTTAACTCAACTAGGCTAAGGATAGCTGATAACTGTATCGGGATGAGTCTTTAGAGTATTTACAGAAGAAGTTGGCATTTGGATTGGTTAACTGGGTATATAGGAGACAACCCTCCCTGATCATGAATGAGCCTCATCCAATTCATTGAGGGACTTAATAGAATAATAGGTATCCTTTCTCTTGATCAGTTTGGACATCCATCTTCTGTTCTCAAACATGACACTACTGGTCTCAGGCCTTCAGACTCAAGGCTGCTCTTATACCATCAGTTCCTCTGTTTTTCAGGGCTTTGAATTTGCATTTTAACTATACTACACATTTCCTAGGGCTTCTGCTGTGGAACAATCTTTGTACACTGTAAATATGTATTACTCTCATTTGTCAATGAAGAACTGAATGGCCTATAACTGGGCAGGATAAATTGGGCAGGAGAGCCAGACTAGTAGAATTCTAGGAAGAAGGTCAGAGTTAGAAGAGCTGACAGGAGCCACATATTGGAGGACAAGTAAAGCCACAAACCATGTGGCAGAATGTAGATGAATAGAAATGGGTTAATTTAAATTGTAATATCTGGTTAGTAGTAAGCCTGAACTATCGACCTAGCATTTGTAATTAATATAAACCTCTGTGTGGTTACTTGGGATGGGCAACTGGGAAAGAAAAGTCCACCTACAAATGACATTCCAACATGGGGCTGGAATTTCTGCATAAGACTAGACAAAGTTTAAAAAAGGCCTTTAAACACACAAAAACAGAGTCAAGCACAGCTTTTCAGTAGCCTCATTTTCTCAGGTAGACTCTGTTTGCTAGCAGTAAGCAGAGACATGGCTCCTTTAAGAGATGGCTTCCTGACACAGTGTTAACAAAAACAAAACAAAACAAAACAAAACAAACAAACAAACAAAAAAACAGGCACCACTCTTTTAAGAGGCCCTGCTACCAAACACTTAAATGGGGTTTATGAGCAGTGGGTGGTGCACTACTCTACAACAGTGTGGACCCCAAATTCCCCAGAGTTGGGGCAGTAATGTGACTCTCTCTTGCTGGTACCTCTACTATGAAGGTAGGCTATCAGGGAACAGAGCAGGGCAGAGCCAGCCATGCTGCTTAGCAGTCTAGAGGCTCATGTAGTCAGAAAAAGATTACAGATATGCAAAAAAGACAGATTCAGAAGAAAAAACACTCTAAATGGGTTACCATGTGTTTAAAAATATACATAGGCTTGGGTGTGCAAAGAGAAAGAGATTATATACAGTCTTAAATGAAAAATATAGTTTTAAAATAATAAAGTCCTTAAAAAGGAATAGAATAAAAAACAATAATAAGCCAGGTAAATATAGGAAATGCACAGGGAGTCTGGATCCTGCATGTTATTGTGTTGCGTTTAGATTTTCTGATTGCTAATGAAGGAACTACAGCTGTTAAGTGCACATTGGATTATGAAAACTGCTGGGTTAAACCAATGTATATATTTTTAAAATGGTTTGACTTCAAAATGGAAGTCAAAAGATATACTACTTTGGGGAAGAGGTTATGCTTTCATTTTCAGAGGAAATGATAGGCTGTGGATTCATTCAAGGTTAAAAAATGGTCAGATTTGATCAAGGAAGACCCCTTGAAATCCTGACTACAAAAATAAAGAAATAAAACTAAAAGAACTACAAGACACATGAGATATATTTTACTTGCTCAAACACATAACAAAAAACATCTTTGGCTGACATATATATAATGCATAATCTATACTTGTATTAATGCAGATATATATGTTACCTTTAAAAGTTTATGTATTTTCTTTTTCTAAGAAATTTTTTTCATTCATTTTACACACCAAAGGTCCCCCTCTTCCCTCCTCCCACCCCCCCAGCCTTCCCCTTCCAACCCACTCCCCACTTCCCCCCACAAGAAGGCAAGTCCTCCCATGGAGAGGCACATCCAGTAGAAGCAAGTCTAAGCCATTCCCCCTGCCTCAAGGCTGCACAAGGTGTCCCACCATTGGCAATGGGCTCCAAAAAGCCTGCTCCAGGGATGGATTCTGATCCTACTGCCAGGGACCCCCCCCCAAGCAGATCAAGCTACACAACTATCTCACCATGCAGAGCGCCTAGTCCAGTCCCATGTGGCTCCACAGCCATTGATCCAACTTTCATGAGTTCCCACTAGCTTGGTTTGGTCATCTCTGCATGTTTTCCCATCATGATCCTGATGCACTTGCTCATAGAATCCCTCTTCTCTCTCTCCAACTGGACTCCTGGAGCTGTGGATCTCTACATCTGCTTCCATCAGTTATTGGAGAAAAGCTCTGTGATGACAGTTAGGGTATTCACTGGTGTAATCACTGAGGTAAGCCAGTTCAGTTCAGGCACCCTCTCAAACGACAGACTACAGAATGGGAAAAGATCTTCAACAACCCCACAGCTGACAGAGGACTGATCTCCAAAATATATAAAGAACTCAAGAAACTAGACATCAAAAATAATGAACAATCCAATTAAAAAAATGGGCTATAGAGCTAAACAGAGAATTCTCAAAGAAAGAATTTCAAATGGCCAAAAGACATTTAAAGAATTGCTCAGCATCCTTAGTCATCAGGGAGATGCAAATCAAAACAACTCTGAGATACCATCTGAGATACCTGTCAGAATGGCTAAGACCAAAAGCACTGCAGACAGCTTATGTTGGAAAGGATATGGGGCAAGGGGAACACTTCTGCATTGTTTGTGAGAGTGTAAACTGGTACAGCCACTTTGGAAATCAGTATAGTGGTTTTCCAGAAAATTGGGAATCAATCTACCTCGAGACCCAGCTATACCACTCTTGGGCATATACCCAAGGACTGCTCAATCACACCACAGAGACACACGCTTAACTATGTTCATAGCAGTATTATTTGTAATAGCCAGAATGTGGAAACA